>NC_058132.1:638921124-638935881 GCF_016433145.1 Gracilinanus agilis
AATTTGGCCTCAGACACTTCTTAGCTGTGTGACTCTGGGCAAGTCACTTAACCCCCATTGCCTAGCCCTCACTACTTTTCTACCTTAGAACCAATTCCCAGTATTGTTTCTTTCTATTTTTTTATTTTTTTTAAACATTTATTAATATTTTTTTTGAAAAGTTAACATGGTTACATAATTCATGCTCTTACTTCCCCTTCACCCACCGACTTCCCCTTCCCCGCCATGGCTGATGTATATTTCCACTGATTTTAACTTGTGTCATTGATCAAGACCTATTTCCAATCTAGTATTGATTCTAAGACAAAAGGTAAGGCTTTAAAAAAACTGTAATCTTTTTGTCTACACAAACTGCTTTGGTTTTGTCCATTTCCCTGGTAGAGATATTAGTAATTGTCATAGTCGTGTCTAATATTTATCTATTACCATCATTTTTTTTAAACCCTAATATCTTTATATATATTTTTATTTGTTACAGGGCTAGGCAATGGGGGTCAAGTGACTTGCCCAGGGTCACACAGCTGGGAAGTGTCTGAGGCCAGATTTGAACCTAGGACCTCCTATTTCTAGGTCTGGCTCTCAATCCACTGAGCTTCCCAGCTGCCCCCCTACTACCATCATTTTGCTCATTTTTATTAGGAGCAATAAGAATAGACCTGAATAGCCTAAATTAAGTCCCGGCGTGGCCCTTCGTCATCCCTTACCCCTCTTTGTTCTTTAACAAATATGAGTTTGGGAGACCAGCTTCCCTTGAGCAGCTATAGCAATGTGCTTCCTGGTTGGCAGTTACTAGCTGGTAGTTATTAAAACATGGCGCCAAAGTCAAGTCGAAGGCCAATGTACTTAGATAATCAGGCACGAGGATTCCCATGAAGGAATAGCCCCTCCCTCATTTCAGAGTCTTTGAAGAAGCTCAGGTCCTCCTCCATCAGCCTCTTGTGCCTGGGCCACATTCCGGGTGGTAGGGAGCGAGGGCTAGTCGTTTCTCACAGAAAGTCCACCCTACAGTGGGTAAGTGGAAAGGGCAGAAGCTGTTGGAGGGAGGGAGCAAAACTAATTCTGAGGGTGTTTCTTCATTAGCAAGGTCAACGGAAGGATTTGCTCGAGATGGGATTTTTGAAACCTCCTGGCTGGCATGCTAGCAATTAAAAAAAAAAAAAAAGCCCAAACAACCCCCCAAACAACACTCCGACTTTAAATACACAGAGAAATTTGGAAACATTACTTGTTTAATTTTTAAATACAGAGACATTTCCCATCTGCTCTGCTGGATTATAAATGTGAGAAAATGCAAGAAGAATGAATAAATTACCCTTAACCCCGGGTTTTCTCCAAATTTAGTCATCTGTTTGATTTTAAATGGGGAAACATTGGGCTCTGTATATGTGCCCAGAGCCATCATGAAGAAATAACACAAACAAATGGAAAAGGAGGGAGGTGTTTCACTTGACGCAATATACGGGGCTATTGAACTTGATGGGACTTTTAACTCTATTAAAATAATATTTGCTTGTGACGTTGACTGAGGCTTTCATCTGGAATTTAGGGGTGAACTTTTCGTAGAATCTGTGAAAATGATATAGAAGGCTGGGTGTACCGCGAGCTCTCCCGGTGCAATATGGAAGCCTGAAAAACTAACATCATCTTGGTTTGCATCAAGGGATGGTGGACGAGGGAAATGATTAATCCCTTCTCATCTCTGCCCAGGACAAGCCACATTTGTAATATGGCAGTCTGGTTCCAGAAGCACATTTTCGGAAAGGTTTTTTGTTGATTTTATATATATAAATAGAAATATAAAAACATAAATATATATAAATATTTGGAGAACATAAACATAAACATATAAATATATAAATATCTATTAATATCTATAAATCTATAAATATATGTAAATATAAATATATACATATACATATATTTGTCTGTTTTATGTATAATATATATATATGTAAATCAACATATATAAATATAAAATCAACAAATATATGTATTTGTTTCAGGGCAGAAGAGAGGTGTAAAGGCTAGGCAGTGTGGGTTAAGTGATTTGCCCAGGATCATACAACTAGGAAGTGTCTGAGGTCAGATTTGCACCCAGGACCTTCTGTCCTTAGGTCTGGCTCTCAATCTCCTGGGTCACTTGGCTGTCCCCAATATATTTTTAAATAGCATCCATATTCCCCCTACTATTATTCCTCCTATTCTATCTGAGAGAGCCAATTCATTTAACAAATTGTATTTTTTAAAAACAAAAAATAAGGTTTTTTTTTTAATTTGGCAATACTGATCAATACATTTTAAATATCTGAAAATATATACAGTGTTTTATATCATGGGCCTCCTACCTCTCCCAAGGCATAGGACTGTATCTTGGGAGCTAAGCTTGTTGGTCTTTGGTAATTTTGCAATATTCACTTTTATTTTGTGGTTGTTCTTTCTGTTTACAGTGACAGACTTGCTTTATTTGTTTGTGTTCTCTTTGGAATGTCTTGTTTTCTTTTAGAACACTGAAAACTAGATGCATGTTTTTAATTTCTCACTAATAACGTCCATCTCCTGAATAGAAGGCTCCTGCCTTTAAAACAACCATGTACGGTCTAGCAAAACATAACATGGTTGTTGTTCAGTCCTGTCTGACACTTCATTACCCCATTTTGTGGTTTTCTTGGCAAAGATACCAGAATAGTTTGCTATCTCCTTCTCCAGCCCATTTTACAGATAAAGAAACTGAGGCAAACAGGGTTAAGTGACTTGCCCGAGATTCCATAGCTAGTAAGTGTCTGAGGCTAGATTTTATCTCGGGGAGATGAGTCTTCCTGACTCCTGGCCTGGGGCTCTTATCTACTTCATCCATCTAGTTGCCCGAGTTGAATGCTTAATCTCTTTTTTTGATAGGTAGTTATAAAAATGTCAGCAATGCTTAGTTTTTGAAGTGTTTATTTCATCTCAGATTCCATCATTTCTCTTCCTCTTTCAGTTCTAAAAATTGAGCTGTGAGCATTGTACCATCCCTGCCTAACAGTATCTTACACAGTTGGTAGTTCCTTTTGGCCAAGAAATTGTGCTGGAAATATTATAGCTGTAATGGCCAAGGTGGATGACGTAGAGAATTTCAGGATGCTTAAGGAGCTTTAAAATAATATTTAATTTCACTTTGGTTGTAATTTTGGATCAAAATAAATATGTCTAGTATGTTTACTTAATGAAAACACATTCTTAGAAGGCCCCGAGGGCTAGAGACATCAATATAAATTGTAAGTAAATCACTGATTCCGTTATCCTTGAATGTTTCTGTTGGGTTAGAAATGAGATGGAACAGCCTTGCTTTGTGACCCTGAGCAAGTCCCTTAACCCTCATAGCCTTGCCCTTGCTGCTCTTCTGTTTTAGAATTGATACTAAGACACAAGGTAAGGGTTGTTGGGTTTTTTAAGATAAGAAATGAGAAGGTATGTCACTTAATATAAGCTGGCTCTCTTCTGGACATCCATTTCTGGGAACCACATTTTAGGAATGCCAATAATCTAGAGAGTGTGACCAGGATAGCAAAGGATATTAAGGGTATTCGTTGAAGGATGTGGAATTATTTAACTTGGAGAAGAGAAAGAAGACTCAGGGATGGAGAACCAAGTTTGAAAGGCTTCAGTGGGCATTAAGATAGTTCTTCTTGACCACCCCAATGCGCAGAGCTTTGAAGAATGGGAGGAGATTATGAAATTACAGATATTTAGCCTTAGAGATAGGAATAAGGAACCTCGGTTTCACTGATACTAATAATTCCAGAGCAGGTCTGTACATGCTTTGCAATATATTTTCTTAGAGAGTTGCTTGGGGTGCCAGGAGGTGAAATGACTTATCCAGAGCCACATAGCCAATCTGGATGTGGACTCAGATCTTTCTGTCTCGGGTGGCCCACTGTTTTCTCTGCTATGCCATGAGTACAAGGAAAAAGGTGAAATGAGTTTCCTATAGAGGGAGGGAAGGGAATGAGTTCTTCCTAACTGGAGGCTGGTGGCCACTCAGTTGTACTGGATTCCTTTTCCAGTTACATATTGAACTCGATGGCCTCTTCCAGTTCTGAGAATCAATGATTCTGTGACGAGTGTAAAAAAGTTCCTGAAGTGTGATGATCTGAGGGTCACGGCCTTAACACGTGTTTTTTAAGACTTTGCAATTTGCTGGGTGATTTCTCATGTTGCAAAGGGATATTAGAAATACCCTACATACGTGATATTGAATTAAATCAATAAAGAGTTTCCATAACACTTACTGTGTTCAAGGCACTGAAAATAGAAAGAAAACAGGAATGACAGCCCCTGGCCTCAAGGATCTTACAGTCCATTGGGATTGTTGTTGTTTAGAAACAAAAGGGGCTATCTAGGGGGCAGCTGGGTGGCTCAGTGGATTGAGAGCCAGGTCCTGGATTCAAATCTGGCCTCACATACTTCCTAGCTGTGTGACCCTGGGCAAGTCACTTATCCGCCATTGCCTATCCCTTACCACTCTTCTGCCTTGGAGCCAATACATAGTATTGACTCCAAGATGGAAGGTAAATTTTTTTTTAATAAAAATTTTTTTTTAATTTTTAAAATTTTAAAAGTGGCTATCTGTAGACTGTAGCATAATGAAGGAAGGCTAGTATGGCTATAGTGATTTGATAGGCAAGCTTTGGGCTCTATTTACTTTAATGCCTTTGGGGGGGTTGTTTTTTTATATCAGGAGTGCATGGTCAATTCTATTGGTTTGAGGGCCAGTTAGGTAGCATAATGGTTAGAATGCCAGGAGGACTTAGGTTCAAGTCTGGGCTCAGATAGTTCTTGCTGTGTGACCCTAGGCAAGTCATTTAACCCCCTTTACCTAGCCATTGCCACTCTTCTGCCTTAGAATTGATACTAAGAAGGTAAAGCATTTTTAAAATTTTTGGTATGGGGAAGCAAAGCCATTTTTATTCCATTTTCAGAAAGTCTATTGGAATGATGCTCAAAGAGATAAAATGGAAGGATGAGTAAGAGAAGGGGCTCTGCAGATTAAAGGCTTGTAACAATAGTGAAGGAAGTGGGATAGTCTGCTTGTAGTGGTTGGTTGGGGCGAGCCTCAGGGCCAGGCAAATAAATGATGGAAGGAAATTTGGTCACACCTTCCTTCTTCTAAGTCTCTGCATGCCTTTTTGGTCCCTCCTTTCTTTTTTTACTTTTCTTCCCTTAAGGCCATAAAATTAAACTGAACCATATAGATAAAAACATTCCATTGGCTGGTTAGATTGAGGATAGTAGTTACTGTGTACAAAATGTAATACCAGGACCTAGGGACAGACGGACAAAGCAGCACAAAACCCGAGAGGTCCTGCCTTCTCATTTCTTTTCTTCTCTGAGGGGAATGTAAGATGGATCCAGAAAAGGGAATACAAGTTAACTTGAGTTAGGACAGAATCAAACAGCAACAGTATATTGAATGTATCTTTACGTTACTTGTTTTTAATTCCTTTTTTCCCTCAAGATGCAGTAGACAGAGAGCTGAGCTCAAAGCCTGAACGATGTCGTTATTGTTTGGTTGTTTCAGGCATGGTTGACTCTTCCTGACCCCATTTGGGGTTTTCTTGGCAAAGATGCCAGAGTGGTTTGCCGTTTCCTTCTCCAGCTCATTTCACAGATGAGGCAGACAGGGTTAAGTGACTTGCCCAGGGTCACGGGTAATTAAATACAAGGAAAAATGTGATGAGGCAAAGGAAGAATGTAAACAAAGTGTTTTGGGGAGAATCTGAGAAGGAAGAGTGTGTCTTTGGCAAGGAAGGCTAGATGGTGGAGGGGACAGCTTAGAAGAAGAAGCAGGAATGTCCAGAAAGGTGGAGAGCAGAAGAAAGTGAATTATGGCATTAACAAAGATGCAGAGGCCGGAGGAAGTGCAGAAGGGTTTTCTGGTTTGGCTAGTTATATCAGCTGAGAGGTATATGATGGAAGACTAGAAAGATAGGCTCTACCCAGATAGTACAGGACTTGAGAATGGGAAGGAACCTCCGTCCAACCCATCCATGAAAGGAATCCTTCCCTCTAACGTAGCTAATGAGTCGCCATCCAAGTTCACTGGAAGAACCTCCTACCTCTTGAGAAAGACCATGTGGAGACAATTTTCATTCTTTGGGATTTTTTCCTAATATCAATTCTCGAATAGCCTCTTTGGAAATCCCCCTCATTTTTGCTCTCTTTTCTGCTCTCTAAGGCCACACGGTCCCTTTTCTCCTCCTCCTCATAACAGTCCGAAATACTCTAGAAAAACTCCTCTATTATAAACAATAATTTCAGAATCATCAAGTCCAGTGGCCTTCGGTTTGCCCTCTTTAACATTTGTCCCATTGCCCATGTTATTCTACCCAATAGCCTCTCCTCCCTTGGTTTTGCAGAGACTGTTTTAATTTTTATTGAAAGATTTTTTTTTTGACCTTCTTGTTAATCTTGGTGATCTGACAAGGTACACTCTCTCTTTCCGCCTACCTCATTTACTGTGGTTACTCTGGATTATCTCCAGATTGTCATCCTCCACTGCCTACAGGACACATGTACCCCGATGTACCATTAGTAGCACCTCAAATTCAATGTATTCGAGATGGAATTTGTCTAATTTTTTTATACCTTTTCTTCTGTATCACTTAACTCTTTTTCTCTCTAATACTACTTTATGTTTTTTTACCCTTATCTTCTGTCTTAGAATCAATCCCATATATTGGTTTCAAGGCAGAAGAGCTGTAAGGACTAGGCAATGGGGGTTAAGTGACTTGCCCAGGGTCACACTGCAAGGAAGTGTCTGAGAAACAACTTCCTCATCTTTATACCTGGCTCTATGTACTGATCCCCTTAGCTTCCCCACTCTAGTACTCTCTTTTACTCTGTCTCTCTCATGTTTTTAACTTTGAGATGAACATGGGCTCTCTCCTCCACTAACTTCTCTTATTTAGCTAGTTGCCAGCTCCATGCAAAAGATAACACAGCTAGGAAGTGTTTGAGGCCAGATTTGAACCCATGACTTCCTTTCTCTAATCCTGGCTCTCAATTCATTGAGCCACTAGCTGCCCCCCTCAGTAATAATTCTCCTCCTAGCTCTAAACAGATGAAAACATGCTGCTGTTTCAGCTTTCAGCTCTCTTTACTGGGCACCCTTTTGATCCCAGCCACTTTGGTGCTGCCTCTTAGAAATTTACTTGGGAAAAAAGATCATTGTTGACAAAATCCTTGGCAAAATGTAACCACAAATTAGTTTTAAGAAAAAAAATATAGTGGAGCTGGGAAATGGGAAATGTGCATGCTAATCTCTCTATGGATTATGAACTAGTGGTGGCCTTGAATAAGTCACTTAATCAGCCTCTGATCCAGGTGCCTCCTTCAACAAAGCAGCTAATCCTGTTCCACAACTTCTTCTCTGTCCCTCACCCACTCCAGTCATTCCCTGGACTTGAGTGAGAAAAAGGGGGGGGGGCAGCTAGGTGGCTCCGTGGATAGAGAGCCAGACCTGGAGATGGGAGGTCCTGGGTTCACATCTAGCCTCAGATGCTTCCTAGCTGTGTGCCCTGAGCAAGTCACTTAATCCCAATTGCCTAGCCATTACCATTCTTCTTCCTTAGAACCTATAATTAGTATTGACTAAGAAAGAAGGTAAAAGTTATTGAGAGAGAGAGAGAGAGAGAGAGAGAGAGAGAGAGAGAGAGAAAGGAAGGAAGGAAGAGAAAGAGAGAGAGAAAGGAAGGAAGGAAGAGAGAGAGAGAGAGAGAGAAAGGAAGGAAGGAAGGAAGGAAGGAAGGAAGGAAGGAAGGAAGGAAGGAAGGAAGGAAGGAAGGAAGGAACCGAAGATTCCCTCTTCGATTCTCTTTCTTATACCCCCATTAAATCTTGGCAATAACCCTGGGGCACAAGCCCATCTCTTCCTGACTGCTAGAGAGAGAGAGAAATTTGGTTTATCTGCTACAGTAAGATTCTAGTAAGAAATAGACACGTAGGTACTTTGCATGGTTGCTTTTTCAGATGGGGAACGCATGTGCTCTGATCTCACAGCTTTTGGTACCTGGTAGGAATGGTGAGATAATAACCAAGAGTGATAACAGAGAACGATTAGGTTATTATTGGGAAATGGCGGAGGGCCAAGGAGTTGACCCATTGTACTCCAGGGGTAAGAGCAATCTTTCTGGAGGACCCAAGGGCCTTGTTTCAAATCCTTCTTCTGATGCTTTATGCCTAGGTGTCCTTGGTCACCCAGTTAGATAACTTGGACAATTTTATATCTCTGGCACTCAGTTTCCTTCTCTTGAAAATGAGGAGACGACTTCAGATGACCCTTCTAGATCCATGATTTTGAACCAGTGAAGTCAGAAAATACTTCAGCCCAGAGAGATCATCTCCTGGGGAGTTCTAGTTTTCCCATTATTTTTGGCTTTCATACGCCTGCCATTTTTCTTCGCCTGCTTAAATTATGTGCTGTCTGCTTCAGTTACTACAACATGGATAGCATCTATAGTGCTGACCTCCCAGGGATTGCTGTGAGAATCATTTACGATAAGGAGATGAGCAGCCATTCCAGCATCTTTGCCAAGAAAAACCCAAATGGGGCCCCAAAGAATTGGACATAAAATGAGGATGATGACCCACGGCTTTGTCAACCTTAAAGCACTTTCAGAATGTTAAGCTCTTAGGTATTCTACTATGGAAAGTTCTGGAAAGGGTGAAGGCAGCTCAGGCCTGGTTGTTTTCAAGTGGCATGTTTATGTCTAAAATGCTTTGTAAATCTTAAAGTGTCCTACTCTCTATTAAATTAGGCCAGTGAACATTTAGTAAGCACCTACTGCATTCTAGGCACTGTCCTAAGCAACGAGGATGCAAAGAGAAGCAAAAACTCACCCTTGGTGTTTTCAAAGAGTTCACAGCCCTGATGATCATATGACAGTCATTGTTATTGCAATACCCTTAGTTTCCTCATCTATAAAATAGGCATATTGCCCTGGAGAAATTCTCAAATTTCTACCTCTAGACTCCTAGATTTTGAAGGAAATAATAACAATAGTAGCATTTAAATAGTGTTTTCAGGTTTTAAAAGCACTTTAAGAATATATCATTTGATCCTTACAGCAGCTCCAAAAGGGAGTAGATGTGATTATTATTCCTATTTTACAGAGGAGGAAACTGAGGCAGGCAGAAATTGCCTAGTCACACAGAATATAACTTTCTCTCCAGGGCTGATTCTGCTTCATTCAAGATAATGGAGGGGACTCTACCATTTCATTTTTATTGGGACTTTTAAAAAGCAAGTTGTTCGTTTGGCCACAGGTCTGTTTATGAGGTAGAAAACTTCTCCCATTAGTTTTTCATACAGAGAAATAATCTTTCTAAGGCACATTCCATGACCACATCAAATGCGTTCCTTAGCTCCTGACCGCCTATAAGATAAAATGCCTGTGCCTGGCATTTAAAGCCTCTACTGCCTTTGCTCTGACCTGTCTTGGTCAACTTTCTTTACTCCCTTCCATACTCCACATTCCAGCCAAACTGGCCTGCCTGCTGTGCCCTGAACTTGGCCTCCTGCCTCCTGCGTCTTTGTCTTCACCCAGGCTGCTCTGCATGCCTAAGCAAGCTGCAAGGACATTCTCCTCCCACCTCACCCTGCTTGCATTCATCTCCTTCAAGGTTCTGCTCTGATTCTCCATCCTAGAGGGATTAATCTTTTCCTCATCATCCTCCCTGTTCTTTAAATTCAATACGAACTCTGACTATCTTGTAATTACTGATCTGGGTCCACCTTACATTTCCCTGGTAGAATGAAAGCAGTGAGAATGAGGGATGGGGGTCTGCCATGTTTTTTTTTTTTGTTGTTGTTGTTATTGAGTTTGGTTTTTTTGGTACAGCTCTAGCACCCAGGACCATAATGCTTTGGGAGGGCATTGTTTGGTCACTTTGGTTGGCATGGCAAAGAAAAACACTTTTTTTACTCAATTTCCAATAGAACTGCTTGAGAAATTGCTCAAATAGACAGAATTGGAGATAAGGAAGAAATGGGGCTGGCATATGGGTCAGAGCATTGTGACCCAAAAAGGAAGGATATATATAGGATGGTTAGTGTGACTGGTTGGGGTGAGCCTCAGCCCAGGCAAATAAATGTTGGTAGGAAATCTGGTCACACCTTCCATCTGTGAAGGTTTTTGTTCCCTCCTTTCTTTCTCTTTCTTTTTTGCCTTCAAGGCCATAATACTAAACCAAAACATATAGGTACAGATGTTTTATTTGCTCAATATACCAAACACAGTTGCTGTTGTGTGCAGAATATAGTCCTGAGACCTAGAGATAGACAGACAGACAAACACAAAATCCGAGAGACCCTGTTTTCTCGTTTCTTCTCTTCTTTGAGGGGAATGTAAGATGGATCCAGAAAAGTAAATACAAGCTAGCTCGAATTAGGATAGGATCAAAAGGCAACAGCATATTGATTGTATTTTTATGTAATTTGTTCATTTTTTTCATCAACATGCAATAGACAGAGATCTGGTCTCAAAACCAGAAAGTTTTTGTTGTTTAGTTTTTTCAGTCATGTTCAACTCTTCGTGATCTCATTTGGAGTTTTCTTGGCGCGGTCCTGGAGTGCTTTGCCATTTCCTTCTCTTCCACATTTTATAGATGAGGAAACTGAGGCAAACAAGGTGAAGTGACTTGCCTAGAGTCACCCAGCTAGTAAGTGTCTGAGGTTGGATTTGATCTCAGGTCTTCCTGATTCCAGGACTGGTACTCCAACCATGGTACAACCTCACTGCTAAGGCAGAAATAGCTGACATCAAACCCGGGCTATGATTTGTACCAGCTGAGTGACTTAACTGGTCACTTAATAGGTCACTTAACTGGTCTCTAAGGGATCCCAAAGTAGAGGTTTAGGAGATTCTATAAGATTGCTTAAATTGTAGTGAAAGTGCCAGGCTGCATAGATAGGAGGAATTCTTTCCTCTATTTCCTATAGCAGTTCTCCAAACCAGTGAAGTTACTGACTCAGTTTCTGTCCCACTTCCTGGATCCTATTTTTCCTCTTAAATGACTGTGTTGTATTGCTCAGTGTTTGCTGTGGGTAATTAGCATGGCTTCTGGGACTCAGTTTACTCAGATAATAGGAAGGATTTGGATTAGGTGGTCTTGCTTCCAAGAGATTCTTAAGATTTTCTTGCTCGAAGATCTCTTGAAAGTCATCCAACCTAACTCTCTTCCTTCATAGATAGAAAAACTGAGGTCTAGAAATTGACCTGGTGACGGAGGTATTATATATGAGTGGCAGAGTCGAGATTGGAGCCAGTTCTGGCCCCCAAAGCCAGCGACCTCCCAAGCCCTTCCCCTTCTGGCATCCATCCTATAAATCTGAGTTGCTAGACACTCTGTACTTCCCAATTTCTCTTTCCTTATGGATTACCCAGAACTATGTTGCCCCCTCTACATGTAAATCTGTGGCCCTAAAAGCATTGATTTCAAGCTAGACTTTGGTGGTTATCTAGTCGAATCTGCCCAGTTTACAGTTAGGGAAACTGAGCTTTAGAGGTGAGATAACTCGTTCATGGTCGCACCAGTTGTAGAGTGGGCTTATTATCCCAAGAATAATAAATGAGAGGATTTGATCCCAGGTCCTTGCACCTCAAGTCAGATTCTCTTGCCACTGTACTTCGTGTATTAGTATTGATGTTTTGGGGACATTTTATATAGTTTTAAAATAGTCCTTTAGGAGCAACTGGGTAGCACAGTGGATAGAGAGCCAGATCTGGAGTCTGGAAGGCCTGGGTTCAAATTTGACCACAGATACTTCCTACTCGTATGACCCTGAGCAAGTCCCTTTACCCCCAATTGCCTAGTTGCTGCTGCTCTTCTGTCTTAAAATGATACTAAAATAGAAGGTAAGAGTTTAAAAAACCTCAGTGCTTTAGAAAGATGGAAAACATCATTGTATTCAGTAATTATTATATTTCTAAAAAGTTCTTTTAAGTCATCTTTGACATATCTATCTGTTAGGCAATTTTAAAAACCCACAGCTGTTTTGACAGAGGACTGCATTCTATATCTTAAGGCATTAAAGCATTTTTCCTCCAGATTCAGCCACTGACTCTAAAAGCAGCTCTTTGTAGCCATTGTTTGGACATATCCATTAAGACAGCAGCTGGGCAAATTTCAAGAGCACAAAGTACTACTTAGGCAAAGACCAGTGTCTCCACAGCAGCCCATCTCCGACCTTTCCCAGGATGCTCTCTTAAAATTATAGGGAGAACTTATTTTACTTACTTTTCTCCTGAAGTCTCCTCTCTTGGAGGTATCAGCTACTTCTCATTTAAGAAAAACTTCTTGATGGAGTCCTTTTACATCCATTTCTCTCCAAACGAAAGTGCCCAGAGCCTGCCAGAGTCCATATGGTTCCAGCCCCAGCAAAAATCAGGAACTAACGCTTTCGATTAGAAACCTCAAGATAGCCAGGCTGCCTTTCACAGAATGTTGCAGAACTCAGTTTCAGTCTGTGCCTTTTAAGGGGCTGGTTATAGAAAAGAGAGAGAGCTATTGCACATTGTAATCATGGTCTCATATCTGAATGTTTGGACACTGGTCTCTAAGTGATCCCAAAACACTCGCCTCTTGTCACCCCCTTCCTACTTATTCTACACTCTCTTCCTTCCCCCAAATGAAAATGCCTCGTTATATTTTCAGCTCTAAAGAAGAGAGAAATGCTCTAGACCTTAACTTTCCAATTCTACCTGTGGTCCGAGGTGGAGAACAGATGGGATAAGTCAATGACATTTATATTGATCAAACACCCAGGCAGTGTTCTTTTTGTGATATCTGAACCACCTTTCTCCAAAAGTTAATAAATTAGAGGAGTGTAAATAGAGCTAGATTAATGGCAACAGTAGAAGAACGGGTTACTTAGTGATGTGGAATGGACATTTGGCCAGGCAAGTGTTTTAACACATAGCAGTGATAAATGTTGTTAGATAAGAGGTTGTCAAATTTATTTGTTTCTCAGAATTTTGGCATGATTGTGGAGGACTTAGATAGAGGAAGTATAGGTTCTCCCTCCACCTCTCTTACTTTCCAGCTGGTGTCAGACCGTCATTGGTTGGAGAACCTTAGAGACCTTCTCTATATTTTCCAGATCAGGAAATAATCTGTTAACAAATGGAATGACTTGTCCAAAAATCATGCTTATTGTAAGGGAGCATAGAAAAGATTTGAACTCAAGTCATTTGAGTCCAAATATAATCATGTTTGGACTGTAGTGCATATGCATCTTAATTATCAAATGAAGAAAGTGGTTAAACAAAATGGTCTTTTGGTTTGTATCTACCTTTACTGTGGTTTATATTTTTCTTGTAAAAATTTTCTTTTCAGGATCATGTTTCAGATAATTTTCTTTCTCCTCTATTTTATTTTATTTTCCAAATGACATGTTATTCTTTAATAATCATTTTCTGCCATTTTCCAATCCATGTTTTCTTCCTCCCTCCCCACTCCTTAAGTAGGCAGGTGATATGATATAGGTTGTCCATGTATTATCACATAACACATATTTCCCTGTTCATCATGTTGTGAAACAAGATACATATGGCTTACACTACAGAAAAATTCATAGAGGAAATCGAAATCAAGTGAAAAACGGCTATTTCAATCTACATTCAGATTCTGGCTGTTCCTTCCAGATAATCTTTTGATTTTACTTTCAAGTTCTACAAATTGCAGCATCATTTGGCATTTCTCTGACCACTCCTACCTCCCCGGGACATGGAGTCCTTCCAGGAGCACCACAGAAGGTTGGAGTTGTAAGAAACAGTAGAGATCTTCAAATCTCATATTACAGATGATGAAGCTTAAACTCGTGTTGGTGAAGTGCCTTGGGCTATATCTCATTGGTAACAAATGGAGGAGTTGACCAGTGATCTTTCCCTATTTCTAAATTCACAAGTGTGCTACGAGGAGATCACAAAACCAATTCCAGTATTAACCCATGCCCAAAACACGTATGGCTTCTTCTATACCACTCTGACTCCAGCCCGCTCTTTAATATTCACTTCCTCCTTTATCTTTGTTGTCTAAGTTGTTGTTCTGCCATTACCCTGTAAATATTTCTTCTTCCTTAAGGTCTAATGTTGGTTCCCCATTGTACTTATATCTCCTTATGTATCTGCTCGCTTCTTCCAGCATAGCACAAATATCCATGCTCAGGGTCCTCCTGTATCCATTCCTTTTACCTGGCTTCTGATCTGAGATTCAGACCACTTCTATGATCTCAGGCAAGTTTACTTACCCTTTTGTTCCTCTGTTTCTTCAAATTTTGAAGGGGAAAAATGAGAAGTTTAACCTAATTGATCTCTAAAGTATCTCCCATTTTAGAAAATTCACATTAAAACATATGCATATAACACATGCATCTTTATGCAGTTAATAAAATTATTAGGCACATCATATATCAGGAGTATTGCTAATTCTCCTACCTACCATCTCCTTCCTCTTATTAAAAGAGAAGCAGAAACCTCCCGTGTCCCAAGAGCTCAACAGGATTATATGAGAGCCTTTGAAATGTACATGTCCAGAAATGTGATAGAAAGCCAGCATTTTAGCACAGTTTCTGGCACAAAGTATGCTGTCTCTTGTCTCTGTCTCTTGTCTCTTGTCTCTTGTCTCTTGTCTCCCTCTCCCTCTCCCTTTTCCCCTCCCCCTCCCCTTCCCCCTTCCTCTCCCTGTATCTCTCCCTCTCTTCCTCTCTCCCTCCCCCTC
>NC_058132.1:638936194-638971911 GCF_016433145.1 Gracilinanus agilis
CCTCTCCCCTTCCCCCTCCCTCTCCCTGTATCTCTCCCTCTCTACCTCCCCGTCCTTCTCTCCCTCCCCCTCCCTCTCTCACTCCCTCTCTACCTCCCCCCTCCCTTTCCCTCTCCTTTTTCCTCTCCCTCTCCTTTTTCTTCTCCCTCTCCCTCTCCTCCTCTCCCATCCCCACCCTTACCTTTCATCTTAAAATCAATATCAAGGAACAATTCCAAGGTAGAAGAGCACTAAGGGTTATGCAGTTGGGGTTAACTACTTTAACAGGATCACACAGTAGGAAATACCTGAGGCTAGATTTGAACCCAGGACCTCCCCTCTCCAGGTTTAGCTCTCTATTCACTGTCACCAATGGCCCCCACGTAGTAGGCTCTTAATAAATGTCCACAGCTAATGACTTAGAAAGATAGCACGATTTGGGCAATGAGTGCAGAATTCTATTGGTTCCTTTCATACTCATTAGAGAGTAGCTGTTATTTGAGAGCTATTGCTGAGGGGAACGAGGATTTATTAAACACCTACTAGGTGCTAGGCACTGTGCTAATAAATCCTTTATGAATATTATCTCGTGAATTAGATTTGCTTTGCTTGACCCCATGAGGGCAGAATTAGGAGCCCTGAGGGACAGGTAGGAGTGGAGGGTTGCACAAAAGTAGATTTTTTCATTTGTGAGGAAGAACTTCCAGTTAGCACGGTCCCAAAATAACTTGGGCTTCCTTGGAAGATGATGGGTTTCATCTTTTTGGAAGTCTTTAATTAAACTTGCCAGTGATTATTCAGGTATGACTTTGAACTAGTTGACCAAGGAGGGATTCTGTGATTTTTCTGAATGAGAAATCTTGGGAGGAGGTGGGCTCCCCATCACCAAAGCTTTTTAAGCAAAGGTTAGTGGAGGAGGAGTATAGACTGAATTAAATCCTGAGATGTTGGATATAGGGTAGAGACTCCCCCGGGAGAGCTATACTGGACTAGATGGAGATCGGTTATACATTAGACATGATGTCCAGTAGACAGGGTTACAGGCTGCAGAAGGTGGCCCCCAACATCCTTTTCAAGTCTTGAGATTCTATGATTTTGACATTACCCATGGTGTGTTTGGTTACGTAGCCCCACCTCTTACAAACCCACAGAAGCAGCAAGGGAAGCTAGTTTATAATTTCTTGTTCTTCCCTCCTTTCTTCTCATGGAAACTGGCATGACCCCATCTAGGTCCCCCCCTCACCGCCCCACTGAGCTCCCCCAAGACTTCCTCTATAGACACACTCTATAAAGTTATTGTAGTATATTTTGTGGTCAGCCTTACTCTCTTCGGATTCAGCTTCTACTAGGAGATAAATAGAGGCAGCTACGTAGTACAGTAGATAGTGGGCCAGCCCTGGAGTCAGGAAGATTCCTCTTCCTGAGTTCAAGTCCAGCATCCGACACTATCTATGTGATCCTGGGCAAATCACTTCATCCTGTTTGCCTCAGTTTCCTTATCTGTAAAATGAGCTGGAGAAGGAAATGGCAAGCCGCATCAGTATCTTTGCCAAGAAAATCCCAAATAGGTTCATGAAGAGCTAGATACAACTGAACAACAACAGCAAAAATGAGATAAATAGCTTTTTTCCCAAGGCGTCTGTCTCTCCTCCCTGCCGTTCTCTCTTCCTCATCCCAGTCTGCAGTCTTCTTCCATATAAGTAGCAATTAAACACTAGAAAGTCGCCACATTCTTTGTGGAGCTGGGCTTGGGAAGGGAGCACATGAATTGGCCTCACAGCTTCCCTTAAGAGCCTGCAGGTGTGTTATCAGATTTGACATCTTTGGCCCTCAGCCAATTCTTACCTAAGCTTTCTTCTCTCACTCCTGTCTTCTAGCCATCTTAACCCCTTCACCGCCATAACCTATTACCTCTCAGGAAGCCTGGGAAATGTTATTTAATAGGATGAGTTCCTTTTGTAATCCTATGTCTTCTGTGTTTTAAAAAAATAAACATGAATACATGTAAAACCCAGTGGAATTGCTCATCGGCTCCAGGAGTCGGGGAGAGAGAAGGTGAGGGAAAGAACATGAATCATGGAGCCATAGAAAAATATTCTAAATCAATAAATATAAATGAATGAATGAATGAATAAAAAGAAATAAGCATTATTCTGAGAGGGAACTGATAGGCTTCATCAGATTGCCCAAGGTAGGAAGTGGTATGAGGGACATGATACAAGAAAAAGATAAAGAACCCGTGTTTTAAAGTCCTGTGTCGGAAGAAAAACAACTGCTTGAACACATGGGCTGATGGGGACATTATTGGGGTTGGAGATACTAAACGGTAACTCTAGTCCAACTCTCAGTAATATGGAATTAGGTCTTGATCAATGATTCATGTAAAACCCAGTGGAATTGTGCGTCGGCTAAGGGGGGGTAGGAGGGTTTGGGGGAGAGGGAAAGAACATGAAATATGTAACCAGGGGAAATATTCAAAATAAAAATTAAAAAAAATAAATGAAACTATATCACTGTTTAAGTGTAAAAAATAAAATAAAATAAAGTCCTGTGTCCATTACTAAAGTGGTTTGCCACATCAGAGTTGCCTAAATGGGAGCCTTTCCCTATCCTTAATTCTGATGCCTTCCCTTTGTTAATTATTTCTAATTTATCTTGCCTATATGTTGTTTGTGAGGGAAACTGGGTGACCCAGTGAATAGAGTAGAGTGCTAGGTCTGGAGTCAGGAAGACTCATTTTCCTGAGTTCCAATCTGACCTTAGACTCCAGGCAAGTCATTCAACCCTATTTTTGCCTCAATTTCCTAATCTGTCAAATGAGCTGGAGAAGGAAATGGCAAACCATTCCAGAATCTTTGCCAAGAAAACCCCCAATGAAGTCACAAAGAGTCAGACATGACTGAAATGACTGAAAGCAAATATCTTGCTTGTATAAAGTTGTTTGCACCATGCCCCCCCCCCCCCCCCCCCCAATTAATACGAGTTCATTGAGGACCGAGGGCTGGCTTTTGTCGTACTTTGTATTCCCAGGACTGGCACTTAGAAAGCATTTATTGTATATCGATCGAGTAAAGAAGTTACAAGTCTGGACCCACAAAATATCCACTATTGGCTACCCAGTTTTTAGGGGGAAGCCCTTTGGAAATTGTAATGCGCTATATAAATAGAATGTGCTCTTGTTGTCATTCCCGTTAGCAGTGGTACTAATAAAGGACTGACTCTAGCTAGGCTATGCCTAACTTGCACGACATCCCTGGCCTCCTCAAAAACCACAAATTGTTTGAATTTTATATTTAGAATTGGAAGCAACCTTAGAGGTCTTTTTGAAAACCTCAATGAATTCTTTTGTTCGCCTGTAATTATTTGTTATGTGGGAGGGCTTTTATTTGGGGGGGAGGAAGAGTAAGGGGAATTATGAGGGAAGTAAGGGGGAGTAATAATGATACCCCCCCAAAAAAGAAGAAATAGTATCAGAGCAGAAGGAAGCCAAAAAAGAGACCCAGAAAATCAGAGCAATATTGGAAGTTCAGAAGAATTTTACTATATACATCAAGTAATCCAGCTACACGAATAGAGATGAAGGTGTTTATTCTCGTGTAAAAGTACATTGACATTTGTCAAGGTCAGGCTAATAAGGAAGAGAAGTTTTAAAATATCCTAAAAATATTCTGGGTTTAAGAATTATCTAAGCCTGCCGTTACCAACATCAATAACAACCGTCGTTCTATTTGGATACCCTACAGGGGTCTCAGTTGCTTGTATTTTGTCTAATTTGATTTTCTTCCCTCAATATTTTATAAAACTCAGTGAAATAGTCCCCTGGCTCACGGTTTGGTCCCAGAAATCCTGAAAGTAGGTATGGTGCTTTGACTGGGAGAAATGGAAGAAGGGTGGACTCTGGGGCCATGTGGGGTTATTTTATTCCTTCAGTATTTTCAGATTTATCTTCTTCTCCTTCTAGGGAGCTTAATTTGCCTTAATGGATACGGTAGCCCAACCCTGTGGCCGGCTAGATTAGTGCTTTCTGTTATTCATTAGAGGCCCTCCAAACAATTTCTCCTTTGGGACAGTGAAAGGGAAAATTGTTTTTTCCTGTTATTGCAAGCAGAAAGCCTCCTAAGATTTGAGCTTCAGAGAAAGGCCATGGTCCATTTAGATTACCTGGTTGGAATTCAGTGCCAGTGGGAGGTGGTACATGGAGGCCAAAGCAGGCACTGAGGGAACGCTTTGGTATGAGGATGAACTCATGTCTTAGGGTCGAGTCCATACTGGATTAGAGAAAAAGTAAACTTGGCTCTTTTCCAGGGCATTGATTTCCCAGAGCTTCCCTGGGCTTTTGGAATTGTGGCTGCTGCTTTTTCTCTGTTCATGACCCAGAGTAGCTGGTCATAGAGGTAGATAAAACAGTATGTGAATCTCACATGAGAGATGAATATAAAATATTTTGTTTTGGCATAGTGCTTAAGTGTTAAATAATGGTATTTTTTTTGTTAGAAGGAACTGTTCTTAGACACCAGTAACTTTTATTTTTCAAACCCTCACTTTCCATTTTAGAATTGATATAAAGGCAAAAGAACAAATGGTAAGGGCTAGACAATTGGGGCTAAGTGACTTGCCCAAGGTCATACAGCTAAGAAACATCTGAGGACAGATTTGATGGCTTTCTATTCACTGAGCCACCTAACTGCCCCTCTGATAATTTTTTGATTGAATTCCAACCTCCCCAGTTATTGGGAATCTCTTCTTCTTTAATGTGTTTTGGGGAAGTAGGTAGGTGGCTAGCTAGGTTGTCAAGAAGATTCAAGTTCAAATCCAGCCCCAGATATTTCCTTTCTGTGGACCTTGGGTAAGCCACTAAGCACTTGCTGCCTCGGTTTCCTCAGTTATAAAATGGCATAATAATAGTATCTACATTGCAAGGTTGTAGTGAGGATCAAATGAGATATTTGTAAATCACTTAGCATGGTGTCTGGCAGATGGTTGGCACTCTATAAATGTCAGGATCAAATGAGAACATATTTGTAAAGTGACATAGGTCAAGGTATATACATTTTCCTCTTCCATTCTCTTCCTCCCCTATGGAATATAAACTCTTTGAGGAGAGGAACTGCTTGGCTTTTCTCCTGAGGATCTAGCAAAATGTTGGGTACATCATGAGTAGTAACCAACATTATGCTTTATGATTCGCAAAATGCTTGACAAATATTATTCCATTTGGTCTTTACAATAAAGGAGGTTGTGCTATTAATATACCCATTTTATAAATGAGGAAACTTGAGGCTGGCAGTCCATCTGACTTGGTTGAGTTCAGATAGGACGTGTCTGAGGTCGGATGTGAACTCGGGTCTTCTTGACTCGGGGCTCCATCTATCGTGCCCCCTAGTTGAATGAATGCTTTATTTGAGTGAATTTTTTCTGGTGAGTAGAATGGAAAACATTCTCCATTCTTGCCCCCATCCCCATGAAGGCTGTACCCAGGAATTAATTTCCTGAAATAAGAAAGGGATGCCTCTCCATCCTCCCTTAGAATGGTAGGATTCCCAAGCTGGAAGGAATAACTTTTAGAGATCATGCGATCCAAACGTCTCATTTCACGTATGAAGAAATCGAAATCCATGAGGTAGAAGAAGAATCTTCCTCTGGCCAGTCCAGTGTACTTTCCATTTCTTACCATATCATTTAATCTCTGCTTTTCTTATGTAAAAATTTTACCACCCAATGGCTAATGATCTCCTTTTTTATTAAGTTTCCTTTGCACGGGAAAAGTAAGTTGGACCCAGACCCAGCGGCAGCTGTCCAAGGTTGCTATAATCTCATCGATTAACTGATCTTGAAGTATGTATTCATCCATTCACCAAACTGGTTTTATTTTTAAATAAAATTTTCAACTGTGATAATATAAACCATAAAGTGCTCTATAATTCCATTAAAAAAAACAACAAACAAATCTTTCCCTGCCATCTTAGAGTCAGTGCTATGTATTGGTTCCAAGACAGAAGAGTGAGAAGGACGAGGCAATGAGGATTAAGTGACTTGCCCAGAGTCACACAGCTAGGAAGTGTCTAAGGCCAGATTTGAACCAGGACTTCCCATCTCTGCACCTGGCTCTCCCTACTATAATTCTGTTATTAGTACGTGTCATCCCTCCTATACCGTGGAACCTGCTCAGCACCACGTTTTCCCTGATTGAGAATAGGTGCCGAAACAAATATAAATGATCATTGAGTTAAATAGATGAATAGAAAAGCACTTATTAAGTGTCCTGGTCTGGAGTCAAGGGCTGTGGGTTCAAATCCCACCTTTGCTCCTTCTGAGCCTTTGAGCAATGTCCAGTTCTTCATCTCTAAACCAAGGAGGTTGCGACCAACGATCTGTATTAATTACTTAATGTGTGCTAAGCACTGAGGTGACAAATAGAAATCAAGGAATTCACTTTGTAATTGAGGGAAACAACACACAAAGGTGGGCTCAGATGCAGGGCAACTGGAAATGAATGCCAGATGGTCCTTTGGATGCATCAGCAAGACAGATGGAATCGAATACAAAGCAATCTGGGGACATTAAACCCACAGACTAAAGGATATTTATCCAATAATACTCTATATAAAGAGGACCGTGTTCATCTGTGGTCTTTGCCTTAGCCTTCAAGAAGTTTATAAGCTTTCTGGAGAGAGAAGACATCTAAGAATGAGAAAATGTGGCAGGATCATATGTAATTGGGGGCAGATTGGATGGATCAGTAGATTGAGAGCCAGATCTAGAGAACAGAGATGCTGGGTTCAAATCTGGCCTCAGATACTTCCTAGCTAGGCAAGTCACTATCCCTTACCACTCTTCTGCCTTAGAATGGATACTCAGTATTGATTCTAAGATGGAAGGTGAGGGTTAAAAAAGATCCTTTGTAATTAGATCCTCTATTATGTGGCTCAGATAAATTAACTGAAGATTAGCATATAAGGTGAGGGTCAAAGGAAAAAAAATATCTGAATTGTTGGAACAGGAAAGCATTTAAATTTGTAAATGCTCTGTCAGTTAAGGCTAATGAAAGATCAAATCTTAGCTAGTATACTTAGCAGGGATGAATTATTAGCAACTGCAGGAACTATGCCTCTTATTATATTTATATTCTAGTGCCTAATTATTTCTGAATTTCTTTATAATGGGGCTAGTTGGTGGAACTTGGTATCAGGAAGACCTGAGTTCAAATTTGCTTCAGATACTTATTTCCTGGGTGACCCTGAGCAAGTCACTTAACCTGCTTGTCTCAGTTTCCTCATCTCTGAACTGGGACTAATGAATTGTTACAGTCCTCAGTGAGATATTATTTATAAAGTACTTTGCACAGTGTTTGACATATAGCAGGTTCTATATAGCTATTAGTTGCTGTCGTTAATATACAGTTGTCTTCTTCAATTATTTGCAATCATGAAGATATTGAAGTAATTGCTGAATAAGCAATAATATTGAAGTAATTGATTATACTGTCTGCTTTGTCGCCATTTGATTTAGGTGTGGTATACTCTATATTCCGTATTGACTTTTCTGCATTAAGACTAGTTCACCCACATACTTTTTTTTTTTTATCAGAACAGGAAAATATTTTGGATTTCCAGATAATTTCGATCTCTCACTAATGTTAAAATTAATGTTTCACTATGCCAAACAGTACTAACTGCATTTTAAACAAACCCTTTTCTTTACTTACCAATTTTCCCCCCAAGATTAGATTTTTAATGTTGTTATTAATATAAGTATTTCAGCTTTGATAAACGCAAAGGAATGAACCAGACCACATCAAAGAAATGTTCTCTACTCTCAAATATGTTCTATTCCCCAAACTTTTGAACGGTTGTTAGATAGGCTTCTTATTTTGGCCCTGCCCCAAAGGCTTAAACTAAGAACAAGAAATGGGTTTTTTTCTTTAAGTTTATACATACCTTTCCCTACAAAACCCCTCTCCTCCTTTTACCGGTCCATCAGTCAGCAAGTAGTACTTTAGGCTTTGGGAGAAGGTGAGTGTGGGCTGGGGAGAGGGAATTTACAAAGATAAAAGGACATTGTTCTTGTCCTTGGGGAGCCTAGATTTTGTCATGGGAAACCACAGGTACATATCATCATGGAATAGTGAAGATGAAAGAAACTGGAAGGATCATCCAAGTTGCTAATCTCTTTATCTCCTTAATATATTTCTTCCCATTTCTGATTTGAAGGCATATACATTCAAAACTTATCAGAAACAAGTGAGAAGTTTTGGTTTCCTTCCTTTTTGATATTCTTGGGAGTAAGAAGAGTGACTGAAGTTCCATAGGAAATATTTCTTTTTACATTTTTTTAAAAAAATTATTTTTAAAAATGTATTATGAATTACATGTAATAACAAAATTCCACATAAGTTTTCTGAAGTTATATGATCCAAATTTTCTCCCTCTTTTCTTCCCTCCCCATCCTGAAGCTGGCAAGCAATTCAATTCTGTGTTATACATATATTATCACACAAAATATATTTCCATATTATTCATTTTTATAAGTGAATAAGCTTATAAAATGAATACCCCAAAGCATATGCGCAAATAAACAAGTGATAGATTGCAGGCTTTCGTCTGCATTCTTATTTCAACAATTTTTTCAGCATTCTTTGTCATAAGTCTCTCAGAATTGTTCTGGATCATTGTATTCCTAATATTTGCTAAATCCATCACACTTGATCATTCCACAATATTGCTATAACTATGTACAGTGTTTTCATAGGGAATATTTAAGAATTTATGCCAGTAGAGAGCAAGTTTTACATCATGTAATATTCCAATCTCACTTTAGATCAGGAGGTCTTAACTTTTTTTTTGTTTCATGGACTCCTTTGATAATCTGATGAAATTTATGGATGTCTTCTGAGAATAATTTTTAAATACATTAATAAAGCACATGGGTCTACAGAGGAAACCAGTTATTTGCAAAACAATTGAAATATATATATGTGTGTGTGTGTGTGTGTGTGTGTGTGTACACACACATACATATACATACACACATTTTTTTAAACAATATAAGTTCATAGACCCCAAGTTAAAAATTTCTATTTCAGGCATAAGTCAAACACACCTTTGTTCTTCCAACTTGTGGCTGGAAGAAGTGTTAAAGAAGACCTCTAATAGTTTATAAAAAGTTATGAATCCCCTTGATCCATGTTCTGGTAGAAGGTAAATGATGGTTATCTACATCTCTTGATACTACTAATTTGGGGATTAGTGTTTGGGGAGTAAGATCTCCATCTGGCTCACTGTTTTCCTTTGATTTCATCAGCTAGTATAGAATATAAATAATATACCCTAGGAAGCCATTGAAAATGTTAGTCATATTCTTTATCCTCCATTATGTTATTCAACAAGACTTTCTTTAAAAAGCTTTGGGGACACAAACATAAAAAGAAAAGCAAGGGAGCAGCTGGGTAGCTCAGTAGATTGAGAGTCAGGCCTAGAGACGGGAGGTCCTAGGTTCAAATCTGGCCTTAGATACTTCCCAGCTGTGTGACCCTGGACAAGTCACTTGACCCCCATTGCCTACCCTTACCACTCTTCTGCCTTGGAGCCAATACGCAGTATTGACTCCAAGATGGAAGGTATAGGTTTAAAAAAAAAAAAAAAAAAAAAAAGCAAAACTTGGTCTCAGATACCAACCTCAGGTGATAGTTCTAGAAAAGTTGCCTATTTGTAGCATGGCAACCAGGAAATGCTTGATGAAAACTTGTAAACTAGTCACAGAACTGAAGATTTCTGATTCAGAGGATCTTTGTGTTAATCTATTAGTCTGCATAAAATAGATGTTTGGATTCCTGGTACAGTTTCCTGGACAGATAATTGATCAGAGAATGTTAGAGCTGGATAGGACCTTAGAGATCACTTCCAAACTTTCCCCTCTTTGGGTTAGGAAAATGAGGACCTGCTTGAGGAAAGTAGCTGGTTTTCCTTTTACTTTGTGTCCCTACTAGCTTCTCATGCTGCTTTTTTTGATAACGCATGTTTTTTTTTTTTATTTTTCCAGGTTATATATAGATAGTTTTAATTGTTTCCTCATATTTTGTGATAAATGCTCTCACCCCCCACCTTTCCCTGAATCTTCAGTTAATACATAATAATATCATAATATAGGTGGTATATGTGCTATCATGTAATACATATTTCCACATTCATCATTTTGTGAAAGAAGATACATATTGCTTCTACTAGAGAAAAATTAATAGAGGAAACAAAATGAAAAATGGCATGCTTCAGTCTACATTCAGACTCCATCATTTTCTTCAAGGGCAGTTGATACCTTAGTGCTTAATGATAGATTGACCAGTGGGGCTGATCTCCACAGGTAACTTGCCCAAGGTCAATCCCATACTGCTACTCCATATGTAATCCTTTGTGAACTACACTATGCTCTTTCTTTAAGGAGTTCAAAATGTAAATAATGCTTTATATGAAAATCATTAGCCTTGGAAGGTAATTTACTCAAATATCGCAAATAAAGCTTAGGAATCAGAAAGACCTGGGTTCCATTTCTGCTTCTGATATATACTGGCCGTGTGATCCTGGTCAAATCGCTTAATCTTTCAGTGTTCCAAGAATCCCTCATAAGAGACTATAAATTATAGAGAATGTGTTAGCCTGCCTGCCCCAACAGATGGAGTTTTGTAATTTGGGAGTTCCCCATAGTAATAAAATCAGTCCCCACCCCTTCTCCC
This sequence comes from Gracilinanus agilis, assembly GCF_016433145.1. Lineage (NCBI taxonomy): Eukaryota > Metazoa > Chordata > Mammalia > Didelphimorphia > Didelphidae > Gracilinanus > Gracilinanus agilis. The sequence goes on from NC_058132.1 coordinate 638,946,900, forward strand.
TCTCTTCGCTTTTCACTAGTCACATTAGCTCTTTTGTTTTTACCTTATTTCAGGACCTAAAATTCTCTTGATTTTTGAGTTAGAGCCAACTCTCGGGTTTTCCCCTTGTTCCTTGGGTACTCCATTTCGGTGTCTGATCTTGGTGACAGATACATGACTCATGTATTCTTTCCTTCTTGAAAAAATCAGCCATTGTCTCATCTTTTCAGGACTTTCTCCTCCAGAAAGAAATGATAGCTACCCTGAGAGTTGATTTGCTTTGCATATCACATTTGTTTTTTTCCTTTTTAGAGTAAGATTGGAAAACAACAGCGATAAAATATCGCCACCTTCTGTTAGGTGAAGCAAGTAGCATCTTATGAAATGAATTGACTTCATTGTTGCATTACACATCTTTGAAGTATATAGTGTAGCGCCTGAAAAGTGTAGGTCAGAGGAAGAAACTTGAAGCATCCTCTGCCCCAACCCTCGGTCCTTACTGTGAAGTAACATTACACTAAATTCCAAAGGAAAGAAAATTCTGAGATTGCTTTTGCATTATTTTACTTTTGAATGTTTTATTTTTATGATTATCTTTTTTTTCATAACACTGAAATGTTTCTCCTTGTCTCCCTCTCCTTCCCTTTGCAGGGAACAATTCTTAATAACAAAGATGAAAGAATAAAAGGAAAAAAAGAACATATATTTAACATAACACATTATTAACTTAAAAAATCATATGTTATATGCAATGTCTAACATCCTTACATTTCTTCCCATCCCACGTCTGTAAAGAGATATTTTCTCTTCTCTCTCTTCTTCGGAGTCAAGTTTTTTCCTTTGCAATCATTCGTATTCACTAGAATCGTTTTATACTGCTTAAACCTGAGAGCTTGTTAACAAATTTGAAGAAATGTCAGTAAAAACTCAAAGTAAAGATTTAGCCGCTTAGAGGATAATACCGTGGACATTATTAAGTGATTCCGGCCTTCTTTTTTAAAGGCTCTTTGTTCTATGTGTTAAATTACAGCTGGATTTTAAACAGTAATCCGGGATTTTCAACATAGAAAACGAGTCTTGGGTTTATAGTATTATATACTATAGGAGCCATTGGTGTAATGATCCAGTGTGATTGCTGCTGCTTTGCACTTGACTTTCTGGGATGCTTATTAGTTCTACATCATCTAAATCACCAGGTATTGATTACAGTTACTATGTTAGGCACTGAGACTTTGAGGACAGAGATCAAACAATGCCCATGCTCAGGAACCTTATTTTCTATTAGACTGTGACAGACTTCTTAGACAAGTAAGTAGTACCATAGTGCACAGAGCACTGGTCCTGGAGTCGGGAAGACTCATCTCCCTGAGTTCATCTAGTTTCACAGCTTTATTAGCTGTGTAACCCTGGGCAAGTCACTTAATCCTGTTGGCCTCGGTTTCCTCATCTGTAAAATGAGCTGGAGAAGGAAATGCAAACTACTCCAGTATCTTTGCCAAGAAAACCCCAAACGGAGTCACAAAGAGTTGGATACAACTCAACAACAACAAGCAAAAGCAACCATCATAAAGTATAAACTCTATGAAGTTTAGGACCGTACTTAATATTTTTTTTTTAGCTTCTGCTCTTCCCTTCTCCCCCCTCTCCCTTCCCTAGGACAATGGTCTGTACAGAGAAGGCAGTTAATAAAGATTGATTGTATTCAGCAAGCTGATCAAAATTCTGGCAAACTCCCATTATGGGAAGAGCAGTTAGGGAGGCTTTGTTAATGGACTATTTCCTCATCTCTAATATGGGCATGCAAATATCTTGCTCTTCCTGCTTCATGGAATCACTCAAGTACTGAAAGAGCCTTGAAATACCTTGGAGATTTACTGTTCTTATTTTCATCAGTATGAATATGGGAGGTTTTGTTTATTAGTGAGTAGAATCACTGAGCGAGGCCCCCCAAAATGGGAATTCAGACTAAAGTATGTTTTTTCTTTAAATTTATTTTTTTCACTTATTTTTCCCACCATTACATGTAAAAGAAGTTTCCAACTTTTTTCCCCCTTTCTTTTTTCTATCGTGCCAAACACACTTCCATATTGGCTATTGTAAGAACACGCTCCTACAAAACCAAAACCACAAAATAAAACTGTAAATCCACTGATGGAAGAGTTAACATGCTTTGATCTATATCCATCTGACTCAACAGTTTGTTTTTTTCTGGAGGTAGATAGCATTTCCCCTCCCTCATAGATCTTTCAGGATTGTCCCAGATCGTTGAATTGCTGAAATTAGCCACATTTTCACAATTGGTCATCATGAAATATTGCTCTTACTGTGAACAAATGTTCTGCTTATTTCATTCTGCATCAATTCCTGCAGATCTTTCCAGCTTTTTAAAAAATCATCCTGCTTCTCTCTTATAGCACAATTGTATTCCATCACTAACAAAAACACAATTTGTTCAGTCATTCCCTAGTTAATGGACATCCCCTCTATTTCCAATTCTTTGCCACCACAGAAGGAGCTGCTATAAATATTTTTAAACAAGTAGGTTCTTTCTCCTTTTTTATGATCTCTTTAGGATACAGACATATAGTGGTATCACAGGAATAAAGGGTACGCACAGTTTTGTTGCCCTTTAGGTATGACTCCAAATTGTCCTCCAGAATGGTTGGATGAGTTTGTATCTCCCACCAACAATGCATCAGTGTCCCAATTTTACCGCATCCCCTCCAACATTTACCACTTTCCTATACTGCCATGTCGGCCTATCTGATATGTATGAGGCGGTAACTTGGCCATGTTTTAATTTGCATTTCCCTCATTGAGAGTGATTTAGAATTTTTTTCATATGATTATTAATAGATTTGATTTCTTCATTTGAAAATTGCATGTTCATATCATTTGACCATTTGTCAATTGGAGAATGGCTTGTATTCTTACAGCTTCTTATAAGATTTGAGAAATAAGATTTTTTTATCAGAGAAATTTGTTAAAGAAATTTTTTTCAAGTTTATTGTTTCCCTTCTAATTTTGGTTACATTAGTTTTGTTTATCTAAAACATTTTAACTTAACACAATCAAAATTTTTCATTTTGCATCTTATAATACTCTCTACCTTTTGTTTGATCATAAATTCTTCCCTCCTTCATAGATCTGACAGGTAAATTTTTATATGTTCTCCTAATTAACTTTTGATATCACCCTTTTTATCCAAATCATGTACCCATTTTGATATATCTTAGTGTACAGGATGTGAGATTTTGGTTTACACCTAGTTTCTGCCATATTGTTTTCCCATTTTCCCAGCAGTTTTTGCTAAACAATGAATTCTTATCCCAAAAGATAGGGACTTTGGATTTATCATATATTTACCCCTATATGTTGGTTATCTAATTACTTCCATTGAGCTAACATTCTGTTTTTTTTTTAGCCAGACTATTTTGATGATTATTGCTTTCTAGTGCAGTTTGAGATCTGGTACTGCTGGACTCACCTTCCTTCACATTTTTTTTTCATTAATTCCCTTGATATTTTTGACCTTTTTTCCATATGGTTTTGTTATTATTTTTCTAGTTCTATAAAATAATTATTTGGTAGTTTGATTGGTTTGGTACTGAAGAAGTAAATTAGTTTAAGTCGAATTGTCATTTTATTATATTAGTTCAGCCTACCCATGAACAATTACTATTTCTCCATTTGCTTAGATCTGACTTCATATGTATGATAAGTGTTTTGTAATTGTGTTCATATAATTCCTGTATTTGTCTTGGTAAGTAGATTCCTCGGTATTTTATATTATCTAGTTGTTTTAAATGAAATTTCTCTTTCTGTCTCTTGCTGCTGAACTTTGTTGGTAACATGCAGAAATGCTGATGATTTCTGTGGGTATATTTTATATCATACAACTTTACTAAATTATTTCAACTTGTTTTTTAGTTGATTCCCTAGGACTTTCTAAGTATACCATCATATCATCTGCAGAGAGTAATAGTTGAGTTTCCTCATTATTTACTCCAATTCCTTCAATTTCCTTTTTTTTTCTTATTGCTAAAGCTAGCATCTCTAACCCAATATTCAATAATAGGGGTGATGATGGGCATCCTTGCTTCACTCCTGTCTAATTGAGGAGGCTTCTAACTTCTCACCATTGCAGATGATACTTGTTAATGGTTGACTATAGTAATTTGATTAGTTTTTGGTTTATTAGAAAAAACATTTGTCTAATGAAGTGAACATTGGTAATTGTTACAAGGAGTGAGAGAAAAAAGTAGCTGACGGGTTATGATATTGAGCAGCACCTCCTATTTAAATGGATTAACCACGTAGGAAGTCACTCTGCCAACCAAAATTCCCTTCAATGGTTAAGAGGGAGGAGGGTGAGAACAGGACCCTTGCCTCTTGAGGGGCTGTCTGCTAGAATTGTTTCAGCTTCGTAACTGTATCACTTAAACTCCTTTACTTCAGAGAAAATTCATTTCTCTTGGCTGAGGCTTTGTGTGAGAAGATATACTTTGATTTTTTTTAATGCTCTTATTTTATTTTTTCTGTAAAAAACCTGTAAAAAACACCAATTTTTAACATTCTTTTTTTTTTTGTTGTTAAACTCATGCCTTCTGTCTTAAAAAAAAGTATTGATTTGAATGCAGAAGAGAGATAAGGAGTAGGAGTAGGGATTAAGTGACTTTTCCAGGGCGATCCCTTTCCTTGAGAAGGCAGTCTCTTTGATATGACATGTTCGGTCATGCAAAACACATTTCCATATTAGCCATGTTGCAAAAGAGAACAAAAAAGAAAGAAAAAATAAGAAAAAAGTAAAAGAAAAAGTTGGCTTCATTTGGTCTTCAGACTCCATCAGTTCATTCTCTGGAGGCAGATAGCATTTTTCTTCATGAGTCCTTTGTAGTTGGCTTGAATCACAGTTTATTATCCCACAATACTACTGCCACTGTGAACAATAAATCTGGCTCTGCTTACTTTGTGTCAGTTCATATAAGTCTTCCCAGATTTTTCTCAAAGCATCCTCCTCATCATTTCTTACAGCACAACAGTATTCCATCGCCATCATATACCACAGTTTGTTCAACCATTCCCCAATTGATGGGCATCCCCTCAGTTTCCAATTCTTTTCCACCCCAAAAAGAGCTGCTAGAAATATTTTTGTGTATATAGAACCTTAACTTCTGCTTGCCCGAGTTTCCTCCTTGATATAATAGGGATAGTAAGAGCAGCTACCTTCTAGGATCATTGAGAGGATTAGTGAAGTGCTTACGTGGTGCCTGCCCCTTCCTTCCTTCTTCTGGAGCCCTAAATGACAATGTGTAGAGCCTTTGTGGAAGACTTGAGTTCTTCCCCATTGTACAGGAAGCTGTTTTGATGGTCTCTTTTGTTTTGCTTCTGTCTTTTCAAGCATAAAAGACTGAGAATTTGTGTTCCCCTTTTCAAAGTGTTTTTATGCACAGTTGTAAAATGGGCTAAAATCCGACTTGGGTAGCCCTCATTCTTGGAAGACTGTGTCGTTTACAGAACTTCATCTTCCAAGTAAAGCAAGTTTGTGAGGGGAGGTAACGTAAACATTACCCTCATTTCATTTCACACGATGAGCTAACTGGAACTCATTGAGGTTAGATGACTTGCCCAAGATCCCACATTTCGGGAATTGGGTTCTGAACCTTGGTCTTTAGACTCTTAGTTCTAAGTTTTGTCCACTATGCTGCTGTCTATTGGTTTAGTAACTTGGGGGCTGCACTCACAGTCAAACTCTAGGCTCCAGTCTTGCTTCGGTCATTGCCTTCATTATGCATCTTCTTAAGAAAGACATCATTCACCTGCCCTCTCCTGGTCCCTTACACTCTTACTTCCTCAGAGTAATTGAGCTACCCAGCAGTTACTTAAACTTACCGTCACTTTGTAAGACAGATTTAGAAAAATGACAATTATTCCTGCACACCAAGAGGTTTTTCCCAGTGGACCATTTTCCAAGAGTTTTTTTGCAAACTGGTTTTTGGTAACTAGGAACTCATTTTCCCATAACCACGATACTGTAAATACTGTCTCCCAGGATGGCATATTTCATGCTACCTAAAATATAACTGAACTACATAAAGCATGTCTTTCTTTTCTCCTCAGCTCCCCAGACTCTCATACCTTTATGCTTCTCCATGTTCCTAAACAGACCACCCTGCCTTTACCTCTTAGGTGACTCCATGCCCAACATTACCAACCTTCTTTCCCCATCATCGATGATTATATACCTCCAGCATAACTCATATTTACTGCTGGAAATGAAGCTTGTTGTCAGAAGTAATTCAGGTTGGGGAGCACCAAGGTAACACAGTGGATAGAAAACCAGGCTTGAAGTCAGGAGGTCCTGAGTTCAAAACTGACCTTGGATGCTTTGTAGCTATGTGACCCTGGGCAAGTCACTTAATCTCATTTGCTTAGCCCTTGCCACTTTTCTGTCTTAGAATTAATCCTAGGGGGCAGCTGGGTAGCTTAGTGGATTGAGAGTCAAGCCTAGAGACGGGAGGTCCTAGGTTCAAATCCGGCCTCAGACACTTGACCCCCATTGCCCACCCTTACCACTCTTCCACCAAGGAACCAATACACAGAAGTTAGGGGTTTTAAAAAAAAGAATTAATCCTTACTAATTTAATTCATTAATACTAAGAAAGAAGGTGAAGATTTTAGGAGAAAAAAAAGAAATTTTTCAGGTTAAAATGTCAGCAGTCCACAGCTAGAGAACTGTGTGACGATGTAAGAGGGGATCTTCAGATTCTCCAAGTCCAATCCTCTCATTTTACAACTATGGAATCATAAAGGAAGATGAGTTTGATGGTATGCTCCAGGCTATAGTATTCATTAGGAGAATTAGTGCAAGAAACTGAAGATTTTCTGAATGTTCCCATAGTAGGAATAAGTGGTGTGACTTAGTAACTCTTCTGCAAGAGAACTTGGGGGATGAGGGTGAGATGTGTGGTTTCATTGATACAGAGAATTCCCTGATGAATTAATTCCCCCCACCAAAGGAGGTTCCCATCTTCTCTGCAACTTTGGATCTTAAAAGTCTTGCTTAGGGCACTAAGAGATTATGCATCTTGCCCAAGGTCATGAAGCCAATATATATCAGAGGCAGGACTTGAACCAGGTTTTTTTCTTGACTCTGAGATCAGTTTTGTATCTACTAAGTCATGCCACCATCACTAGACCTTATACTTAGGCAACTGAATTAACTTTAGAGATCGCAGTTTATTCCTAGAGGATGTTGTCATTGTGGTAGTTTTCCCTTTGAAGCAAATATTTGCTATTTCTGGAATTTAAATCCATAGTCAAGATGCTCCCTCATAAGTCTTTAGCTGGCTATGTCTTCATTTCTTGCCTCATTTACTTTTCATGTTCCTGGAAGTAAAACAACATACTATAATCCTGTAAGATTGCCACACTTCTGTAGTTACGAAAGGAGCGGGCAGGGTACCACGGAGTACAAGAATGTGTTCATTGAAAAAAAAAATACTGTGTTGAGCAATTTCCCAAATCAGCTGGTGCTATTGTCTTGCCTCTACTTCTATCAGAATGAGTGATCACAGGACATTCTATATTGAAGCATCATCTTTGACTTCCCTCTCATTTCTTATTGGATAGAATATAAACTCCTTATTGGTAGAGATGTAGCCCAGTGACCTCCAGATCAGCAGGCCAGTTCTACTGAAATCCATATCCTTTGCTAAATCTTGCCAGTTGTACCTGGATGACCTTTCTCTCATCTGTTTCCTTTCTCCACTCACAAGACTACCACCCTAGTTCATGCCCTTATTCCCTCTAACCTAGATTATTGCAACTGCCTCCTACTTGGTTATCCTACCTTTCTCTGATCCATCCTTTACACAAGGGCCAAAATGAGTTTCCCAAAGCCCCGGTCTAATCAGACCATCATTCTCATGCTCAGAAATAGGAGGCTTCCCATTGCCTTGAAGATAAATAGAAACTCTTTGTCCTGTTTTTCAGGCCTTTTATAATCTGGCTCCAACCCAACTTTCCACTCTTATTTCCCTTTTCTCCTCTTTAGTATTCAGCTTGTTTGCCGGACTAGACCAAAGCTACTCCACATCTGAATTCATATCTAAATAGCTCCCATCTAGAAGTTAATCGCCGTACTTGTGGCATATTCCTCCTCTTCCTCTTCCTTTCCCTTCAAGGTTCCATTCAGGTGCCATGTGGAGCCTTCTCTGTTCCCTTTTGCTAGAGTTCTTTCCTTCTTCAAAGCAGATTCTTTTCTCCCCCTGTTCTAGACAGAGGATCACAAATAAAGGGGACTTGAGGATATCAGTCCAGTCCAGCTGTTTTCTCCACCTTAGGTCAAAATAATAGACTTGAGTTGCCATAGCTGCCAGCCTGCATACCCTTCCACAATAGGAGGACCAGGCAAAAGAGTGATGAAAGCTCAGTATTGCCCCCAACCCGGCTCCTCCCCAGGACTGGCCACTGGTAGAAGCCAAAAGCATCACCAAGAGTCACATCCATATTTTGTTAGCATGAACCCACGTCTACTGCATTGATGCTTTTCTCTTGCTGTGGCATCCTTTGAATGGTTTCTCTTCTTCTTGAAGCATCTCCCTGGGTTTTCAGCAATCATGGCAGCAGGCTTGTTTCTCACGTCAGGTAAATACTTTCTTCATGCCGAAAGGTTTCTTGAGCATGAATTTTGTAGGCGGGAGTCATTCTCTGGTGCCAGGAAAGATTAGTGGCCCCATCTTTACGGAGGATAGAAAGCACACAGAATAGGGCTCAGATCATCCTCTCCTTGAAGAGGCTGAGGCAAATGAAAATGAAATCCAATTTGGGTGGGCGGCTGCTTTTCTCAGGGGATTAGGTCTAACAGTCACTAACAAGCTGTAAGGGAGAAGCAGTTCATCCAAGCAACCAGGAAGCATCCATTAGAGAATTTTGCTGAATAGCTATTAGGCCAACTCCCTCCAAGCATATCCAAGTGTTCACAAGGGTGTTCATCTTCATCAGCTGAGCTGAAAAAGCTTCGCACTCGGCGCTTCTAAATGATTGTTCCTTAGATGATAGAATTAGCGGATTTCTTCTTTTGACCCAAACGACTTCTTGTAGTAAGTTTTGTAAGACAAGCCAGATGTCCTCATATGCAGAATGAGAAGAGAAAGTGGTCCAAAGACATGTGGCTGATGGACCAATTTGAACCCCCATTCCCTCCCTCCCCCCCAGACACACACAAGCAGATATTGAGTAGGAATTCCTAGAGAGTAGCAGAACTAAGAATCTTTGAGGGTTTCTGGATTACAACAGTCTTATTTACAGTTATCAGTGTTAAAGCAGCTTATGGCACATTTAAATCCATTTTTTCAATTAAGCCATGGAAATGATAGTCGGGGATCTTGGTGGAAATGAAAGGGGCCCTGTGCTGCTTTAACAGAATGTTAGCCAATTTTTAAAGATTCTTCTAAGGGCAGTGATGGTACAGGTGAGACCCGAGTTCTAGTCTCAGTGGGGTCACTCATTACTCAGCGATGTGACCCAAAGGTCAGTCAGTGATAAATATAAGGTCATTTGCTATACAGCCCGTTCTCGTTTCACACAAAGCGTCCACACATCTCCATTTTATAGCCATGGCTAAAAGGACTTGCCCGTGGTCTTACCATCAATATAAAAAAGATATACATTCAGACCTTCGAACTCCATCTCTCTTAAGTATGGCACTAAGTCTTCTTGGGCTCCAATGAGATCATTGTCATCACTAGATGATATTTAAGACATCAAAAACAGTAATAGCAATAGCTAACATTTATAGAGTGCCTATTGTGTGCACTGTAGAGTTATCTCATTTAATCTTCGCCACAAGGCTAGGAAATAAGGTACTTTTATTACCCCATTTTATGGATGAATAAACAAAGACAGAGAGATGAAATTACTTGTCCAGGGTCACATCTTGGCTACAAAATGGCATAAATTTAGGGGGTAGCTAGGTGACTCAGTGGACAGAGAACTGGGCTTGGAGATGGGATGTCCTAGGTTCAAATTAGCCCCAGGTACTTTTACCTGGGCAAATCACTTAACCCTCCATTGCCTAGCACTTATAACTCATCTGCCTTAGAACCTATACAGAGTATTGATTCTAAGACAAAGGTAGGGGTTTAAAAAAAGGAAGAAGTAATACTGAGACAGAAGGTAAGGGTTTTTTTCCTGTGTAGGAATTTTTATGTACTAATAAAGAGAATAAAGTCAAATTGTCCAAAAAACTTACTGAGTTTTAAATGATTGCCATGGGAATTCTGTAGGACATGCTGCTCTCCCTTTTCTCTTGGGCTCTTCCAGTAACTTCTGTCATCCTAACAGAGCTTCCCGTTGAAGAAGTAGGAGTAGGTGCTCTCTCAGGAGCCTTCTTGCTAGAAATCTGTTATCATAGATCATCTTAAACCTTTTCTTCAAGCTGATCTCTAAATGTCATTCTTTCTTTTTTTAATTTTAAAAAATCCTTATCTTTTGTCTTAGAAGCACTACAGGTATAGATAAGTTCCAGGGCAGAAGAGCAATAAAGGGCTAGGCTAGTGATGGGCAAACTTTTTAAAGAGGGGGCCAAAGGAAAGGAGATGTTCATCTGTCAGTCTGTTTCTAAGGCAGCTCTTTCGAAGTTTCATTGTATTGTATCCTACTCGTTGTATTCATCAGATTAGGAATAATGTTGGCAGGCTGGAGAGAACATTTCAGGGGCTGCATCTGGCCCGCAGGCTGTAGTTTGCCCATCACTGGGCTAGGAAATTGGGGTTCAGAGTCACACAGCTAGGAAGTATCAGATCACATTTGAACTCAGGACTTCCCGTCTCCAGGCATGGGTCTTTATCCACTGAGCCACCTAGCTGCCCCACTTAATGATGATCTTAACTCCCTTTAGTTTTCTTATCTTCAGTCCTAAAATAGCATTCGTTCAGTGATTCCTTACTGGAAGTTCTGTTTAATCTTGCCACTTTGAACCATCCTCATGCCTGCCCTTTGTGTATCACAATTTGTGTGCAACTCAGCATGATGCTAGTTCCTGTGGGATGAGAAATTGTCAGGTTAAGGGGTTTATAATCTCCTGTTAGCACGTATAAAAGGACACTGTACAAAGGTGAAATGATCTCATCCTTCTTCTGACATCAGTCACTAGCCATATGATTTGAGAAACTTTATTCTCAATCAGTGACGATAATAAAAGTAAATTTAGGCTGTGGAATTTTATCACTGATTATGAGGGAGGAGGGAAGAGGGAAGAGGAGACAGATTTCCTAGACTAATCCATCAGCTATGGTTAAAAAAAAACCCAACACATTTTTAATGCAATAATTCACCTGTGTGTTCCCAAGGGCATGGAGGTATAGATCTCTAAGACCCTTTTTCTTTGAGAAAATTGCTTGCAATTTTTAAGCCCTTTTATTGCAAGGACAGGCTTTCAATCCTTGGACCACTCCAGACCTTTGTCCATGAAGCTATGATTGAAGGTATCAGACATGTGATTGTTGCTTTATGGTTGCCATGGAGACTGCCCAGTGGTACCTTCCCTCTCTGTTTTCTCTCAGGTCATCTTCACAGAAAGTGATGATTCTTTTTCAATCCTAAGGGAAACATTTATGGTTTTTGGTTGCTCTTTAATTCTTTTCAGAGATCATTTATAGTGTCATCTTTTGTTTTCACAACACATTCCCACCTGTAATCTTCCCTTCCCCCCATCCAAGAGGACCCTCTCATATATCAGTGGTTCCCAAATTTTTTTGGCCTATGCCCCCTTTCCAGAAAAAATATTACTTAGTGCCCACTGTCACATACTATCACCGCCCCCTTACAGTTATTCCACCCCCAAATGCACCTGTGGCCATCACTATCTCCCTGGATCGCTGCAGCATCCACCAGGGGGCGGTGGCGCCCACTTTGGGAATCACTGTCATATATCAAAGAATTTTCCCCCCCAAAGGAAAATAGGAAGAAGAGAAAAAATAATCAGCTAACTAATCAACTATTTTGAAAAAAAATCTGAAAGTAATGCAAAATACCAAGCATGTTGGTACATACCTCACGATGCCGGGGACACTGAGGCTAAAGTATTACTTGAGTTTGGAGCTGTGATAGAGCAAAAACCAATGTGGTAACAGATTTAAGCTCTGCACCAATTTGGTGTGCCCCTGACAATGGAGGATCACCAGGCTGCCTGAGGAGGGGTAAATCAGTCTGGTTTGGAAAAATGAACCAGATGGAAGTTTCTATGAGTGGTCTGTGTACTTTAAACCTACTTGAAAACATGGGGATATAGATGGATGGATGGATGGATGGATGGATGGATGGATGGTTGGATGGTTGGATGGTTGGATGGATGGATGGATGGATAGATACAGAGATACAGGCAGAATTAGAAAGAGATACCTACTTGAAAAAATACCTACTTATATATTAGTATTTCATACCCATGGACCTCCCAACTAGGCAAAAGACTTTCTTCTTGGAGGCCATAGTAGTTCCATGAAAAATCTAGAGGACCTGATACACATTTAACCAACCTGATTTAAAAGAGGCAAAAAAAAAATCCTCCCCCAAAATAGCAAATACGGCATGAAATTATAACCAATCCCACAGGAAACTTTTGAAACTATAATATAATTAAACCAAGAAAAAACCAAATAGAGATCATAAGTAATTCTCAGAGAAAGATAGAGAACTAACTGTAAAGGAAATACCAAAAGCAGGGGAGAAAGAGTATCTTCTCTTTTTGGTTTTGTTTTGTTTTGTGTTTTTTTTTTTTTTTACCTTTGCCTTCTGTCTTAGAATCAATACTGTGTATTGGTTCTAAGGCAGAAGAGTAGTAAAGGCTAAGCAATGGGGTTAAGTGACTTGCGCAGGGTCACACAGCTAAGAAGTTTCTGAGTTCAGATTTGAACCCAGGACCTCCCATCTCTGGGTGTGGCTTTCCATCCACTAAGCCACCCAACTTCCCCCCATCTTCTGGTTTTAAAATTATTTACAGTAGAATCTATCAACTTTAAAAAAACAATAGAAATATTATACAGATTGCTCTAAAAATTGAGATAAAGAAAACATTGTACCAGACTCCTTTTATGAGCCATAAGTAGTACTAATACCTAAACCTTATAAAATATAGAAGGATAAGTTAAATTAGAAATAAAATTCTGCCAAACAGACTACAGCAATTCATTCAAGAAATCATTTATAATGATCAGGTTGAATTTCTGCTAGCAGCAATACCAGGATGGCACCAACATTAGTAAAGCAATCAATATAATCAGTCACCTTGGAACAAAACAAAATTAAAAGATCCAGAGCCTTTTGAGTTTAGATAAGGAAACTTGTATCTTCATGTGTCAGATTATTTGATTTCTGTGGTTGATATGAAAGGGGAAGTGTTGGTTAATGGCCATGGGGGGGGGTTCAAGTCCTATCCCTGGCACGTTCTGGCTGAATGATTCAAGGGGCAGTGGTTAGGCCCATTTCCTACATTCTTTGGAACTTAGGAGGAGAATTACTCAAAGTTTAGGTTTAATGCCTGCCTTTTCCAGTCCTCCCTTGTTCCCCTTTCCCAAAGGAAAAAAAGCTGAAAGATATCCAAAATGCACTGGAGATCATGCAAAGGGCAGGTTTTCCTTCCCTCCATAAGGAATGTTTATTACTCACAAGCTAAAAATGGGCATCGAATGTTAAAACCAGTGGAAATGTGCATTGAATATGGGAGGGGTGAAGGGGAAAGTAAAAGCATGAGTCATGTAACCATGGAAAATTTTTCAAAAAATAAAATAAATAAATAAAGATGAGCATCGACAGAAAAACTTTAACAAGAATCAGCAACTGTGATATTCTCCTGAGAGTAGTTGATACCTTAAGATATGGAGATACCCCGATCTCAGTCTCAGAAGGTTGCCCCCACCGTCAAGCATGTTTATTTTGGGAAGAAACAACAAATGCCAGAAGCAACAAGATCTTTGAGATTCTGTCTCAAATTCAGATCCAACTCAGAAGAAACCTTTTTTTCCCATCACGTCAAAGTCTTTTATATTATTTTTATTCCTTTTGGCCATCTCAGTTCTATGTTCTGTCTGGATAAAATGCATGACAAGGGGGCAGCTGGGTAGCTCAGTGGACTGAGAGTCAGGCCTAGAGATGGGAGGTCCTGGGTTCAAATCCAGCCTCAGACACTTCCCAGCTGTGTGACCCTGGGCAAGTCACTTGACCCCCATTGCCCATCTTTACCACTCTTCCACCAAGGAGCCAATACACCGAAGTTAAGGGTTTTAAAATAAAATAAAATAAAATAAAATGCACAGCAAGTTTAATGGCTTATCAGCAGAGTTTCCCTGATTTATCTTAGGTTGAAAATATTCCGAGCTGTCTGCCATGAGTAACAACAGTTGCTCCTTGTCAAGTGCTTGGCCAGGCAGGGAGGACTACTGGTCACACTCAGAGACTCTAAGGAGTGTCAGAATCATGTGCTGACTTGCCTTTCTGAAGGATACAGCTGGAGCAGGGAGGGCACCACCCAGAGTTTGTTCTCTCCCATCAAGTCCTTTCATCATTGCAACATATTCCCCTACAAGTAGCCGGGGTACAGACTCAGTGTTCCCTGGCCAAGACAGATTGGGGACCCCATGTGCACCCCTTATTTCCCAGGGATATTGTGAAAAAAGGGTTTCATGAACCTTAGCTATAAAAATGGGAGTTGTTTATTAGAATCGTTTAACTGGAAATGCAGTGTCATTGGTGTAGGGAACTCTTAGTGTGGAAATACCCTCTACTAGTCCACATCAGCATCTTTCTAATTTATGGCCTTGGAGATCACTGATTTTCAGGGTCACAAAGGAGGCATATGCCAGAGGCACACCTTTCTTTGAGAGGGGGGAAAGGAAGACCATCATTTCTGAGTTTCCTTCCATTTACTTTGACTTTATCTTAAAATACCTACTTAATGTCTGTTGTTTCCTCTACTACAGAGGTTCCCAAGCTTCTTTGCCCTACCGCCCCCTTTCCAGAAAAAAATATTGCTTATCCCCCTGGAAATTAATTTTTTAAAATTTTAATAGGAAAGATAAATGCACCTGTGGCCATCACCTTTCCCCCTGGATCATTGCAGCACCCACTTTGGGAATCACTGCTCTAGTAGATAACGACTTCTTTCAGGACTTTTAAAAAACCCTTACTTCTGTCTTGGTAAAATTCTAACTTCGTAACAACTCTAGGGAAAGGGCTGGGAAAATGAGGTCAAGTGACTTGTCCAGGGTCTATCAGCTAGGAAATATCTAAGGACAGATTTGAATCCAGGTCCTTCTAACTCCAAGTCTATGTAGCTGCCTCCTGTACTGTAGCTTTTTTGGTAACCTTTGTCTGTCTCTGATTCTTTGTCTCTTTGTCTCTCTCTCTCTCTGTGTCTCTGTCTCCCTCCCTTTTCTCCCCCCTATACCTCTCCCCAACAATACTAAGGGCAGTGAGGAGTATAATTATAAAATAGATAGGAAAAGAGAATCAGAGAAACATAGCATGTCACAGCTAGAAGGTCCTAAAAGATTATCTCATATTTCCCTCTCAATTTGCAGAAGAAAACAAAAGGTGGGGGCAGCTAGGAGAGCCTGGAGACAGAAGGTCCTGGGTTCAAATTTGGCCTCCGATGCTTCCTAGCTCTCAGATCCAGGGCAAGTCACTTAACCCCTCTTGCTTAGCCCATACTGCTCTTCTGCCTTGGAATCCATACACAGCATTGGTCCCAAGAGAGAAGAAGATAAGGGTTTAAAAAAGGAGACAACTTCAGATTTGAAGGATTTGACCAGAGACACCTGGGCTTTGTCCTTTTACTTAATGCTTTTTTTTTTTTTTTTTAAATCCCATTTCCAAGATCATCCATCCAACTCAGTCTTCATGATTACTCTAAAGAGGCCATGTCTCGCTCTTGATTTCCTAAAAAATAAAGGCACCTCTAGGTGGCACTGTCTACCTTAGTATTTCGAATGTGCCCAGTTCTACTTTGCAAGAAAAAGCTCATCTTGAAGAATGTATCCAGCTGGATATTTTGAGGTTTTTTAATTAAAACTGTGTTGAAAGTGACTCTAGACACAGCACTTTGATGTAATTAATGCGTGCTCAATCCATACTTGTTGGTTTTATTTTGTCAATGAATGTGGCTCTCTAGAACCAGCTTCGTTCTTAAGTTGAAAAGTTCAGATGCTACCCAGATTTTAGCTTGAGGATCGTCATTTCAAAGGGAAATTTGAAGTGAGGAGTATAATCAATAGATAGGAAAAGAGAATCAGAGAAACATGGCATAGAAACAGTACTTTTCCACCTGTATATTTTCCATGAGTTTTATGGGAATTCTAGAATATTTTGGTACACTTAGATGTATATAAAATGCAAAGAGCAGCTAGGTGGCTCAGTGGATAGAGAATAAGGTCTGGAGACATGAGGTCCTGGGTTCAAATGTGACCTTAGACAAATCCTAGCTGGATGAACCTAGGCAAGTCACTTTACCCCAATTACCTAGCCTTTGTTGCTTTTCTGCCTTGGAACCAATACTCAGTATCAAGTCTAAGACAGAAGATAAGGGTTATTTTTTAAATAAATAAGTAAAATAACATTTAGAAAGATGATTACTATGTGTATATATACATATCGTGAGCCAAATATATATCCCCTCCTCTTTGATCTGATATTATTACCTTCAGGTTTTAATTGTTAGATAAAATGTTTGTGTGGTGTTTTAAAATGGAATTTGAGTCCCTGAGGACTAATATAGAATAACTGATAAAATAGCATAATAGGAATAAAAATGTGAGAAGTATAAGGTAGTCATTTAAATGTATATTGCTCTTTCCCTACAACTATTTTATATAGGAGGTAGCACAAATATGAACCCCATTTTTTAGATTAGGAAACTGAGGCTTAGGCTATACATGTCCTCATAGCTAGTGGAGCTGGTACTCCAACTCTTAACGTGCCAATGAAAGAATTCTTTTTTTTTTTAAGTTTTCCATTTTCAGGCAATCGAGCTTCTCTTTAACACGCTAGATAGAATTTGTCTCTTTTTCGTAGTGATCTAAAAGCTTTCCTCAATTAATTTTCGGTTTGTGTCTTCAGTGGAGTTACTTGTTTTTAAAACATCTTTTTCGTGGACAGGGAAAGCCTGCTGGGGAGATTCTGTATTTCAGCTTGAGAGGCTTTGAAAATCATCAACTATAACGTTCTGGAAAAGGGGGATTATGAAGGGATTTTATTTCTGATGATGTGAATGCCTCATACGACATCTGGCATGAATCCCATTTCTGTAGTGCCATGCCTCCATTAGTGCCCAGATAGAGATCTAACCTACCAACAACATGGGCAGCTAAGTGATGTAGTGGATGGAGACCTGGGTCTGGAGTCAAGGAGACCCAAGTGTGAATCCAACCTCAGAGACTTAACTGGCTGGGTGACCCTGGGCAAGTCACTTAACCCTATTGGCTTCTATTTCCTCATCTGTCCAATGAGCTGCAGAAACAATGGCAAACCACTCCAATATCTTTGCCAAGGAGATCCCAAGAGTCATACGTGATTAAAATGCCTGAACAATTAGTTACTGATCTCTATATTTCCTAAATAACCAATGGAATCACCCATGCCCAGATTGTGAACGCTCTAAGAAACCATATGCAGGGCGTAGCAGTGTTTTCCTTCATTCTGTATGAGGCTGAAGCTTTTAGACAATGTGAGCAGATAGATGTCCAGGTCAGATTCTCTTAGTGACCCCCCAGACCCCCATGTGTTCCTGTGCTTAGTTAGACTAGGACGGGCTATGAAGTTTGTGGAAAAAGTCATACTCTGTGCTTTTTGAATGCTGCGTTCTAGTTGGCTTACATGTAGCCAGTCTGGGGATACATTTATCCATTTACTAATTCAGTCGACACTTATCCACTCTGTACTTATCCATATCCACTCTGTTAGGGACACAAAGACAAAACTGAATCCTCAAAGGAGTCAAGGACCTGCCACCATCTTCTTTTTTGGCGGGGTGGTGAAAGAAGGGGCTGGGAAGGGGACGGGACATAGATAATTACATGCCAGACATATAAAAGGTAATTTCCTAGACTTAGGTTGGGAGGTACTAAGTTTCCCTCAGAAGCTTGCGTTTGAGTGGACTCTCTGAGAAAGCTGCGGGATGCTGGGGGGTTGGAGATGAGAGAGAAAGCAGCGTTCCGGCTTGAAAGACAGAAATGTAGGGGGTGAAGACAAGCAAGAAAGTCAAATCAGGGACAGCTGGGTAGCTCAGTGGATTGAGAGCCAGGCCTAGAGATAGGAGGTCCTAGGTTCAAATCTGGCCTCAGACACTTCCCAGCTGTGTGACCCTGGGCAAGTCACTTGACCCCCATTGCCTACCCTTACCACTCTTCCACCTATGAACCAATACACAGAAGTTAAGGGTTTAAAATTTAAAAAAAAGAAAAGAAAAGAAAAAAAGAAAGTCAAATCAGTTGGGGTGTAGACTATGTCTTATGAAATAAAAGAAAGACTAGACAAAGTGACTGGAGCCAAGTTGTGGCTCACTTTAAAAAGCAAACAGAACGGTATTTAATTCTGGAGGCAGTGATGTTTATTGTGCAGGGAGTAACATTCCGGCAGCTTTGTGGAGTGGGCATAGACTTGATCTGAGAGGGTAACCTAGAAACAGTCCCAATGTGTAGTCTCCGGGTCCTGAGGACCTGAACCAGGGGGTACAAGGAGAGGGTAGGGGGTGGGCATGGGAGGGCAAGTGAGACAGATGATGAAAGGCAAGCTCAGCCAGAGTTGGTAACTGATTGGACATGGGAGTGAGGAAGATGGAGGGAGTGGAAGGTGGGTTTGAAGCCATCACTAGTATTTAATTAGAGCTTTAAGGTTTGCAAATCACTTGTCAAATATTCTATCATTTTTATCCTCATAACAAACTTGAAAGGGAGCTCTATTATTATCTGTCTTTCACAGATGAGGAAAGTGAGAGGGTGGTTAAGTGACTTTCCCAAGGTTACACAACCAGTAGTTGTCTTGAGGCTGAGTCCAAGTCCAGAGCCGTGGTGCCGTATGGGATCATTTCTTAAAAAATAGTTGAGATTGAGAATGGCCTTGAAGTGTGAATTTTGCTCTGCCAATTCCCCGTCCCTGGTAATACTCTTGGGGAGCAGATATTAAAGGGAAATCATCATCCTGATAGCAGTCACACTCCTCTAAGCTTCTGACTTAGGGAATATGGGAAAAGAAGAGCACATCCTTCCCTTCCCATCCTTTTCTATGTTGGCTCCCCAGGAATAAGGTCATTTGAAGTTAGTCACCTGTTAGTGTTCCTAAGCAGAAAGATATTGATAGTTCCAAAAGACAATTGAGGAAATCATTATTATCTGGTGTATTGAAAAAACAAACAAAAAACCCAATTCTATTCGCCATTTTCTTCAGTTTTGAGAAAAATCTTGACCTCTTTTTTTAATGTTCTCTGTGTTTAATAGGGAAGTTAGTTAGCACTGGCTTGGAGACAAGAATACTCATCTTCATGAGTTCAAATCTGACCTCAGACACTTCCTAGCTGTGTGACCCTGGGCAAGTCACTTAACCTCTTTGCCTCAGTTCCTCATCTGTAAATGAGCTAGAGCAGGAAATGGCAAACCACTCCGGTATCTTTGCCAAGACAAATCCCAGCTGGGATCGTGAAGATTTGGACATGACTGAGACAAATAAATTACAAAGATCGGTTTAGTGCATTTTCCTTGAAGTTATCCCAATGAAATATTGTCATATTTAGCAACTTTCGTAGCATGGTACAGTCATACGTTTACAACAGGAAAGGAACAGAGAGTTAGTCTACCTTTTCCCCACTTCATTTTAATGATGAGGAAACTGAGGACCTGGGAAGTTAAGTTGTTATGCCCTGCCCCATTCACACTGCATTATAAAGTCCCTGAAAACAAGATCCCTGCTCAGTAGATACAAAGCCAAAAGGAATTTTAATAAAGGAGGAAAAATGTGCTGAAAAGATTGAAGAATTGCTTTAAGTTCCCAGAGGTTATTCTCATACCATATTTACTGTGTTGACTTAATTTAATTAAACCCCTCCTGAGTATGGACTATGTCCAGGGGCCAATAAAAGATACTTTCCCCCACAGGGATTGTTTTGTAACTTTTGGCCCAGTGCCTTTGTTGTACATAGTAAATTCTTAATAGATATTTGTTAATACATAGTTACTAATATTAAATTAATTATTAAATTCCAACAAAATAATAATAAATGTTCATAGATATTTAATAAGTACTTAATAAATTCTTAAGACGGACAACTTAAGGGGGAGCTGGGTAACACTGTGGATAGAGTATCAAACCTGCATTCAGGAGAACCTGCATTTAGATTTGGCCCCAGATACTTCCTACCTGGCTTACCCTGGGCTAGTTACTTAAACCCTGATGCCTACCCCTTGCCAGTCTTCTGTTTTAGAATTAATTAAGGGTTAAAAAAAGACAGATAATGTAATATAATAGGAAGCACATCGAATTCAGAAGCAGAGAATCTGGATTCAAATCTTGGCTGTCCCACCTACTACCTTTTTGACCTTTAGGAATTCATGTAAGTAATAAGAATATTATTTTCTTCATTTATAAAATGGAGAAGTCAGTCTCAGTTATCTCCAAAGTGTCTTAAAAGTTCATGATCTTAGATCACTCTGATTTAATAATGAATATGAATGAATTCATAGTTTTCGTTTCATGATCTTTCCCCTAAAATAAAAAGAAATGGCTAAATACAAAACATAGAAAACATATATATTCCTAAGTTTGTGATGCTGGATCGTATTCTGTCAGATTTCTTTAGATAGATGAGATTAAAGGCTCTGCTGTCAATTATCCTTAATACGCTCGATGTGAAACTAGACGGTAAAAGATTAGGGAAATCATGTCATCCCCACACCCCACCACGCCTGACCCCTTATTCTTGGTCTGACCAACTTCTACTTGCAGTGCTAAAAAGTTGTTTCATTTTTTGGTTCTCGTTCCATGCCCTCGCTGGCATATGATGACCAACGATCTGAGAAATGAAACGAAGGAGAACCGAGCTGCATTCCACAGATGGTAGAGCGAGCTTCTGAGTTGGGGTGGAGGAGGGAAGGCAACAGCAGTTCCTGTGGAAAACTTCAGGGGGTTTTCATTGACCAGAGGCTCCATATGAGTCAACAGTATGACAAGGGAACTATTCAAAAACCAGAAACAGCTTCAACAGCTGCAGGAAGGGAGCCTCATAGCATTCGGAGCAGGAGGAAGTGATAGTTGGGATGGACTCGGCTATGGGCAGACCTAATACTGTGCTAGGTCTGGAGTGCTCCTTTTATAGAAGAGCTGAGACAAGCTGTCTGAAAGTGCACCTCCAAGTCAATAAGAGGATGGGACTGTTGTATGAGCACTTTTGGAAGGAACGGAGTATCTTTTGCGTGGATAAGATAAGAGAAGAGTCGGGCAAGGCACTATGGCTATTTTTAAGTATTTGAAAGACTATTATATGGAAGTAGGACAAGACTTGTTCTGTTGGCACCAAAGGACAGAAGAGGACTAGCTGGTAGAGGGGCAAATTCAGGCTTGAAAGTAGGGATGGGAGTTAAAAAATGAACCAAAAGTTTTCCAATACTTGAAGGTTGAATGCATAGGGGCAGGTTGGTGACTCAGTAGATAGAGATCCAGGCATAGAGATGGGAGGTCCTGAGTTCAAATGTGCCTTCAGACCCTTCCTGGCTGTGCGACACTGGGAAATCACTTAATCCCCGTGGTCTAACTTTTACCTCTCTTCTGCCTTGGAACCAGTATAAAGTATTGATTCCAAGACAGAAGGTAAGGATTTTTTTTTCTTTTTTAAATGAAGAAGAAGAATTATAATGGGCTACTGGAAGCCCCCCAAGGTAGGGAATGGATTTTCCTTTAGTAACATTCTTCCAACCCAATTTAGATGATCCCTTGGTCAGGGTGTTAGTTATCAAGAGGGTTTTTGTTTGGATCTGCATTGAGCTAGAAAGTGTAAGCTTCTTTCTCATTCTCAATTTCTCTGAATAGCATAGTTTCTCAATTTGTTTCCACGATAATTAGCAACACACTCGTTCTTCTCTTACCTTGTTGGCCATGACATTAAAGACTAAATAGTTTCTCTTCCTTAAGTCCCCTGAAAAAATGCTTCTCTTTCTTCCTTATGCATTCTATCATAGTCACATTAGCACTTAATTATGAGGGGCTAGCAGTACACTGGCTAATTTGCTTTGGGATTTGTCCTACAAGGAATACAATCCTCTCTTCTTTTTTTCTTTTCTTTTTGGTGAGGGACATTGGGTTCCCTCTCTTACCCAGCCTCAAAGTCTAGAAGTCCCTCATGGATTCAATGCCACAGCTGTTCAGTTTTTGATCTGGACCAATTCATTTCCTCCTTAAGAGAATCTGGTTGACCCCCATTTCCGGGGAAAGGAGAGGAAAGACCCTAGTTAGCTTTAGTGCTACTGTATGCAGCTCAGGACTTACAAATGAGACTCAGCTTCCCTGAGTCACAAATATTCCATATTGGTGCCCCGATTCAATGCAAAACTCATTTGACTTTAGCCCTACTGAAGCTCCTGATCTCAACCAGTCCATCAGCCTTTGCTTCTTCTAGCAGGGCTTATAGGCATTCCTCATCATGCTTGTCCCCCTCTTACATTTCAAGATAAAAATATAAAAGTGATGACTGAGATGTGCAGTAGTGAGTATCTATTACTTACCAGTTAAGTATATGTTGCTCTATCATAGAGTAGAGGTCTCTTTTAATTTTTAGTTACCAACTTAATTTCGTGACTACCAATTTTTATTATGTATTCTATTGCAGAATAATAATAATTATCATTATTTTAGTGGCAACAAAGATACAGTGGTAAAGTAGAAAGATGGCCAGGTTTGACTCCTGGCTTTGTTAATTATTACTTGTGTGACAATGAGCATGTTCTTCAACCTCCCTGGGCCCCACTTCCTCTTCTCTGCAATGAAAGAGTTGAACTACCCAAGGGCCTTTGGAGGCCCCTTTTGCCACTAATTCCATGATCCTATGCCTCTATAAACTTTTCAATTACTCTCAAGCCAGTATAAATTCCTGAGCATTCTCATTATTTTTTGAGCGTATTTACGATGTTCTCAACCCAGAAGTAATCAAAAGAAGTATTTATTTACACTTTTTACAGACTCATTATATACTAGAAACAGCCTATGTAATGTCATACATCAGTATATTCATAATAAATGCGTACTTCTGACCTCCTGACGCTTTGAAGCGACCGAATGCTTTCGCTTCTCGTTCGGATATTGGATTTCTTGAAGAGCCTCCGTGAAAAGGACCGACACATGAAAAAGTAAATGATGGGGTCGAGGCACACGTTGCATGCCGACAAGAAAAGCGTCATTTCTTTGCAGTAATAGAGAATTATGTGACCTGAGTCATCTAACAGCCTGTCCAAGTGGCTGAATGTAAACGGTATTCGACATAAATGATACGGCAGAAAGCACGTGAAAAAGACAGCCACCACGACTCTGATGCTTTGGTTATGCTTTCGTTTTCTGCTCGATTGACTGATAAATTGCTTGCTGGATTTCTGGATGTACCTGGATATTGCAATGTAACACCCAATCAGTATCACCAGCACGACAACAAATAAACAGCTGTTCAGGTGGGTGACTGCCGTGTGCCATTTTACGCCCAGAGGACTTTTAAGTTTTACGCATTCGTTGATGGTTTCCACGGTCGGTTGGCCATTTGTAAGGATGACGTTGGGCAAGGCCAGAAAGCCCATGACCACCCAAACACAAACGGACAGAACCTTCGTAAAAGTGATGCTGTACATCCGAGAATCGCCAAATGGCTTCACCACCTTCAGATATCGATCGATGCTGATCAGTCCGAGGAAGATAATGGAAGTGTACATGTTGGCGTAAAACAGAACAGACGAGTAACGGCAGAGGAAAACATTGAAGTACCATGGCCCGAACCCTGCATCACGAACTATCCGGAAAGGAAAGGTCAGGGTCATTATCAGGTCTGCCACCACGATGTTTTTGAGATAGAATATGAAGCTCGTTTTGTTTCTGATGTGGAAGAAAATCCACACGGCGAGGCCATTCAGCAGAAGACTTGCCACAAATATGACAAGGTAGAGGACCGGTAGGACAATTGTGACAAATTCCTTGTTAGCAGTTGTGTTGTTGGTGTGAAGATCACTGAAGTTACCTGAAATCGGATTGCCTTGGTTCAGTTCATCATCTGTAAAAGAACAAAATCATCTTTAGTGGCGATGGCCATGAGCCAACATTACTTTGTTTTCTGTTATGGGCAAGTATCTATGATGATACCAAGGAGGAAAAGCCCCCACTCATTAGATCCCATTTGGGAAGCCAAGTTTTGATCATGGAAGATAGCATTTTAGTCTATACTAATGTGTATCTGGGGGCAGCTATGTGGATCAGAGGATAGAATGACAGGTCTGGAGTCAGGATTTCCTGAGTCAAATCTGTCCTCAGACACTTACTAGCTATGTCAGGGGTTGGCAACCTTTTTGGCTGTGAGAGCCATAAATGCCACATTTTTTAAAATGTAATTTTGTGAGAGCCATACAGTGCTCAGTGCTGCTCCTGTAACAGTGCCTGAAAAAAAATGGACTTTATGGCTCTTGCAGAAAGAGCCATATCTGGCCCTCAAAAGAGCCAGATATGACTGGAGAGCCATATGTTGCCCACTCCTGAGAACTTAAGCCTGTTTACCTCCATTTCTTCACCAATAAAATAAGCTGAAGAAGAAAATGGCAAACTACTGCAGTGTCTTTGCTAAGATTTGGACATGGCTGAAATGCCTCCATAAGTATTTATCTTAGGTGTTTCCCTTCCTTTCCCTTCCCTTTCCTTTTCCCTTCCCTTCCTTTTCCCTTCCCTTCCCTTTCCTTCCCTTCCTTTTCATTTCCCTTCCCTTCCCTCTTCCTTTTCCCTTCCCTTCCCTTTTCCCTTCCCTTCCCTT
>NC_058132.1:638972007-639001567 GCF_016433145.1 Gracilinanus agilis
CATGGTTTTCTGTTCAAGTGGA
The DNA here is from genome assembly GCF_016433145.1 of Gracilinanus agilis. Taxonomy (NCBI): domain Eukaryota; kingdom Metazoa; phylum Chordata; class Mammalia; order Didelphimorphia; family Didelphidae; genus Gracilinanus; species Gracilinanus agilis. The sequence goes on from NC_058132.1 coordinate 638,972,030, forward strand.
TCTAACTTATATATAAAACAATGTTGTTCGAACAATACATCAGCTTTCCAAAAGCTTTAATGAAATTCTTGTCATCGTAGAAGAGGCTACAAAAACAAAATGATCTAAACCATCGTCCCTCAAGGAGCTTACAGTCTATTAAGAAGATTCAGTACTTAAATGTCATAAAATATATTATTATATTAATGTATATTATTCATAATATACATTAATATTATAACAATAATTATAATACAACCATTGTATGAATATTATAATAAATATAATTATTATATAGTGGTAATCAATATATAGAATATAATATATAGATTATATATTAATATTATTATATTATTATAAATAATTAGGAGGAAGAAACTTTGATAACTAAAAGGGTCAACCCAGGCATCTTACTGGAAATGGTACCTAACCAGAACCTTAAAAGGAAGCATAAGTATTCTGAGAAACTGAATCGAGGTCTCTGAACCCTAAAGCAAAAAGCATGAGCAAAACCAGACTGATCTTGGCTAGAATGGCAAGCTAGATGGCCCAGTGGATGGAGAGTTGGACATGGAGTTGAGTTAGACCAGAGTTTGAATCTTGCCTCCATCACTTATTAGCGTGTGGTCCCAGGCAAGTCACTGAACCTCTTATCTTGTTTTTAAAGTGAGAAAGTTGAGCTCAGTGTCCTCTAAGGTGCCTTCCAACTTAAAATTCACAAAAAAAAAATAGGACTAAATGAAAATTGCTTGACCTGTGCCTAAGTTGGAGGAAGCATTTCATCCAAAGCACAATAGTCGAACTCCCTCAAAGGGAAGAACCAAGTACCAAAGGATAAAGCAGTTCATCTGAGAAGATAGCGACCCGCTCTTGGAACGGAACTCCTGCATTCCCAGGAAGTTTAGATCACCACTGTGGGTGGGCAGACGGGTGGCAGAGGAGGAAGAAAATGGAAATAATTGTCAAAGCTTGTTTTAAAAATTCTTGTTCTTAAGATGCTTCAATCTTGTCGCAAAGAACCAGATATTGTTTGTGAAGAAAGATTATGGTTGTGGAATTAATGTAAATTAATTATAGCATGTTATAACTTAATAGGCTCTAAGATATAATATTAGTAATTAATATAAATTAATAGGAAAAAATTAATAGACATGCCTGCCCAGAAAAAGAATGCTGGTGGGTGGTGGTTCTTGAATCATCTTGTGGTTTGAGACAAGCTGGTATTCAACTTGATTGTGTCTGTCTTGGGGTAATCTCCCACCGTCCTGGCAATCAACTTTCATGTGTAGTATTCACCATTAGTGAAAAGGGAGAGCTTCTGAGTGATGCAGACGGAATAGGTCTAGACTTGATTATTCACTTATTTAGTCATTCCAAAATCTATAGCTCATTTTTAGTCAAATTAGTTGTGACTTAACTTGAAATATAACATGAATAAATTAAAAAAAAACACACAGTGGTTTCAGAGAAAGTCACTGGAAGGAGCCTTTCTAGGGATTTCTCTGGAGGGCTCATCAGCTAACCATCTTTTTTGGTTAATTCTCAAGGTTCTGTCCTCTGATTCTTTATCCCTGTCAGCTCTTACCCTTCATTTTTTTTTTTTTTAAATCTTTATCTTCTCTCTTGGAAACAGTAATGAGTATCCGTTCCAAGGCAAAAAGTGATGAGGGCTAGACAATTGAGGTTAAGTGACTTGCCCAGGGTCACACAGATATAAGTATCTGAAGCCATATTTGAACCCAGAACTATCCTACAATCCACTGAGCCATCTAACTGTTCCTCACCCTTCATTTGGAGGGGGGAATTCCTTATTTCTTCCCAAACTTGTGGCACCGCTAAGCCCAGCAACTCCTGGTTGCTCTAAGTTCCCCTTGTTGCTAATTAGCTGAGAGACTGAATAACTTAATCAGCGAGTAATTGAGTGGAACCCTTTTTACCACCCCAAATTATGACATATTCAGTGTTGTTTCCCCCATCCGTGTGTAAGAATCCTGCCCAGGTAGGAAACTCACAATGACACCAGCCCTGGTGATTCATTTAAGGAAATGCCTGCTGCGATTGCTCCTCTCGTGGCAGATTTACTGGGTAAAGCAAGCCACTGGCGGTTCCCTTTTTACCTGTTGTGTGGGTCTCGCCCTCTGTCTTGCTGAGCATTCAGTAACTGTTCTCTGATTAATGTTAGTTTTATATTCTGATTTTGGGTGCAGACTCAGAAATGTCAGTGCTGCTGAGAACTCCCGTTTACCACTGAGGAATCTCTCTCCCCTGCCACAGATCAGCAAGTCTGGCAAACTTTTACTTAGTTGTAGAAAGTTGGATTCGTGCAGGTCATATAACCAGTATGTGGCAGAGGCAAGACTTGAACTTGCCTCTTGCTTGGTGGAGTTTTAAGGGTTTAAGGAAAGAGACAGAAAAAGGGAGAAAGAGGGAAAGAGAATGAATTTGTTTTTCATTCTTCTTCCTCTCTTGTCTCTTTCCTTCCTCTCCTAGTCTCCCAAAGGGTCCCAAAAACATTTTAGGGGGTCGTAAGGTCTACTCATGGAAGAGATTTCATTTGCTTTTATTGATTTGAAAACAATTAAGGAAGTACTATTGACAAGATCTGTTTTGGGAAGCCATGGTTGGTTCTGGTTTTAAGAGAAGCTGGAGTGAAGGTAGATAATGAAGGATTCCTTTTCTTAAGCCATCAAATTGAGTTGGCAAAAGACGTTTTGGCATCATCCCATCTGTATCTGAGAGTGGCCCTTCCTCTCTGTATCTGAGAGTGGCCCTTCCTCTTTGATAATCCCTCAGCCCTATTGGTGATGCATTATTGCTCATCAGGGGGTGGGGCTTTTTGGCTCAAAATGTAGAAGTATCCACAACGTGGCTCTCTGGTACCTGATAGGGTGGGAACCAGAAGCTGAAGTAACGCAAATTATAGGGTGTTACTCATTTTGGCTTAGGAGCCTAAGTGTGAGCATTTTCTAAATAGTTACCTAGGGTGAGAGGGTGACATTGTCTTTTGCCTCCTTGGGAACCTCGGTGAACCTCGGCTTAGAAAATTAAATCTAGGAAATGATATGTATTTTGGTTGTGGTTTTAATAATGCTTCTCACACAGACGATTGCTTTCATCCCAAGCATTTTCTCGGGGCTAGTCTCTCAGAGGGGGGAAAACCCCCTTAAAATAAAGCAAGGCAAGTCAAAAACTTAAATGATGCCAACATACGGGCTTGGTATTTTGATTCAAGAAGGTTCAGCTGGCGTCTGGTGAGTTAAGAGTGATTGCCTTCGATTATTATTAAAAAAAGCAAATGGTGTCCAACCGTAGAGAGACCCTGGGAGACTTCCATATGCTTTCAAGTCTGGTTTTTACCTGGTAATTTCCCACGCAGCAGGTTGAGCCCCATTCTTTAGCTGGGATAGATTTTTAAGCCAAAATGCTTGTCAGGACATACACCAATAAGATCGAGCCTGGGGTTCAGCACAGGCTGTTTCTGTTTGCACTCCTAGGAAAAAAAATGTAGAACAGTAAAAAATAGAATGAATGTTTCAACGAGAAGGAATGTCAGTTTCTCTCTTCCTCTCCCATATTTTGATAGTGTCTTTAGGTTGGTTGCCCGTCTGGATATGAAGAATGGAATTCCCATTTTACTCCTCAATTTCTGCTCTTGCTGAGCGGTGTCTGTTCTTACCTGCCCTGGCCTGCCATCGGGCGCCTATGAACTCCTACAAACCAGGGCAGATTCTACCAGCTCATGACTGGTTCTCTAAGAAGGCCTTGGACCATTTTACTACAGATTTTTGTGGTTTTGTGTCTGCCTTACAAAACCAAATTTAATTTAGGTCATCCTTTCCTTCTTGTCTCCTAGTAGCAGCATTAGTAGAATGCAGGAATAACCTCAGTAGAAGCAGCCACCAACACTGTCCATTATGTAGTTTTACTATGGAGATAGCTCAGTGGTCCAATGGATAGGGTGCTAAACCTGGCATCAGGAAAGCCTGAGTTCAAATCTGGCCTCACCCTTTTCTACCAGTGTGACCCTAGGCAAGTCACTTAACTGTTGATTGCCAGACAAAAGGATCCACTGGAGAAAGACATGGTAGATCACTCTAGTATCTTTGCCAAGAAAATCCCATGGACCGCTATGGTGCATGGGGTCATGAAGAGCAAGACATGGCTGAACAGCCATAACCATAATTGACATTCTGCCTCTAACATTTTCCTTAAATTTAATTTAATTAATTAATTAAGAATAATTTTCCATGGTTACAAGATTCATGTTCTTTCCCTTCCTTCCCCCACCTCCTCCTGTAGCCGACGCACAATTCCCCTGGGTTTTATATGTGTCATTGATCAAGATCTATTTCCATATTATTGATATTTGCACTTGGGTGATTGCCTCTAACATTTAGTAATGTGTGACCTCTAGGGAAGAAATTAGATTTCTCTAACAAAGACCATTTAAAAAATGATATTAATGCACATCTCACAGATCTTGGGAAACTAAGACATGCAACAAATAGAACACTGGGTTTGGAATCAAGCATACTCCTCTTCTGAGTTCAAATCTGACCTCAGATATTTACTAGTTGAGCGACCCTGGGCAAGTCACTAACCCTCTTTGCCTCAGTTTCCTCATCTGTAAAATGAGCTAGAAAAGGGAATGGCGTCGCCAAACTCCAGCATCTTTGCCAAGAAAACCCCAAACGAGGTCATGAAGAGTTGGAAACAACAACGTTTTACAAAACTCTTTCCTCATGACACTTCAATAATGTATGTGTATTGTTATCCCCATTTTAGAGATTTTGACAATGAGTTCCTGAGAGGGTAAAAGAATTGTTGAGAAATATAGGCATAATATTTGGAGCAGGCATTTTTGCTTACTTATTTCTTCTTGGATGTGAAATTCTGCTTAACATTGCTTTGTGCTTGGAGCAGTCCTTTTCTGTTGTAAAGATGCTACTTAAATCGCAGAGCTTTGGGTTGTTTTTTTTTTTTTTTTTTTTTAAGATACTCTTAGGAATGAAAGTTAGGTGGGACCTTAGAAATTAGCAGTCTCTACCCTCTTGTGGGAAAACAGAGACCCAGAGAAATAGTCTTGTTCCATGTTGCACAGATCACAATCAGCAAATATGAGAGCTGAACGCAAATGCCTTGACTCTAGACCACTATTGGCATATATGAATATAGCTCGGGGCAGCTAGGTGGCACGATGGATGGAGTGTCAGGTTGGAGTCAGGAAGACTCGTTTTGTTGAATTCAAATCTGGTCTCAGGGATATAACTAGTGACCCTGGATAAATCACTTAACCTTGTTGGCCTCAGTTTCCTCATCTGTAAAATGAGCTGGAGAAGGAAATGGCCAAGAAAATATCAAACGGGGTCATAAAGAGTCAGACTTAATGGAAACGACTGAGCGACAACCACAGTATATCTTGTGATTGTGGAAAATAATCTGTAAATCCTCACATATAAAAATCTTTACAACATATGAGATTAGTTAGCATAGTTCTTGGCACAGAGAGAGAACTTAATAAAAGCTTATAGCCTGGCAAAATTCCACTTTAAAAACTTAATTGCTGATAGAAATTTTGTTTGGTCAAGCCTGACACAAGCATATTCCTTGATGAAAATGAAATGGCCTCTACAGAGAGGCAGCATTAAGGAGACAGAGGATATCGGAATCATAAGAATCTTGCATCTTATGCTTAAGAATTGAGCATAATTAATGGGACTGAGGAGTAGTTAAGTGACTCAGTAGATAGAGAGCTAGACCTAGAGACGGGAGGTCTTGGGTTCAAGTCTAGTCTCAGATACTTTCTAGTTGTGTGACCCTGTGCAATTTATTTAACTCCCATTAGCCCTTGCCTTTTTCTACTCTTCTGCCTTGGAACCAATACACAGGATTGATTCTAAGATGGAAGGTAAGGATAAAAAAAATGGAATCATGGGACCATGGTAAAAAAAACAATTGTGAACCTCAATCTATTCATCTCTACAATGCAGATAATTAGCCCAATAGTATTTCTATTACAGGGTGATTGCAAGGAGTCAAACGAGGCGATGCTCTACAAATGTTGAAGCCTTATGCAGATGTCATAAGTGCCATTAGTTGTGGGTATTATTGGTGTTCTCATTATTATTCCTAGTATCACTGCACTGGATCATGGCTTCATATTATTACTGCTGCTTTGGAAGTTAGGATCAAAAAAAGAATTTGTTACTTATCCCCATTTTACCTTTGAAAAAGTCAAAAGTCCTGACTCTGAGGTTTTCTCATTTTCCATTCCACCCTTAGTCATAGGAAGGACACAACCATTATTTTTAGAAATTAAGAGAATATAAAAATGAAGACGGGAACTGTCTTTGGGATGGGACAGCATTTTCTCCTAGAACAACTTCTTCTAAGAGGAAGTAGGCTCTCCTATGAAGTGAACCCGTGCGGACTTTTATGACCCTTCCTAATTTTGCTGTTCACATAAATTCTCTAAGTAATTCTGTCAAATCATTTGACATCTGAAAGTCTGATATTTTGAGGAGACAGAAAGACTAACATATAAACCCAACTGTATCTCCACCCTGGAAAATAATTAATGCTTGGAGACTCATGTTTTAGGAACTTTACTTGGAGTCAAGAATACCTCCATTCAAATCCTGCCTTTTTTTTTTTTTGAAGTGTGTACAAAAGAATTGTACGATTCACATATATATTTTATATACAATATATATCTCTTTCTTCTCAAGGCTGAACAAACTCCAACAAAACAAAACAAACTCAAAAGCTGATTCAAAAGAGAAAAGTTTTGCTTTTTTCCCCTCTTCTCTTCAATATTCAATATTCAATATTCAAAATCAATCAATGGTATTCAACAACAGTATTTTTTTTAAAAGACAAAACAAAGCCTATCAGAGTTTTTACTAACTTGGGCCTTTTTCCACTACTATGTCCTAGAGCCTTATGGCCATAGGATTTGAGAGATAAGAAAATTGAGGTGAGTTCGTGTGATTTCCACAAAGTCACATAAGTTTCAGCGGGCGGAACGAACATTTCTTTTATACCCTTCTTCTCGTTGATGACCCAGCGACGTCACTGCCTTGGGTTCCTTTCCAAAGATGGCAGCTCACCACACCATCCCAGTTCTTTGACCCATATGGCTCTCTGCACTGTCTTTCCATCATTTTCCCACAAAGTGTTCCCTTGACAATTCCTTGGATACCCATAAGGCATGAAGACTAGTTTTTCTCTATTATCCTTCATTTTCTCTTTTCCCATCACAGTTCCCTTTTGCTATATTGAGTCCACAAGGCCTGATTGGTAATATGTTGTCACCCGTTTATGCTCTGGGAAGGCATCAATCTAATGTGGATTCTGTGTGTGTGTGTGTGTGTGTTGGGGAAGGAGTGCATTCTTTAATTGGTACAGATAACATTCATATACAATTTTATCCCCGATATCTTTCCTCCAAATCATGCTAGCATGGGGCAACCGCAACTAGGTGGTTCAGTGGATTGAGAGCCAGGCTTGGAAACAGGAGGTCCTGGGTTCAAATATGGCCCTAGACACATCCTAGCTGTGTGACTCTGGGCTAGTACTTGAACTCAGTTGCCTTGCCTTTACCCCTCTTCTGCCTTGGAATGAATGCTTAGTATTGATTCTAATGTAGAAGGTAAGAGTTTATTTTGACAAAAAAAAAAACCAAAAAAAAACCATACTAGCCCCTGATAGTAACTAGAAAAAGTGGCATCTTCTTATGGACTTAAAAAATACTTCCCTTCCTTGCTTTTGTGACCATTAACTGAGTTCCTTAATAAGAACTAAAAGCACTGGCGGGTTTTCACATGCTTTTCATGTATTAACTCATTTGATCCTCACAACACCCCCAGGAGGTAGGTATTATTTGTCTCCCCATTTATAAATGAAATAACCCATACCCAGAGAGGAGGTTAAGTAACTCACTCTTGGCCCCATAAATAGTGAATAAATGAGGCAGGATTTAGACTTGGGTTTTACAGACTCCGAGACTAGCGCTCTTTTTACTTTATCACCTAGGTACTTTTTCCATAGAGTTCCTGTAGTATCTTGCTGATATCTGATTTTTTAAATTATGTAATTATATTTTCTTATGCATACTTATATACAATTATATTTTTAATCATATTTCTACAATTTAATATTTAACATGATATTATATGGAATGTATATATTATGTAACTGATTCTAATAGAAATTTGATTATTTAAGATCTTTTAGCAATGTCCATGGGAAAAGAATTTATTGGTTTTCTGGCTTGCCGTTTAGAGATGGGAAACATCTCACATGATCCAGTTTACTGAGCTTCTTGCAGAAGACCCTCTGGGATAACTCACCCCTGGTAGCTATCAGATTTGGGGCTTTTCTTTTTACTTTGGAAAATGTACTTTCTCTTCCCCATAAAGGAAAAACTCCATGCTTGTGACCTGCAATACTTGTCCTTTAAAAATCTCCATTCCCAAGAGCAGTTAAACTGGAACACTGTTTTATTTCATTTATTTTTAAGAATAAGAGTGTTGGGCTCTAAGCATGGTTCTTAGGTGCTGGATAGAGCATAAAATTAGACACAGTCCCTTCCTACCATTGAAATCCATTAAATTCCATCCTAACATGGGTGGAACAAGTGTGAAAATGGTTATTTTGCTAAGCTAGAGGAAAACTCCCTTCTAAACAGGAAGAGCCAGAAGACTCACGCCACTGTGACATATAAATGCATTTATTCCTTTGCCCTATAACACTCCCTTTATTTCAGGAGTCCATTAAGTTGGTTTGTTTCAGTGGTTCCCAAACTTTTTTTGCCCTACTGCCCCCTTTCCAGAAAAAATATTACTTAGCCCCCTGGAAATTAATTTTAAAAAATGTTAATAACAATTAATAGGAAAGATAAATGCACCTGTTGACATCACCACCCCCCTGGATCACTGCAGCACCCACCAGGGGGCAGTGGCGCCCACTTTGGGAGTCACTGGTTTGTTTTATTTTTAAATTTTACATTCAAATTTTAGCTTTTTACATTTTTTTTATTTTTTATTCTGATTTTTAATCAGAAGTGCCTGGCATTCCTGTGAGTGTCACTCAGAAGTCATTCCTTGGGCAGCAGCTAAATGCTAAGAGCATCAATGGATGGAGCTCAAGACCTAGAGACAGGAGGTCCTGGGTTCAAATCTGGATTCAGACACTTCTTAGTTATGTAACCTCTAAACAAGTCACTTAACTCCCGTTGTCCAGCCTCTATCACTTTTCTGCTTTGGAGCCAATACACGATATTGATACTAAGACAGAAGGTAAGGGTTTAAAAAAAGGCATTCTTTAGTCTCTAAAGTTTAAAATGACTTAGAGAGAGAGAGAGAAGAGTGAGTGTGTGTGTGTGTGTGTGTGTGTTATGCTTAATATTGATTATATGTACAGTGGACACAATACCTGACATATAGCAGGTGCTTAATAAATGTTGATTTTGCTCTCATAGGAAACTGTTGTCTAATCTTGCTTAGGACACTTTCTTGCTATGTGACAGTGAGGAATTCGTTTAACATTTCTGAGCCTCAGCTTCCTAATCTATAAAATGGGAACAGTTATTGTCAAGGGCTGTAAATTAAGAGGAAGACTTCCACAGTTAGTGGACAGGGTTTCCACCATGGGAGAATTTCACAGCAATGGCGATCACAGATTGGAATTCTTTCTTTCTCATTTTCTTCCCCCAAGGAGGAAAAATCCAAACAAAAATAAATGGAGAGACCTATGACAGGGTTGTTGAGAAGCTCGAATGAAATAATATGCAAAAACGCTCTTTCAACTTTAATATGCTGTGCAAATGTCACCTGGTCTGTTTCCTGATCCCTGATGGCAGAGGTTGAGTTTCTCCATCTCACAAATCAAAGTTCCATTTCATCACTTTGTCTTTTGTCATCTAAATTCGTGGAAGGCATTCCCACAGTTTTAAATGTATTTAAGTCATGAGAACTTCAGCTTCACAAAGAAAAGAAATAAATATTGAGGTCACCCAGTAGTGCAAAGCCCAGTTTTGGGAACACAAAGACTTGTCCAACGTGGGACCCTGAAGAGCTCCTTAGGCTAGTTTAGTAGCAACATGCCAAGGGGCCGTGTAGTCTCTGTAGAACAATGCGGTAGTATATTACTAACCCTGATACTTAGCTTGATTAGGGGGTGCTCTGTGAATATGCCTGCAATAAAATACTTAAGAAATCATGAATCACAAAGCCCCATTAACCATGCAGGCAAACTTGCTCTAAATCACTTCCATCACTAAAGGCAGAGAAATTCTAGGTCATCAAGAATGAACCATGGACTGGTGAAGAAAATGGGACCCTCGGACAATTCCTAGCACATAGTAGGTACATAGTACATAGTAGGCATAAATAAACAAGTGCTTGTTGAATGAAATGACTGTTGACGCATCCAGTCACAGAATTTGGATAAGATTAAATTTTTAAAAGTTACACAATAGCTGTTTTCAAAGACTACACTAAAAATCCAGATTGCTCACAGTACATGATTCAGGTAATGTTTAATCCTATTTGATTAGAAACCTATGTATAGACATTGTCTAGTTGGTCCTTGGAAGGTCATATTCTATGATTTTTATTTTGGGATGATTTCAGTTGTAATTGTTAGAAATGTTATCATTATTGCCATCAACCTAGTAAATTAATCACTTATGTGCTTGCCGTAATTATGGCATCCCAAGACAGGGAGGCTGAAAATTAAAAGGAAAAAACCATTTTTGACTTAGAGAGAGAGAGAAAGAGAGGGGGGGAGGGACGGAGGGAGAGGGAGAGGATAGAGTGTTCTAGTTCTTTCTGTCAGTTTGTATAATAGTTTAAATCCTTGTAATTCATTTTAGCATATTGATTGCTAACTCCAATACATATTTAGTACCCAAAGTTCTGAGTTCATGGGTCTTTGAGGCTGAACCTCAAAGACTGAACAGCATTGGAACAGATTCCTATTTTACCTAGAATTGGTTTACCAGTTCTTTCCATCATGTTTTATATTTGTTGACCTTGGGCAAGTAATTTTTCCAAACCTTAGTTTCCTAATTTATAGCAATGAGGGAGCTGGACAAGGTGACCTCTAATTTCCCTGCATGAAATTAAAAAAAAAAACTACATCTTATTATTTTTGCTATCCCTTGAAGTTGGTGTTAGAAGATGACTTCAAGTCTAGTGTTAATCACTTATTAGATATGTTAAACCATGGTCTTTGCTTCTTCATCTGTAAAATCTATACTTTCTCTACTTACTTCACAGGGTTCAAAGGATTTAGAGTTAGAAGAAACCTCAAAGGTCATTAAGTCCAATCCCATTATTTTATAGCAGAGGAAACTGAGGCTCATCGAGATTAAGTGACTTGATCATGCTTTCATAGGCAGAAAGTGTCAGAGGTGGGATTTGAACCTGCCAACTCTAAATGTTGTGGGGTTTATGCTGGGTAAATGTTAGAGTATTCTGTAAATGTGGGCGATTAGAAATTCAGTGTGCCAAAGATCTCTTCATGAGAATGAATGTGTTAGATGCCTACCATGTTATTAGACGTTGGGCATACAAAGTTAAAGTGGAGCAGTTCTGCTTACATTTAGTTTGAGGAGACTAAAACATATATATCCAAATTTGTTATTGCTCAGTTGTTCAATTGTGTCTGACTCTTTATGATCCCATGACCATAGCTATCCATGGGGATTTCTTAGGAAGGATACTGGAATGGTTTGCCATTTTTTTTCTCCAGTTGATCTTTCATATACAATAAATAAAGGAAATTGGAGGTGGAGGTTGGAGAACATACTAACAGTTGGATGAATCAGGAAAAGGATCTACAATTTTGGTCCAGGTTCTCCCTCTATCAATCCAGATTGCCANTATATATATATATATATATATATATGTATGTATGTATAAAAATTGGATTTATCTTGCCTTTTCATCTAGTTCAGTGATTCCCAAAGTGGGCACTACTACCCCCTGGTGGGTGCTGCAGCGATCCAGGGAAGAGGTGATGGCCACAGGTGCATTTATCTTTCCTATTAATTGCTATTAAAATTTAAAAAAAATTAATTTCCAGGGGGCTAAGTAATATTTTTTCTGGAAAGGGGGCGGTAGGGCAAAAAAGTTTGGGAACCACTGATCTAGATTATAAGCTTTTTGAGGGTAAGGACTATATCTTTTTTGTTCCTTTGTTTGAGGATCTGCACTAGTGGCATCAGACCCAAATAGAAATGGAGGTCACCAATCCATACATAAGTATCTCTGTTGACCGAATGTTGATTTAGTTTTAGAATAGGAATTATCTATATTTTGTTTAATTTTTCTTTTGATAAATATTTTTCAATTGTATTTTAATATGATTCATGCCATCTTAGGAGTGTTGTAGCCATTGACATTTCTGAATAGCAGCTGTAGTTTCATGGGTACCAGTTGTCTAGCACTTGGACCACTTCCTTTATGATGATATGTTGGATGTGTTTTCATAACTCATTTCTCGTGTGAAGGAAATTTTGAAAAGGTCATTATTGAAAATATATTGCAACAGAGCAGCTAGGTAGCCCAGTAGAGAATTCCAGTCCTGGAGACAGGAGGTCCTGGGTTCAAATATGACCTCAGATACTTCAAGCCATTTAAGCCCAGTTGCCTAGTTCTTGCCATTCTTCTGTCTTTCAAGCAATGCTTAGATTGGATTTTAAGAGTGAAACTAAGGGTTTAAAATATATATTGCAGCCAATTTTTTATGCAGTGTATATGTCTATTATCTTTTGGGTCTCATACAGTTTTTATTTGTTAGAGATTATGGTATCCTACAGGTATTCAGTATCAGCATTTGAATATTAGGTGTTTTGTTTTGTTTTTAATGAGTCTTTGTACCAGAGAACAATTTTGTATGCTTAAAAACACGGCATCATTTCTGAATTATGAGCCACCCTGCTCTCTTTATTTTGTTTATCTAAATCTCTATATACAAGTCTAGCCCCAGGAATTGTGTCTATGTGTATATAGAATAGAAATTAGTTTAAAACTAATGCAAATTGAGAAAACAAATCACAAAGGTAGGCAAATTTAAAGAGACCCAGGTAGAATCTCTTGACTGATGGATTCAAGTCTATAAATATTTATTACATATCTACTATGACTGTATTTAGTATTTGGGGGATCCAAAAGCAAAAATGAAATGGTTCCTGCCCTCAAGGAGTTTCCATTCTACCAGATGTCACTTCCTATAAATAAGCACCAACGTGGATAGAGATGGGTATGGAATGTGCCTAAGAACACAAGACCACCTCCCTTAGAAAACCACTTACTCTGCTGTCTATACCATCCTACACAACTCTCCTGTAGGCACGCTGTGGGCCAGCCAAACTGCAGTATTCACCATTCCTTGTCCTCCCTTTGACCTCTCCTATCTCTATTCTCATGCCTTTGAACACTGGCTGAGTCACCTCTGCCCATTGTTTCCCATTATCTCCAGGGTCAAATATTAAGTCCTTCATTTGACATTTGAAGCTCTTTACAATCTGGTTCCTTCCTAACTTTCCAGTTTTCTTACACATGACATTTCTCTCAAGCCATCTGGCCAACTTGTTAAGCATGCATGGCGTTCCATCCGCCATCTTCCTTGTGATGGCATGTTCTGTCCTCCACCTCTTATAACTTCTGGCTTCCTTCAGGAACTAGTTCAATGGACACCTTCTTGTAGAAGACCTTTCTCAGTCCTCAAGTGTTAGTGCCTTCTCCACCCATCTGCTTTTTTTCTTCTATGTGACTTTTCTTTAAAAACCTTCCCTTTTAAATGACACATGTAAAACCCATTGGAACTGCTTGTTGGCTTTGGGAGGGGGTTAGGAGGAGGGAAGAGAAAACCATGGAAAAATATTCTAAATCAATTAATTAAATAAAAATTTTCCAAAACAAAAAAACCTTTATACTTTTTTAGCAGAATTGTATTGGCTTAGAAGAAATATGGGATGTGAAAATTTAGAGATGCCTTCCTTCTCCTCAAATGTTCCCATGGACTATTGATGTCTGACCTGCGGAAGAGCCTTCCAAGCTCATGTTGGTCTGAGCAGCCAGAGTTTGACACTGTACACTGCACCAACATTCCCATGTTATTTTAGTCTTCTTTGAGTACAAAGAATAATGATGAATATATATTTTTTAAAACTATGCTGTATAAGTTCATTGTTTCATAAATATACTTCTTTTTTTGTTTCTTTGTTTTAAAAAAAAACTTTACCTTTTGTCTTAGAATCAGTACTGTGTATTGATTCTAAGGCAGAAGAGTGATATGGACTGGGCAATTGGGAATTAAGTGGACTTGCACAAGGTCACACAGTTAGGAAGTCTCTGAGGCCAGATTTCAACCCAGGACCTTCTGTCTTTGGACCTGGTTCTCCATCCACTGAATCACCCAGCTGCTCCTGTCAATATCAATTTTATTTATTTATTTAAAAAACAACAACAGCCTTTACCTTCCATCTTATTAATTCTAAGGCAGAAGATTGGTAAGGGCAAGGCAATTGGGACCTGGCTCTCAATCCATTGAATCTTCTAGCTGCCCCTTTATGTGACCATTTAAAAAAAATTGTATTGATGTCATTTCTTTTTTGTATCACACATTTCCCCCTAATATTCCCCACACCCACTTTTTCAGCCCTTACCTTCTTTCTCATAATCTATACAGAATTTCAGTCACAAGGCAGAAGAGCGGTGAGGACTAGATCATTGGGGTCCAGGAACTTGTCCAGGATCCCAAAGCTAGGAATTGTGTCTAAATCCAGATTTGAACTGAGGATCTCCCAACTCCAGGCCTGGTTTCTATTTTCTGTCCTTCCCCCGCTCCCCCCCCCCCTCTTCTTTCCAGAGAGCGATCCCACATGGACCAATTTTAGCTACACACTGTCTACCTCATTAGAATGTAAGATCCTTGAGAGAAGGAATTGCCTTTCCTTGTAGTCTCAGGGCTCAGCCCAGTGCTTAATTTGAATGTAGTAAATAGTTAAAAAAATTTTTTTGATTTATTGATTATGATAGAACTCACAAACTAGAAATGTTCCTTACAAATGCTACAGCCCATTCATCTTCACTTTGCCATGTTGTGGTTGCCATGGTCCCCATTTATGCATCTCGGCATCCTCAGGACCAGAGGAGGGACTGTGTTCTGTTTATCTTGCTGTCTGCTAGTATCTTACACAGAATATCAGTCTCAGGTTTTCATCTTCGCTGTGGTTAGTGGCTATTTCTTCTTGTATTGTCTGTGCTTGGATAGCCAGACCTTTCTGAGGTTTTCCATTTTGAAAGGCAGGACATAATCTGGGCTCTAATTGCATAACAAATCCCTTCTTAATTATACAAATAGAGGGCTCTGTTCCTGAATACAGCCCCTGTTTAATGATGTTCTGACCCTGGGAAAATGAGATAATTGAACCCTCTGGCCTTTTCCCATCTCCCTTCAACTCTTACCATGCTCTGGAAGACAAGAAACAGGACTCCATCCTACCATGTTTTTATGCCTGATCCTGAGGAGTTTTGCTACTTAACTGATGATGGAGGAAGGGCTTGGCCTCCCCACTTTACATTTACAGTTGAGTTTTGGGGAGTGGTTAGCATGGATTCTGGTGAATATGAATGGACTTGGCTTTCTTCCCCAGACAATTAGGAAGAAGAACTTGAATCTCCTTTTGGGTTTGGCTTCTTCTCTGACATCTTATCAAACATTGAGTTTCGATTTTCTATTTTCAACCACACTCTTCCTTATCTTTAGGGGATGACTGTAATGATAGCTACATGGTGTGGTAGATAGGGCACAGATTTGGAGTTGGGAATCCCTTAGTTCAAAACCAGCCTCGCACACTTAGTGGCAAATCACTTTCTTAATTCTGTTTGCCTCAGTTTCCTTATCTATAAAATGAGGATGACAATAACACCAACCACTCAGGGTTGTTTTGAGGAACAAATGAAATAACATGTGAAGTGCTTTGTAAACCTTAATGCGCCATTTTGATATATATTGTGATACTGAATATTAATGCTGAGACTTTCTATGGAACTTTGTTAAGTGCTTTATGAATAGTTGACCACATTTTTGTCTTACAATTTGTGCCACGAGATAGGAAGTGCAGGCATTATTATTCTCATTTATAGTTGAGGAAATAGGCTTGGTGATCTCCACAGGATCACACAGTTGGTTTCTGTGACAATTAGATTAACCTCCCCAAATTGGAGGTGTTCTCACCTTTGGTGACTAAATCTAAAGATGGGCAGTGTAGATTTAATCTAATTATCACATTTCAGAGTTGAGATTCAAATTCAATTCAAGCTATACTTATTAAGCCCTTTCTGTATACAAAGACAAAGGGCTAAATGCTGAAAATAGGAAGAAAAAATGAAAGAGTTCCTGCCCTTAGTGAGCTTACATTCTACCCATCCAAGATACCAACTAGAGTCAGTCACCAAGCATTTACTAATCACTTACTCTGTGCCCAACACTGGCAATTGAAAGGGTGTTGGGGTGCAAAAGGAATCCCTGTCCTCAAGAAGCTTCTATTCTAAAGTGGGATAGAGCCTGGTCTGTATCTGATTCATGTGCACTATATCGATGGTAACACAAGTTTTTCTGCCTTCAAATTCCAGTAAGATTTGACATTTTAGTTAAAACAGAGTTAAGAGACTTGCCCAAGGTTATACCACTAGTTAGTATTGGAGCCAAGAACCAAAGCCAGCTGCTGCCCAGGTCCCAGGCTCTTTTGACTGTCCCATAACACTTCCTCTGTTTGTGCTCAGAGCCGAAGGGACCTAACTCAGTACAAGTGTTGGTGCAATGTATTTTCTTCATTCTTATTCATTCCTTTAATTATATTCAATTCAATAAATGTTTCTCAAGCATCTACTATGTGTGGAAAGCCCATTTGGGTTCTGGGAATAGAAAGGCCAAATGTCTATGAAAATATATATAGTAAAAGTTAAAATTTGAAAAGTGATCCAGACAGAGCGTTTTAGGGAACTTTGTAGGAAAAGTGATGGCCTTTAGCTGGTGAGATGAGGGCAGGCTTCCTGTAAAACCTGCCATTTGTGTGACTTCTTTAAAGGAGATGTATGTGGTTTGTGAGAGGCAGGGATGAGGAGGAAGTGTGTTCTGGGCAAGGGAGATGACCCACACGGATGAATGAAAGTGTGAGAACCCAGGACGAGACTATGGGCAGGGAGTAGCTCATGGCGGAATTAGCTAGTATCTGTGAAGGGCAGGAATGTAAGGCTTAAAAGCAAATACAAAAGACATCTGTTAAATAAGATGAATTATAGAATGATGGGGAAGGCACCATGGAGAAGTGTGATGGGGAAAGACACCAGACAGGGTGACATGGGAAAAGGAGAGACCCAAATAAAATGTTCTAGGAAAATTTGAAGAAATTTGAGCTAGCTGGTAACCTCTGAGAGGAGCCTTGAAAAGGGAAAATTCTGGAAGGCAAGAGTTCAGGAAGTGGAAAGATCTTTTCAGGCCTGGGGCCAGGCCCTCACAAGCATCTGGAATGTGGGAGATGGCAGCTGAGTGCAGGGAACAAGAAGTAATCCAGTTTGACCAGAATCTGCAGTGCATGATGGAGAAAGTTTTGAAATAAGGCTGGAAACTTGGTTTGGAAACAGGTTAGGGGAAGGATTTAAATGCCATGCTAAGAAATTTATATTGAATCTAGCAACAGTAGGGAGCCATTGAATATTATTGAGCAGAGGAGTAATTTATTCAGATATTCCTAAGAAATAAGATAATGCCACTCTATCACAAATATTAATAATATGGAAATAGGTTATAACGCAGTGGAATTGCTCGTCAGCTACAGGAGGAGGTAGGGAAAAGGGAGGTGGAAGAACATAAATCATGTAACCATGGGAAAATATTCTAAATCAATAAATTAATTAATTAAAAAAGAATAAGATCATTTTTTGGCAATTGTATGTGAGGAGAGAGGAGAATATAGAGGAAAGATATTCCATTAGGAATAGCCAAGAAGAAGTGGTGAAGCTCTGGGAAATGTCAAGAGAGAAGTGGACTCTGGAAGGACACTGGATCGGATTCGACCATTGGTCAGATCTTTAGGACCAAAGATCAATGAGAAGTGTCAAAGAAGATTCTTGAGGTGTAAAGCATGGCTACCTAGGAACATATTATTGACATCAGCAGAGATAGGGAAATTGGGAAGTGGGACAGGTTTTTTGAACAAACATAATGAGATTTTGATAGGATGAGCTTAAAATTGCAATCATTTTTGAGTTTTATCTTGGATTCTGGGACAACTAGGGAATGTGGGCTTGAAGCTAAAGGACAGATATTGGACAAGGACTTAAATTTGAGGGTCATCTCTATGGGTTCTCGTCATTCAAATCATTACACTGGATGAGATGAACAAGAGAAAGTGCAGAAGGTAAAAAGGTCTGATTGTAGGGAGGATTGGCATTGAAGGATTTGGTATAGGCCAGGGTAGGATGTAACACCAATCAGTTATGGAAACCCAAGAAGAGCCACCAAACCAGTAGGAAGAGAACTTAGAAGCAGAAGTCCCTAGATATCAAAGAGGGAAAGCATACAGAATGCTACAAGTTTTTACAGTCCTTGAAAAGTTCTGGATGTACACTAAAACCAGCCCCAGATTTTCACATTACTAGCTCCAAGTGCTTTGGGTATCTGACATGCCTTCTTGATGACCCCTTGCCTTGCCTTTCTTCATAACCTTTAGAATTGGGAGAGCCTCAGCAGTCCTCTGATATTCCTGGACCTTGCGAGCATCCATCCTGCTCATGTTGAACATGCAGTCCAGGGCTGCCATCGAATTGTTATTTCCCAGATTGAGCCCATTTTAAGCATCAGCAGGTTGGCCCTCAGCATTGATACTTTCCCACTTAAATGAAGGGAAGTGAAACACTAAGAATTAAAGGAAGGAAAGAAGGAAGGCAGAACCTGAAAGGCAGACAGCCACAAACCTAAATAAATGTAATCTGCTTCTAAATTTGTCTGGCCTCCTTCCACCCACATCCCTAAAATGTAAATAATTCTCTTGCCCTTATTTCTCTGGTTGGGAAGTTCTTGTCTCAGGCTCTTTTAAAACCAAGATTATACACGTAAAGCAAACTTTAAATTGCTATATAAATGCTAATTATGTTTACTACTAGTATTACTATTATTACTATTACTACTGCTTTTACTGTTACTGCTGCTGCTTCTACTATTACCACTGCCACTCCTCCTCCTCCACTTCCACCTTCTCCTCTTACTACTCCTGCTATTCTGCCCAATCTCATTTTATGTCTGTTAGATATATTTTTGTCTTGGAACCTGGAAGACCCAAAGTTCGAAACCAGCCACCTACACGTAGTGGTTGTGTGATCATGGACAAGCCACCTAACCTGTTGGAATCTCAGTTTCCACATCTCTCATCTTCTAGGATTCTCTTAAGACTTAACTGTGATATTTATAAAAGTTCTCCATCAATATTGTCTTATTATTATTACCATAGAATAAATAGCCAACGAGTAATCAGTAACTGCCAGGCTGCCTTTTTATTTCCTAAACCTCAGATGAGGAACATTGTTGGAAATAGAAAGGCAATGATGTTCTGAAGCTAGAGAAAATTTATTTTGGCTCTTCAGCTATGCTTTATAGAATTAGGAAGAAAGAATGGCTGGTAATACTGGGAGGATAATAATGGAAAGTCCCAGTAAAGTTCTCTAACTTCCTTTTGAAAAGGTGAGTGAATTGTATTTATCTCATCTGTTCCTATTGAATGGGGAACCTTTTAACTTCTGAAATTCCTTATCAAAATAGAACGCTTAAGAGAAACTGTCCCCTTTCCATATAGATTATGTCACTCTGATATGTAGGTCACATTCTTCTTCTAGAGGGTGGCATTAATGGGCCATTCCATCGCCCATGCTGAGGAGGGTGATACCATCTAAGGGTGAGCTCTGGCAGATTTTATCTGGTTAGGAAGACTTCAGGTGTGGGCCCGATGATGGGTACTTTGTCTGAGCACCAGCCCAGGCAGAGCTATCTATTCTTGAGGACTATCTCTCTGTTCAGTCTTCAAGAGTTTTTGTCCTGAATTAATTCATAGCAATCAGATTCTATTGAGAGTACAAGGAGAACACAATTCTCTGAATCCCAGGCTTTTACTCAATTTCAGTTACATATTTTCACTCCTTGGAGGAGATGGGACAGATAGAGTGTCTGTTAATAAAATGAAATCTTTAAACAATTTACTACATTACTGTGTTTAGAATCCATAGATTTAAAGCTAGAAAGGCTCTCTGTCCACCTTGTCTATCTAATCCTTCAATTTATAGATGAAGAAACTAGACTGAGAGAGATACAAGAACATAGGAAGAGTGTTAGGAATATGGATTTGAACTTAGTCCCTCTGTTGTCAGTTTAAGAGACCTTCCCAGTATACTCTGCTTCCTTTAATTGGGGATGAAAATCAGTTTTAAGAAGCACAAAAATGTAATATTTAATAAGTTCAAAAAACATTCATCAGGATGATCATAAGAAGAATCTAGCTTGGAACTACTTTAAACAATGTGAGTGTATTGTCTGGCTGGTAACTTTAACTTTCTCTTTGTCACATGAGAGCCTCTTCTTTCGTCTGATGTACATGTATATATGTTTGCTTTTTTTTGAGTTTTTCATATTTTTAATCAGCTTTATAAACTGTTCAATGAAATGGCAAGTTTTCAGCTTTAAAAAAATAATAATAAAATGTAGTGTGGTTGCTAAGCTCTTTGTCGTAGCTATGTAATTTTCCCAGTGACTCTTGCCTGACATGTTTTAACATGATTTCTGAAGAATCTGAATGAAGATTACCCTGTTCTTTTGTGGTATAGTGAAAAGAATGAGATGGCGTTTTGTTGTTTTTTTTTAATGAAGATGAAAAATCTTTAGTTTTGTTTTTTGCTCTTTTCCTTTTCAAATAAATTATAGATTTGGGTAATATGAGATAGATTTAATTTTGGTTTTCCATTGCAAACAGTTGTTAAAAAAAAAAACTTCAGTTTTTATTCATCCGGTAAGGTGACAGACATTTAGTAGGAATTACTACCAAACCTCATTCTTTTCTTTTGAAAGCAGATGCTGCAATTTACATCATAAGTCCTTCTGCTTTTATTTTTTTTCAAAACTCCTTTGGAAATGGTAAAATGCTGCGAATGGTGGCTCCATTGAGTATAGATGGGTGCCTTATTTATTATGCTGACATTCCAGCTCCTAATTTTTCACTTAGAGATTAAAGTCTAAACGGTGCCCTCGCCGCACTTCAAGGAAATATAACCCGGCTCCCAACCCCCTTCCACCATCCATTTACCTGTCATCGTTGTCACTTTCCATTTGCCAGTTGAGCGTCTCCAAATCATCAGGCTCCTTAACTCCAATCTCAAGAATAAGTCTTGAAACTAGCAAAAGCAGGAAAGTTGTTCTTTTGATAAAAAACAGAAAAGGATCATTTTTCCCCCCTTTTCAGATCAAGTAGGTACGTCTTTCTGTTGTCCTCTGGGAAACCCTTTCAAATTCCCCAGACCAGAAGCAACTGAAGCAACTTGCTTGGTTGTTAAAAGAAATGACTCACCTGAAAGTTAGTAAGTGTAGGTGAGCTTGGCAGACTGGGAACCTCGTTTCCTGAACCTAAAGGAATACTAACGAAGGAAGGGATTAGACAGTGATTCACCTGAAGGGAGCATATTGGATAGGTGCCCAAAATGCCAAAAGGCTGTTGTAAGGAGTAATGGCGGCATTTCAAGGACTGCAGAAACTTGTCCCGTCTCTTTGGTAACTTTCTTCGCATTCTTATCACTGATACAACACTTTTAAGGCTCCTGGATATGATTGCCAAATGATGGGCAGGATCACTTTTGCAAGCTATTGTGGTTTGCACAATGTTCTCTCATCTCATGAAAAAGAAAAATTATGACTATTCTCTCCATTTGCACACAACCGTACCCCGTTTTCATATTCTTTAGGAAGCTCCCAGAGAGTGATCCTTTAAAGCCGATTGCTATTTTCCCGGCACGTAAGTCATAAAACAAAAGTTTTTGTTACAGAAGAAAAAAAACATAACATTAAAAAGGGGGAAAGGGAGCAGCTAGGTGGTTTATTGGGCAAATCACTTAAAACTCTATTGCCTAGCCCTTCACTCTTCTGCCGTGGAACCAGTACACAGAATTCTTTCTAAGACAAAGTAACAGGGAGGGGAAAACCCCAAATAGTTGAAAGGAATTTATGGAGAGCTAACTACATACCCAGGAGTGATAATGAAGAATTTTGAGAGATGCTTTTACTGCTCTTAAGAAAAATATTCCTGCTACAGACCAATAATAATTAATGACATATTCTTTTTTAAAATGCTCTTTTCCTCAAACAACAGAAACCAGTTGTATAAGCAGAAGTCTTCAAATTCTCTTTTCCTCAGACATTTTAATGTTATATGGTTTTCCCCCCAAAGATTTATTCTTTCCTAGCTGTGTGACCCTGGGCAAGTCACTTAACCCCCATTGCCTAGCCCTTACCACTCTTTTGCCTTGGGACCAATACACAGTATTGATTCTAAAATGGAAGGTAAGGGTTTTAAAAAATTATTCTTTCCTTTTTTCAGATTTCCCTTCAGTTTTTTCTTAAAAAATTTTGGAAGTTACTGAGTAAGTGGCATCAATATAGGCAATTTCATGTCGAAACTTGGTTTTCTCACCTCAAGCTTGATTTGTCTGTGTGATGTGTTAGATTGCAAACTTTCTCTACATTGTAGTTCCCAGGAAGATAATGAGAACAAGTTCCCTTTGGCACCTGCTTGGAACAGTTCCCTCTCGGAAGCCTTCTTCTCTCACATTCCTACACAAGGTACTTTTCCCCCCAAGGCTTTCTTGAATTAAGCATTTTGTTGTCTGTAGGCTCATCATTTTCATACCTTGCATCAACAGAGTTTATAAAGAAAAAATTCTGAAATCTCTTTGGAACCTCAGCTTCTGAGAAACAGCATAATCCTCGGAAAAGGCTAATATTATAAGTAATAAAATTTATTGATTTCTTTTATTTTTGTATCACTGACCCTTCTCCTTGTTTTTACTTTCTTTCTATATCCAGGGAGAATCCCATGTAATGATTTTTTTTAAAGAAAGAGGACGAGAGGGGAAGAATCAGCCAAATTAATCAATATATAGAAAATATCTGGACGTTATATGCAATGTTCTATGGCAATTGATTCCTCCTTAGAAAAAAAATGTAGAAAGGAGATGTCTTTTCATGTTCCTAATTTAGGTCTATTGCCTTATGATGGTTGTTCTTTGGGCCAATATTTGTCAAAAAGAAAAACTCAACAGAGAATTTTTGTAATACCCATATAATAATATCAACCTAGAAAGTAGGAATAAAGAGGGGGAAAAGTTGAGAAAATTATATCTTAACACCAGATCATGAAGTAGACATTTTATCTGAATCTGTAAGGTGGGGCAGATCCATTTCCAGAAGTGTTTTGTAGAGTTTTGGGTGGTGTTTTTTTTTTTTTTTTTTCACTTCAGATTCTTGTTGTGTGGTCTGAGTCATTTTCTTCATAGATCTCAGAAGAGACCTTATTATTCAAATTTAGAAGAGAAAGGCGACACACCAACTACTTCTCAACATCCCTTGGCAAAACTGTGAAGTGGTCCAAGTAGACCCCCAATCTTGCCTTTATTTCTCCACTGTATCTCAGTGCTCCTTGTCTTGTTAACATATTTATGTCTCTATCAAAATCTCCTTATCTAGAACAGGTTTGATAAATTCATTTACCTTGATAATATAAATATAATAATATCACCCCTAATAAATAAAATAAAATAAAATAAAAAACAAACCAAAAAAAAAACAAAAATAAAAATAAATAGCACCCCTACTTTTCTTTTTGATAGACAAAATCTTAAGCCAAAGGAATATATTTCCAAAAGCAAACTTTTAAGCATAATCATGTCTGTTGAGATAATATTTGGTAAAAAGCAGAGGGACTGCCTGTTATAAACTATAGGCGTGAACCTTTTCTTATGCTATACAAACCATAAAAGTGTTTCTCTTTCAAAAAATGTATTTGAATTGTCTACTTCAGCAATCTGGTAAACAACCACTATCAGGTAAGATCAGTATCTTGGTTCAGTTTGCATTGATTCTTCATCTCAGCAGATACAAATAGATTACCCTTAAAATTCCTTCTCGCAACCAAATTATATTTTTAATACCCAGTGAATGAATAAGTTGGGGCTTAGGGAAGAGAGCTGGGAAATGGGGGTTGGAAATGAATTTTTCTTTTTTAAAATGGATGATTTTTGTATTTAAATTAGCTTAATTTATGAACAGATTCTTTCCCCTCCTCCTACCCAATGAACTATCCCTTATAACAAAGCATTAAAAAAAAAAATTCAGCAAAATCACCAGGACCCTACCTGACAGTCTATGTACTGCCAAACCAAATTTTGTTTACTTCAGTAATCTGATAAACACATACCTTTGATTAAGCTGAACAAAATTACTCTTTGTGTAGCATAAAACTTTCTTGGCTTTACTTGCAAACAAAGTCAGGTAATGAAAAAGTTAATCTAAGGAAAGCCTTAATGTATTAATCATAGCATACTACGTTGTCAAGTTGAAGCTTGTTAAAGCTGCCTTTAGCCAACGTTATTAAAAAATTAAAAAAAAAAAAAAAAAAAGAAAAGCACTGTACATTTAGTCACGAAAGAATCGCACTGCTTTGATGAAAAGAATAGCCTGAAAACCAGCCTAGAACTTTATTATTATGGAGAGAGAAACTACATCTCCTCCCTCTTTCCTCCCCAGGTGATGTTAGAGCAGTTCTTCCAAGGCATAAGAACCCAGATCATTTCATCTGAATAATTATCTTGCTGTACAGTATTATTAAATGCAAGGAAACTTTTAAAAAGTCAGGTTTGGCCATTCATTACCAACTCCAAATTTAGGTTTTATATGTCATTCTCTAGGACAATGGGTTGTGCCATTGAAATTTCTTGTGTCTGTGGTGGTTAGATCTCATCATGCTGGATTTAGTCTCTGGTGTATATAGACTCCAGGTCAGCTCAGTGATCAATATTAAATGCCGATAACACGTACTGATTATGTTGGGAAGATGTTGAGTAGAAATGGTCCTCCTCCCCCAGCCCTGCTCTTTCACTGGGGAGAAGGGGGCACACCATATTCACAGTTGATCAGTAGCAGGGAATTTGATAGGAGGGAACACCCCCAATTGGCCCAGATCCATGGCTCATTTTATGGAAGAGATGATTTGTGAATAGAGCCTTAAGGGAAGATAAGGATTACAAGTTGCAGAGTTGAGGACAGAGTGTTGGAACTGGAATCTGCTTGAGTGAATGAACAGGAGAGGGAATGTTGAGTTTTGGGTACAGCCTGGAGTTTAGTCTGGCAGGAATGTAGTGTGAAGTAAGATTGGGGCATCTTAGATGGCAAAGAGCCCTACAGTAGAAACGAAAGCAGTCTGGAGTTTGCCAAGGAGAGTTTCCAAGACAGGCTAGGGGCGCCGGGGAGGACTCTGGGCTGGATTTGACACAGCCAGCAAGGATAGCTCCAAATCTCACTTTTGGACTTATTCCTTGTGAAGGTCAAGGATGTCTCAAAACTTGTTAACCCAGGTAGTAATTCTAAGGTCTTTGGTGTTTCTGGTTCTGCTAGAAAGTAGTATGTTAAAGAATTAATGCATGTGAGCTGGGTGACCTCAGAGAAGTCGATTTACCTCTGTTAACTCATCTGTAAAAAAGGAAGTTCTCATGACTCCACAGATCTGATATTGAACCATGATTCTAAGGTCTCCTTAAGGGGGGTGATGGACACAAAGTGCAGAAGGAGACCTATGTTTTTAGACATGGCAAATGTGTGGATTTGTCTATACCTTTTTTTAAAAAATCCATATATTTTAAAAGTCTCAAGAATAGGTTTCTTTTTAGAGAAAATGGAACTTTGTATTATAAGGAAGTGGAAAGAATTTCCCCAATATGTTGACTCACTACCACAGGCTAAAGACCTAACTATCCCATAACACGAAGAGGTCTGTCTGTCTTGTCTACACAGACCTCAGGCAGGACTAGGCTTTCCAAGATAGAATAGTAGAGACATTAGCTTAGAGATGGAAGGAGCCCTAGATGTCATTTGGTCTAATCCCCACTTTTTGAGGAAGAACAACCTCTGAGAGATGTCCCATGTAGGTGGTGAGAAGAGTCAGGTCCCTCTGTAACTCCAAAGCCGGCACACTTTCCATTGTAAATCACTGCCTTTTGACAATTATTTATCCTTTATCTTTAGGTCATCTCTTTCTTCTACCATTTTTCTCCACATGTAAAGCCATAGGAGAAACATCCAATACCCACTTTTTCGTTGTCTTTAATTAGTTTAAACTAGTGGTTCCCATACTTTTTTGGCCTACCTCCCCCTTTCCAGAAAAAATATTTCTTAGCCCCCTGGAAATTAATTTTAAAAAATTTTAATAGCAATTAATAGGAAAGATAAATGCACTTTGGCCATCACCGCTTCCCTGGATCGCTGCAGCACCCACCAGGGGGCAGTGGCGCCCACTTTGGGAATCACTGGTATAAACCTTTTAATTATCCTGGCTATTCTGAGACAATAGAGGACCAATTATTGTCAAAGACATCATGGTACTTGCGAATAGAAGGTGGAGCCACCAATGACTACCTTGGCTCTGGTGATATTTTGATACTGACCCTGTCCAGATTTCTAGTCTCTATGGATCAGTCTGCTTGTCTATGTGTAGGAAAATGAAATGGATGTCATGAGGGCTAATTAATAAACATTGAATATGCTGGATAGTACTCTGCAGATGAAGTCATTCTTCCATGTGCTAGTCTCATTAAATTGAATGTTCTGATTATACCTTTTATATGGTTTTTGTATTTCGGTTTGTTTTATAAGCCCAGATATTTAATCTTGTCCATCTAAAATCATTTTTTCTTAGAAGGTGTCTATAGGCTTCATCAAACGACCAAAGGGGTCGATGATGCTAAAAAGGTTAAAGACCTAAAAAAAATATATGACCTTGGAGTATATTCCTTCACATTAATTCTCTTCCCCTCCGACCCCCAATTCTCCCTATGCTCAGAATGCATTCCATCCTCATTCCCACCACTTCAATCCTTCAAGATGCTACTTAAGCATCATTTTTGGCATGAGACCTTCCATGATCCTCTTCTCCTTCCAACCACATTATACATGTATTGTTTACATCTTAAATGTTTTCTCCCATGAAAGAATTTAAGCACTATGATGACTGGAATTATTTCAATTCCATGGGTACAGAGCAGGCACTTAAAGAATGCCTCTCGATTTATTGACCCGCCTGTGCCCATACACAGTGGCATCAGAGATGTCACTAGCTAGCTTGGTGAAACAGAAAGACTTGGAATCAGTAGAGCCTGGGTTTTGAGTCCCACCACTGACACATTTTTTTTAAATAAACCATTACTGTTTGTCTTAGGGACAAAGGCTAGGGAAACAGGGTTAAGTGACTTGTTCAAGGTCACACAGCTAGGAAGTATCTGAAGCCACATTTGAATTCAAGTCCTCCTGACTCCTTGCCTGGTGCTCTATCTATTGTGCCACCTAGCTGTGCCATCTACACACACACACACATACACACACACACACACACACACACACACACACACACACGCCATAGACACTTAACTAGTCTAACAAGCGTAGGCAAGTTTTCTCAGTTTCCTTGCTCTTAAAATAAGGATATGACCATATGACCTTAAAAAGATCTGATTCTAGTCCCTAATCCCAGTTCTGCTGGGAAGATCAAATGAGATGAATGCAAAGCACAATTATTGCAGAAAGCAAGCATATTCTATAAATGTCAGCCATCCCAGCAGATTATTTCAAAATTAGTAAGAATTAAAAAATTAATTTATTTTTGGGGCAGACGCCCTACCCTAGAGAAGAAAGTGGCAAATTACTCCAGTATCTTTGCCAAGAAAACCTCAAAGGGTGTCATGGTGAGGTTGGACGTGACTGAAATGACTGAACAAAATCAAGCTACCCTCCCTCCTCTGCCCTATGTTTTCTTAATTATTTATAATTGGAGAAATTTTTTTTGAGTATTATTCCATCCCTGCAAATCAAAATGGCTAAAGAATGGTGGTGATCTGGTAGTCATCTCTCTCTCTTTTTTTTTTTTTTAAACCCTTATACTTTGGTGTATTGTCTCATAGGTAGAAGAGTGGTAAGGGTGGGCAATGGGGGTCAAGTGACTTGCCCAGGGTCACACAGCTGGGAAGTGGAGTCATCTCATTTTGTTTGCATTTCATTCTGGGAGTGACAACAGTGCATAGGGCAAGTAAAAAAGATTTTGTTTTCCCAAAACAGCTTGAAATAACTCAGGCTTAAAATAACTTGAACTTCTCCTTCTCTTTTCTTTCCTTGTTCACTCTGTATTTTTCTTAACCTCTTATTAATTTTGTTTTCTCTTCAGCCTTATTCTCTCTGGATCTTTTTATTAAGATAATAAAGGCCTTTTTTTTTTTAATATATATAGACCTTTATAAAGGTTGATGCGCTCCTTTTTTGGCAAGGGCTAAGCTCAATTGCTCTAGGGTTACATCCAACCATGTAATTTTTGTCTTACTATCATACCTCTGATATATGGAGCACGTTTTCGAGTTACTACGTGTGCCACAATAATAGTTTTTGTTTAAGCACTCCTCTTAAGATCATGTGTAAAACTACTTTACAATGAATTTATTACCGAATCTGTAGTGTGTTGTTTTTTTCTCTGTGTGGGTACTTTTAGGCAGGCTTCTTTTTTTTTTTTTTTAAACCCTTGTACTTCGGTGTATTGTCTCATAGGTGGAAGATTGGTAAGGGTGGGCAATGGGGGTCAAGTGACTTGCCCAGGGACACACAGCTGGGAAGTGTCTGAGGCCAGATTTGAACCTAGGACCTCCTGTCTCTAGGCCTGACTCTCACTCCACTGAGCTACCCAGCTGCCCCAGGCAGGCTTCTTTTTGATAGGGAGGTAAAAAGTTTTCTCCCTGAAATAAAGGTCATTTTACTTAGAGCTGAGCTGACTGGAGCCATCTTGGGCTGCTTTTTATTTATTTTTGTTGTTTTTGTTGTTTATTGCTTTGTTGGGTTTGGCTTGCTATTTTTTAATTTTAGTTTTTTTGAGATTTTGTCTCCCTGTCTTGTCCAGGCACGAAGCACAATGAATAACCCCTCATGATCCTGACCTCACTGCTGATCAGTGCAGAAACTTTGACTTCCTCCATTTCTGACCTAGTCCAACTCACCCCCTCTTTGGGCAGTCTGCTAAGCCCACGATATCGGTGATATATATATATATATATATATATATATATATATATATATATATATATATATATAGAGAGAGAGAGAGAGAGAGAGAGAGAGAGAGAGAGAGAGAGAGAGTGTTTTGAGCTGCAGTAGGGCTAAAGCTCATGGGATGCTGGCATCCCATGAGCTTTAGCCCTACTGCAT
>NC_058132.1:639004383-639055442 GCF_016433145.1 Gracilinanus agilis
CGATCCTTGGTGATCATGTCGTCAGTGCTTGTCTTCCTAAGATGTGTATAAGAGACAGTATATATAGAGAGAGAGAGAGAGAGAGAGAGAGAGAGAGAGAGAGAGAGAGAGAGAGAGTGTTTTGAGCTGCAGTAGGGCTAAAGCTCATGGGATGCTGGCATCCCATGAGCTTTAGCCCTACTGCATCTCAAAACTCTCAACCTTAAACTATCTACCAGCCTCAAAGTCTCCCCAGTAGCAGGAAACACAGATGTTCCTCTCCACACCTGGCCATCATCCCAGTCATTTTGTTGTTATTCTTCAAGTCAGCCGTGTCTGACTCTTCATCACCCCATTTGGGGTTTTCATGGAAAAGATACTAGAGTGGTTTGCCATCTCCTTCTTCAACCCAGATTTTTACAGATGAGAAAACGGAGGCAACTAGGGGTAAATGACACAACAAGCAAGTCTCTGAGGCCAGCTGAGTCTTCCTGACTTTGAACCAGAAAGAGTTTTCCTGAGAGAGTGCCCAAGCTAGGCATTCTATCCACTGCACCACCTAGCTGCCCCATTCGTTTTAACTGTGCCTCCAAGTCCCTTACTGCCAAGAATTTCCAGTAATTCCACAAGTCAGGGCATCGTCAATCAAAGCTGTGAATGCCTTGAATATATGTGTCTGGGATCTGAGGTTATGATGTTTGATTGATTACGGGTGTAATTCTACACCTCTAAGCAAAATCTTAGGTGTACTTATGTGCCATAGAATACTCCCTTTATTTCTAAGCTGGATAAGAAGATCTTGGGAGGAAAAATAGAAACTCTTCTCTTTGTATTCTTTGTTCTTTTCCCTTTGGACAGTGTGTCAAGTACTTCAAGGGATGAATTTCCCAGAGCACACCCTTGATGTTGAGAGCATCTGTTATTGGTTATTTAGTTTGCTTTTGGTGATTAAGCCTGTTTTTCCATTGCAGGAATTTCCCTGTTGTTCTCCCCACTGGAGCAGATGGGTGAGGTCTCTTGTTATGCTACCTAAAGCCAACACCTATTTATTAGTTTTTAGGGGCTTTTTCCCTTCTTTTTAAAGTTATTTCTGGGCCAGAGGGCAGTATTTTGTTTTACATATGGGCAGCCCAAAACCAGTGTTGGCCAAGTCATTGAAAAAAATAATATATGTGCCTTTGGGGAGATTGTCCGGTCTGTACATGGTTGGGAAAATCAATACAGTACAATTAAAATGAACTACAGTGGGCCAGCTGGGGACACTAAGACCAACAGAGAGACAGGGTCATCTCTATCATCACGGTGC
Organism: Gracilinanus agilis; assembly: GCF_016433145.1. Lineage (NCBI taxonomy): Eukaryota > Metazoa > Chordata > Mammalia > Didelphimorphia > Didelphidae > Gracilinanus > Gracilinanus agilis. The sequence goes on from NC_058132.1 coordinate 639,005,669, forward strand.
TTACATTCTATTAGGAGATTCAAGAAAAGTAATTGAAGGAGGGTGAGAATAGTTGTTTCCACAATAGAGACTCTTAACCTTTCCCTGTGATAGTCTTTGGGAGCTTATGGACCCCTACCCAGGATCAGGGTTCAATGCCTAAAATGAATTACAAATGAAACAATTGTTGAGTTGCAGTTATCAAAAGAGAAACAAAGTTCTCAGAGTCCAAGTTAAGAACTCCAGATCAGGAAGGATTTTCTCTAGAAAATGGTGCCTGAATATCGTCTCCTAGGAAGCTAAGGTTTCCAAGAGAGGAATTCCAGGCAGCCTGTACAAATCCTAGAGGCTCAAGATGGAATTGAGGAAATAGCCAATAGATCAGTGTGGCTGGGCAGTTGAATGTGTGAAGCAGAACAATCTAAAATAAGTCTGGAATGTTACCTGGAGATCTGAGTCCAAAGAACTTTAAATGTGAGGTTTGAGGAGTTTGTATTTCTTCCTAAGGGTTGGAAGGAGCCGACAAAGGTGATTGATCTTTCATTTTAAACTTCTATCAAGACTACTATAAGTCTATTAATAGTGTACTTCTCACTCCCCTTTTAATACATTTTTGTTTATTTCACTAAATATTTCCCAATTACAATACGAAAAATAAAGTAGCAAAAGCCTGCTTCAATCTATGTGCAGAGTTCAGAGTTCATAAGTTCTCTCTGGGGAAGTAGAGGGCATTTTTTATTGTGCATCCTTTGGAATTAGGGTAGTGTACTTTTAAAAATAAATAGCATCTTCCATGACATTAAGTCATGTTCTAGGTACAGTTAGGTGAACATTTATCTAACTGTTCAGTGCCTGCTCTGTGCTAAGAGCTGACATTAGAAAGAAAGACAAAAAAACTGTCCTTCCTTTCAGGTACCACCCAGTCTGATGGGGGAAGACAACAGGCAGATAACTATGCCCAGACAAGATAAGTGGGAGACAGTCTCAGAGGGAAGGCACTAGGATTAAACAAAATATCTTCCCAGATTATAACTTTAAAAAAAATTTTTTTAAAACTTACCTTCCATCTTAGAATCAATATTGTATATTGGCTCAAGGGCAGAAGATTGGCAAGGACTAGGTCATAAGGGTTAAGTGACTTGCCCAGGGTCACCCAACGAGGAAGTTTCTGAGAGCAGATTTAGACCCAGGACCTTCTGTCTCCAGGCATGGCTCTCTTTCCACTGAACCATCCATATTATAACTTAACAAGGAATCTAATCAAGTATTAATAAACTCCATTTTCATAATTTATCTTTAAGCTCTTTGGTTATTTATCTTCTCTCTACAGTTATTTTACTTAATTTTTTTCCTAATCTGATTTAAAATTAAACTGATGTCATTTTGATTTTAAACATGATCAAGCCTGCCTGCAGTGGAATCTTTTATACATGGTTCTTTCCAAATATACATGCTTTGTACATATTTAAGACAAGGAAAGAATATCACATCATTCCCTTGACAACATTTAAAAAGGTTTTTTTTCTTCCTAACGTTACATAGGTGCAGCTTGCATTAAAGCCATACATGGGCAGATCAAAGCAGATTGTATTACACATCCGTGTATTTACGGTTTTATTTTGGGGTTTTGCTTTTATATGAGTGTGCTCTTACAACAATGACCGATATGGAAGTATGTTTTGCATGATAATACATGTATAATCCAGATCAAATTGCTTACTGGCTCTGAGTTGAGGGAAGGACGGGAAGGGAGACTGTTTGGATTTTGTCATTTCAGAAAACATACATTGAAAATTATTATTGCATGTAATTGGGGAAGAAAATATCTTTGAATTAAAAAAAAAAAGCCATCCACGGGAACTCAGTCTTGTACATGGTACAGTGAGATGACTCAATTCAGCAAAGAAACGAGGGTGAGAGCTGATGAGATAATAATGTTGCCATCACAGTAGGCAGCTCATTTATTTGGACAAGTGTGGTTCAGATTTAATTATTTATGGTAATATTTGAAGCGTACTAGTAACTGTGCAATACCCTTGGGAAATAAATGTAATGCCAGCTAAACAGTCATGCCATACCTCATCCCAGTTATCACCATTGAATTGCTGTGGAGAACTAGACGAGCACCCTCTCTGTGGGCTTGGGTCTGAGAAGATGGAAAAACGCAGGACTGGGCCACTAGATCAATGACTTCAGTTTACAAGCAACAAGCGTCTTTTATAGATAGCCATGATGGAATTGGAATGTTTCATTAATGATATTACCTGCCAATCTCCTCCATGCCAAGAGGGATGTTCTTGCTGCCCACAAAGCCCTCAGTAGATGTCTCCAACATGCATTCTAGCATCTCTTTAGACACTAATCCAATCCAGTACATTTTGATAAGAGTTTATTATAAACACTTCCTTCTATATACATGTTATTACAGCAATTCTTGGAGATACAAAGAAAAAAATTAAAGACAGTGCCTAACCTTAAAAAGTTTACAATATCTGGGGGGAAACACAGAGCAAGGGATACAGTTACTTATCAAAGAATAACTCTGTTGAGAACTTAACATTTTCGACTTTAACTTTTTAAACTTTAAATTTTCCGCCAGGAAATTCAACTTAACCCCTTAAAAATTGTAATCAATCAACAATTTTTAAGTGACTCCTACATGCTATGTACTGTGGTTATTATAATAATAGTTTATATTTGCATTGTCTTAAGATTTGCTGTGCTCTTTGCCAGCATCTTATCTGATCCTTTTCCACAATCCTGTGGGACATGCCATAGCATACCCATTTTGCAGATGAACCATGTTTAGAACCATGAAACAACTTGCCTGGAATGACAAATTATAGTAGTTTGCTTTTTCATTTGAGGTTTCTTTTTGACTCCCAAGATCAGGATTTGATTCAAGCCACGCTATTGTATGGAACTCGTTTGGTATTTGTTTCTTTCCCAGTTAGGTATTTTTTTACTCCGCCATGCTAGTAAAACTTGTGTTTGGGGCAGTGACAAACATTCTAATAATAATTTATTTTGGATTGTGATTTTGTTCCATCATTAAGACAAAGCAATTAGTTGTTCCACGATCCTTGAGATTGTTTTTAGTGCCTGGTTGGTTAAGGTGTTATCCCTATGTCATTGCCACAGACTACCCACTCAAGTTTTCAGTTACAAGGATAATTACAATACCATGTACTAACAGATACCACAGGCCATTGGGTTTGCATTTGGATTCTCCAGAATATTGTACCAGGGAGGATAAAGGGTTTTTTTGTACTTCTGGGTGTGTGTGAAGGGGGAGAAGAGTAAGACAGTGGAGGGAGGGAGGGAGGGAGGGAGGGAGAGAGAGAAAGAAAGAGAGAGAGAGAGAGAAGGAGAGAGAGAGATTTTTTCTAGTTTATAGGTCATTTCCTTCTCTCTAGCATCTCTTCAGACACTAATCCAATCCAGTACAATTTGATAAGAGTTTATTAGACACTTCTTTTTATATACATGTTGTTATACCAATTCTTGGAGTTATAAAGAAAGAAAAATTAAAGACCTTAAACCTTAAAAAGTTTACAATCTCTGAGGGGAGATGGAGCAAGGGGTACAATATGTAATGGTTTGGGATCAAGAAGGCTCATTTATCTTCCTGAGTTCCAATCTGGCCTTAGACAATAGCTGTGTGACCCTTGATAAGTCACTTTATCCCCATTGCTTACCCCTTACCACTCTTCTGCCTTAGAACCAGTACACAGTATTGATTCTAAAATGGAAGTAAGGATTATTTTGTGTGTGTGTGTGTGTATATTTATAAAATATATGTGATATATTTTTATGTATCATACATAAAATAACCCTTACCTTATACCTGAGAATGAGCATGGAATAGAAAAAAGAGCTCTGGATTTTGAGTCTGATGACCTGAATTCCAGGCCACAATCATCTACTTCCTAGCTATGTAACCTTGTTTACATCCCTTAACCTCGCTGGGCCTCAGGTTCCTCAATTCTAAAATGACAGGGTTGGACCAAATGACCTATAAAGTCCTTTATGAATCTAACATTCCATGCTCCAAAATCATCCCACTTGATGGATGACAACAGCAATAATCTCTTCCTTTCTGAAATCCCGGTTCCATTCTAATGTAACACGTGAGGTTAGTGATAGAAAGAGAACAAAGAAATGTTCCAGCCCTCAAGGAGACTCCAGTCTAACAGAGGGAAAGCACCAAGTGCACAAATGAGGATACAAAAGCCATGCCATAGGATTGTAGGTCTAGAGATTCAGAAGGCATCAATTCCATCTCCTCTATTTTATAGATGAAGTAGCTGATGTCCATAGAGATTTGTCCATGACTTCAGAGGTAGTAGTGTATGCCACTGGAGGAGGAATTGGGGGAAGAGACACTGTAAAACTAGGGAACATGGGACAGACATCAGTCATGGAAACAGTATGGATATTTGTTAAACAGCTAGACTCCAAAGCTTTTATTCATTTATTTTTAGAAGCCCTTACTTTCTATCTTAGAATCAATATTGTGTGTTGGTTCCAAGGCAGAAGAATGGTAAAGGCAAGGCAGTTGGGGGTTAAAAGACTTGGGGTTAAGCTAGAAAATGTCCAAGGTCAGATTTGAACCCAAGATCTCCCATCTGTGTGTCTAACTCCCAATCTACTGAGGCACCTAGCTGCCCAGTCCCCCCAAGTCTGAAGCTTTTAGAGAAATGATTTTACCACTGGACTCTGGCAGGCATTTATAGGGAGATGTCAAATTAACCATAGATAACAAGTAAGGTCATTTGCCCGTAAAATATGGATTTCTCACCAATGGAAATTTCTCACCAATGGAAAGTTCTGCACCAAGGGAATGTCAGAGTTTTAGAGAGAACATGGCGATCATTCTGAAGAGTAGAAATCTCAACAACCTAGCCAAGTAGGCCCTCCCTTCCCACCTCCCAACATTTTAAAGTTTTGTTTTATCTTAAGTTGGAAGTGACCTCTAGTGGTAGGATATTCTCTTAGAATTATATCTTTTGATTTAAATCAACCCCTTTCTCAGACTGAGTAATTTTCTTCCCCCTCTTAAATCTAATGAACAATTCCTTTTCCTTTGAATCGACTCTTTCTTCACAGATAGCATTCAGAAATTCAAATAAACTATCCTTTCTGTTCAACAGGCATGAAAATCAAATCATAGCAAAACATACACATTCCAGTCACGCCCTCCCCTTTCTCCGGCTCCAGCACTTTATTTAACTGCTTAAATTCTTTTGTCCCAACCACCCTAGGCAGAACTACGGCATAACATCTCCTCTGAGCCCATATACTCAATGGGGGTTACTCACAAAATGTCAACTTAAAGTTATGTTATCAGTTTGAGTGCTGTGATTTTCTTGGCTTGTCCTTCCAATTTTCCTCACACAGGGCAGCTTTTCTGTGAATTTTCTACATAAGAATATGTATATTAGGGGATCCATGCAAATGTTGGTTGCGGCCAAGAAGAGGGTGGCTTCCTTAGCCCAGAACAGCTGGTTCTGCCTGGCACAGTCGGTCTTGCTGTTGTTGGTCTGGCTCTTAGTATAGGGGATCCTGGCGAAATGAAAAGGGGCGAAGCACACGAAGAACACGACCACGACGACGAAGACTTTGCTTTCTAGATATTTGTTGCCTTTGGCAGCTTTACTCTGGGATTTTCGGAAAGACTCATACACCTTCTTGGCAATCACCACATAAAACAGAAACATCAGAGAAAAAACAGTCCAGAAAATAAATTGACACACGTAAGTGACCGCTTCGTGCCATATGAGGCCCCAGGGACCCTTGAGGGAAGCACACTTCTTTACCGATTGTGGTGTGGCTTCCTTGTTAGATAAGATCATGTTCGGCAAGGAAAGGAAGAACAAGAAGAGCCAGACCACTACGGAAAGGATCTGGGCAAAAATGGGCTTCTGCACGCAGAATTTCCCAAAGGGTCGGATGATCTTCAGGAAGCGGTCAAAAGCTATGAGTCCCAGTAAGATGATGCCAATGTACATGGTCTCATAAAAGATCACTGCTGAGTAACGGCACACGAAGGCTCGGATTTGCCAGGGTCCAAGGTTGGCATCTGAGAGAATTTTGAAAGGGAGCATCAGAGTCATGACCAAATCGGCCACCAAAGTGTTTTTAAGGTAGACTATGAATGTGGAGGAGCTGGGAATCTTAAAGAAAACCCATAAAGCCAGGCTATTCAGTAGCATCCCGGCAAGGAAGATGGTGGTGTAAAGGGCAGGGAAGACCAGATGAGTAATCCGGGTGTCTCTGGGGCAGCGGTCGGTGGAGTTGAAGGATCCGTTGGTGAGCTGAAGGAATGTGGCATTCATTGTTCCCCGTGTCAGCTGTAAAAACAACAGCAGAAGAGAAGAGAAGTTGGTGATTTCGAAAGTCCCACAGCCACTACACACTGCCCTTTGCTAAGAGTGTTTACTGCTTTGCAGTTAAGAGACCCGCTGAATGGGAGCCAGTGCCTATTCACCTTCAAAACACAGAGACACTCTAGGGAAAGAAAATCTTCCCACCTAGCCAGGCAGCAGTGAAGTCTAAGGTCATAGAACCAGCTGATTAGGTTATTCTAGCCTTCCTATTTAGCTCGTAGCTTTCAGACTCTTGTCACCTCCATCAGGGCTTGATGTCACCCTTCATGAAGAATAATTCTCTCTACTATCCCAAAGACCCTTCTTAAGAGATAGCAATCCATGCAGGTCCCTCCAGCTGGGCTACATGGATGCCCCCTTCTCTACAGATTGTAGAACGATCATTTTATAGCCTTTTTACTAAAAGCATATTAAATACCGTGTAAACATTCATAATTGTAAAACAAGTTTAAAAAAAATCACCTTTTCCTGAAAGAGTATCGTTTGGCCGTGTGTCATCACAAGGCAACAGCGGTTTCTTCAGGGTGAGGAGTGAAATGTGAGACTAAATGACTTAGTTGTCTTCTTATACTGGACTTCCTTCCTCATTTGTTACCCATATGTGGTCTTTTCACAGAGTCTATTTAAGTTGTTTTTAAACCAACAAGATTTTGGTTATTTAAAGTCAAGAATTGTGTATTTTTCCTGTGTACCTCAAAAAATCATTCATTTTGAGGATGTTTTGCTCTTATGGAGTCATTTCTTAGCAACTGTTTGCCCATCTCTCTGACTCTTGAGATAGGTGGTACAATGGATAGTGGACAGAGCACTTTACTTTAAATCCAGCCTCAGACTCTTACCAGCTATGTAACCCTGGCCAAGTCACTTAACCCTGTTTGCCTCAGTTTCCTCATCTGTAAAACGACCTGGAGAAGAAATGGCAGACCATTCCAGTATATTTGCCAGGAAAATCCCAGATAAGGTCACAAAGAGTTGGACACAAATGAAATGACTGAATGACAACAACTGACCCCCCAGATTTGGGGCCAACAAAGGAGAATGAATATCTGAACACTTATTCAAATGTAGTATTGCAAGCCTAAATTTTTTTCTCTGAAGAATTCTTGACTTTCCTAGTCTCATCCCAATTTTTATATCACTTCTTCTGTACTACCCCCAAACTTTTTATTCATTCATGACCAATTTGGGGCATGAACACCAATGGAAGAATAATGTGCCTCCCCCCCACCCCAACTGGGTCCACTACAAATTTATTGTTATTAAAACTCAAGTGAACATTTACAAGAAAATTGTTAATCTTCCTTAATTGATTCACTATCTCAATTTTCATAGCATCTCTTCTCTTCTCGGCCCTCCTAAGAGATCCCCTACCCCCTAACCTTCTCAGCTGAGGACTTCACCACATACTTAAGCAAAAAACAACAACTGAGACCTCTGGCTCATAGCTCCCACTTTCCTCCCATCTCACATCATTCATTCATTCATACATATTCCTCCATGATTTCTTCCTTCCCATAACCTCAATGTCATCCTCAGCTCCTCACTGTTATTCATTCCACATAACCAATTCTGGTTCAGATTTTGTTATTTCTATCTGGAATATTCAGGTCATTCCCGCTTTACAATATCTCTAGTACATGGCTCCCCCCTCTCCACTCACACAATTCCCACCCTTGTGTAAGCCCTATTGTTACAATAGCATTTTAAATGATTTTTAATTCGGTGTGTGTTAACAAGGCTTCTTGCCTCATCTCTTCCCGCTCCAAACCATTCCCAAAGAGAGTTTTATCAACCTTGAGTCTGTCTATATCACCACCCTCTTCCTCGGGGAACTGCCCGAGAAGATGGAAATCCTCCGACATTCAGAACTCATCCATTGCCAATCTTCATACAATTTATGTCCTCTCCACACACTCTCCCTTTGGTCCTATTACACTCACTTTCTTATCCCAAGATGCTTCATTTCCTAGCTCCATTGCTTTGCGTTAGCCATCATCACTCATACTAAGAATCCTCTGCCCTCTCATTTCCACTCCTTAAATTCTCTGGTCCAGTTCCAAGATTCCATTCAATCACACTCACTGTAGTAACCTTTCTCAGTTCCAATTGCCAATGCCTTCCCTTCTGTCTCCCCTGACCTGAACCTGTTGGTGCATAGATAGCCCTCCCTCCCCTAATCAAATGTAAACGCCTTTCTTTGGGTCAGGCACAAAATAAGGATTTAATTTAATTTATTTATATATGTATGTGTATGAATTATATATAATATATATTGACAATATATATTCATATAGTAAATACATAAATTTATTTATATAAATTATGTAATTGTATATATTTATATATTAAATGTATATAATTTATATATAAACAAAAATTAAATATATAAATACATAATATGATAAAAATAAATATATAAATGAATTATTTAGAACCTTATATTATTATATATAAATTATATATTTATACAATATATAATGATTATATAGTATATAAATAAAAATACATATAATAATTAATTAATTGGTTGATTTAATGAATGCTTGTTGACCAACTACATGGCACTGTGCTAAGAATACTCTTCTAGATTCTTATGAATTCCTATGCTCTGCATTCATTAATCACCACGCAGGGGCTGTTAGGTGGCTCAGTGGATTGAGAACTAGATCTAGAAAGAGGAATTCCTGGGTCCAGATTTGTCCTCAGACACTTCCCAGCTGTGTAACTCTGGGTAGGTCGCTTAATCCCATTCCCTTACTGCTCTTCTTCCTTGGAACCAATATACATACAGTAGTGATTCTAAGATAGAAGGTAAAGGTTTTAAAAAATCACCAAAAATAAGCTGTGTAAGACCCCAGGAATTCTCCCAGCTTACAACAACCTTGGTTCTGCAGGATTTGCCCATCACAACTCATGAAGCCCCTCAGCACCAGCTGGAACGCTCCACTGGCACGGGCATTTCCACTAGGGAGCTCTTGTGGGAAAGAGTCCACTACTCTGTAAAAGGGAAGGGGAAGTCTGAAGAGCTTTTAGAGAAGTTTGGAACTCCTCATCTGTTTCACTTTATATTTCTTGAAAGCAAGTATTGGCAGCAGCATGAGAGGGTGAAGAGATTAGGATTGGACCATGATGAATTGATTTCAGTTGGTTTGATTCAACTTGGTTTCAGGGACCCTTTAAGAATTTTCAGGATGAGAATTTTTTTCTTTTTGTATCTCATAAATACGTCAATCTTGCTGTTCACTGCTTTCAGGGAAGACGTGGCATATTAAATGACATAGATGTTGGCCTTTGAAAGGTTTTATTATGTCTGACAATTTGGAGCCTTAAGTTATTAGCTTAAAAAGTTTGGAGTTTTAAAATAGGGTTATATAATGGCTCCTAAGCTATTTTTGAAACATAGAACAAAATTCCATTTTGATAATAGACAAAGAAATGAGTATTGTTAAGCCCCAGCCAACTCATCATGCTGTTCAATGACTATAATTTCGTTCACTATTTTAACAGGAAACCTTATTGAAAGTGATTTCGTCATTTGGAAAAAATCGGGGAAATCACATTTTGGCCACATTTCAAAATGCCATAGGATGAGAAATGGACACGCAAAAGAGGAACTTTCTCAAGGATAGCTATCTACAGTTGTTTTAAGAAAAGATTTTTGGGGAGGGGAGTAGCTTTTAAAGTGAAGGTGTACTTAAAGTAGTTCTTAGCCACTTGGGCAATAAGTTGATCACTTTACTGTAATTGTAGCTCAATTAATAATGGCCTGGTCTGTTGTTGGCACAAGTCCTTAAAAATTAACACATGTAGTGACCAGCTATGATTCCATAAACACAGTGTCTCAAAATGAATAATATGACATGTTTATTTGGAAATGGCCAATATGGGAATTTGTTTTGTTTGACTGTGTGTGTAGATATCAATACATACATTTAGAGATATAAATATATATGGACACATTTATTTTATATCATATTTATTTATATGTATATTTTTATGAATTATTTATTTTATCTCATATATATATATCTCTCCAAAGTTTTTGTTTTTCTTCCCCCCCCCTACTTTTGGGAATGTAGGGAGTAGATAGAAGAGGGAGAATGTGGATTGGGATCAAGTAGAAAATAATAAGAATACAGAGAAGATGGAGCAGCTGGGTGGCTCAGTGGATTGAGAGCCAGGTCTAGAGCATTTGTGTGGGAGGGAAACCCTGTGTTATTAATATGGAGGGATGATCAGGATTTTGCGTAACCTGATCTGACAAGGTAACTCCCTCTGAGACAGAGAGCAAAGATGGCTACGCTCTCTGTCCTAGGCCAGTACAATATAGTGAAATGGATAGCACAGCAACCTGTGACAGAAGTAGAGAAACACCTCAAAAAATGGTATTAGCGGTTTGCTAGGAGTTTTGCTTAACTTAGTCTCTCCAAGGTGTTCTCCCCTGACAGAAGAAGCTGACCTGGAAGAGAGATCAGAACAGGTGACTGGGAAGTTTTGCTCAANTATATATATACATACTTTGGCCATGATTTTCACCTTTGGGATTTTGAGATCTATCACTCATGATATTGTTTTCAAAGAAAGAGATACCAATAAGGAATGGTTAACAGTTTAATGTAAATCAGTCATGGTACATACCTGGCTTATAAATAAGATATTTTTCAGTTAAGAATCCTCTGAATTTCTTGTTTTAATTAAACATGTATTTTTGTTAACATCTTTTATTTTGACATCACCTAGATTCCCCGCTCCCCATATCCCTCCACTTCCCTTCTTTTACTCAGTGAAATTATACTCTCAGTTAATTATTAATGACAATACATTTTAATAATAATAGGTATCTAGAAATCTCCACAGACCTTTATTGTTTTATTATTAAAACTTTTTTCTTTTATAAGAAAAGACATCCAAAAATGTTTTATTTGGGGTACTTATTAAAACGATGCATTTACACCAAAAACATTTTGATTTACTATGAAATGTAATGATGAGGCTTCACTGGCCACTTATTTCCCCCCTCAACTATTATTCATATTTTGTTTACATGAAATCCTAATCTCGTGGGGATCAGCGAAATGTAAAAGGTAATATAAATGCTTCTATAATAAAACGGCATACACTGAACAAGACCATATTGGTGCTTAGGCAAAAGCCCAGTCATTGGCATTTTTCTGCCTTCAGAAAATGTAGGTGGCTAAGTCATGTGAAATAAAAACCCACTGTTGGTGTCAGTCTAGTTAACTTGTTTCGCACATATATGGTACTTATTAGGCAAGTGCTTATTGAGTTGAATTTTTTTGACAGTATCATTTTCAAAAGTTATATGAATTGTTATTCATTCATATTTATATTTTTATTAGTTTTTAAGGATTGGACATTGTGGTGGAATAAGTACTAGGATGGATGTAGAGGTAAATTCAAAGATCTGACCTTCCATCTCTCAGCAGATGATTCTTCATAAGTTATTGCCCTTAAAAAAATCCTAACAATTTCTGGTCTTCTCTGAACTCAGCACAAAGAGTAGTCACCAGACCCTTAGAAGAAGCCTTTCCATCTTGTAAAACCTCCCTGAAGTTGTGTTCTATCTGACTAGCCTTTGATTATTCCACATCACCCTCCATTGGAGTCACCCACCTGCTTGATGAGATCTTGGAGAAGACGTTAGCTTACACATTTGTATTTAGATGAATGTTGCTGTAATTAGGAAAAATTGTAGGAGATGCGTGTGTTATTTTAACTGCTATTTTATCGTTTACAGTTAAGCCTGCTCTTCCTCTGAATAGCTTTGCATAATAGTATGTAAATAAGGAGCTAATGATGATGACAATTACCATTTAACCATCATATTCTTTATGATGGCCGGGTGGTGCTTCAAGCATAGCCATATTAGATAGAGAAATATCCATTAAGTCAAATAACATATTTTCTGGAAGTGAGTCAATTTCCCCAAGCACCATTAACAGTGTTTTACCCCAATAAATACAGTCAATATTATAAGCTAAAATCTATATCCATTTTCAGAGTACTTTGTACTTTCCTGAATCATTTTAATTACTGAATGTCAATGACTAGAAACACCTGTTTTCCTTCTGGAAAATCTCTGCTCCCTTTAAGTGAAGATCACATCCTTTGGAAATTTAGGAGTTTCCTTAATCTAGATTTAAAGATAAAATTCATTTGCATTTGCATTACAACAGTCAAGTTAAGGTTCATAGTTCACTATAAGACAATTTCCTATGACCTTCCTCCCTTTGACAACAACAAAACTATTAGGTCAGTTACTGAATTAGGATTTGCTACCTTAGCGTATATAAGTTTTGTTAAGCAGTAATTATGATTCAGAAGGTAGACCATTATTCCTTTTTGAGTTAATAATGTAACTTTATCAATAAAAAAAATCAAAGCAGATAGTGTACAGTACTTAGTTTGCATCTTTTGACTACGTACTATGACTCTTATACGGTGACTGGTTACGCACCTTTCCCTTAGGTTACTTCCCTACATATTACAGTAGCTTAAAATACTGAAAAGTCATAGCTGCAGGTTAAGAAAATATTCTGTCGGCTTTTCTAAAAAATTCTTTGTTTCAGTAGATTTGGCCATCAACTCTCCCATTTCCCAGTGAGCAATGGCGCTTTCATTTATACAGTGCTTTTCTTCCATAGTTAGAGTTATGGAACTGTTTTTTCTCAAGGCATCTTTACTCTACAGTGGGATCTCTTCTGACGGACTGCTGTTCTCCTGCCCTTTGTTTCTGACTTCCTGGGCTGAGGCTATGGGAGCATTTCTGTGTCTTAACATGCTCATCAAGGAATTCCTAAAAGATTTGCAGAGGTAAAAATAGATGAATGGATCTAAGCATGCATTTAAAGAAGTCAACCACAGGGTACTCTCTTTCACATAAAATAAGGTATTCTCAGCAGTGCAGTCAAAAACATCTCTAGTTTGGCTTAGAGTGTAGGGAATTCTGGCAAAATGAAAAGGCACAAAACAAATGAAAAACACAGCGATGACAATAAACACTTTGACGTTAACAGTTTTCTTAGGTGCTTTCCCCGCCCCCCTCGTTCTTACATAGGATCGATAGAGCTCTTTTGTGATCAGTGTGTAGCAGACGATTATGATGAGCAAATTGATCCAGAAAATTACTTGGCAGATGTAATTGACAATTTCATGCCAGACCAGGCCAAAATCTGATTTTAGGAAAGCACATTTCTTCACATTCAAATGCACTGGTTTCTTGTTGGTCAAGATCATGTTTGGCAAGGAGAGGAGGAACATGAATATCCAAATCACAGCGGACAGAATCTTGGCGCCCAACAGGTTATTGAGGTTGGACGTTTTGAATGGTCTGGTGGTTTTTTGGTAACGGTCGATGGTGATCAACCCAAGGAAGGAAATGCTGATGTACATTGTGAAGTAGAATATGACAGAGGTGACCTGGCATACGAATGCCCTCAGTGGCCCAGCTCCCAGCTTCGCGTCGCTGAGGATTTTGAAAGGGAAAGTCAGGATCATGAGAAGATCGGAAATGACAGTGTTCTTAAGGAAGATGATGAAGTTAGATTTGCTGGGGATTTGGAAGAAAATGCCCATTGCCAGGCTGTTCATGGTTATCCCGACAACAAACAGAACTGTGTAGAGTAGAGGAAAGAGAACTTGGGTGATTTTATAATCTCGGGTACAGAGGCTCTGATTTCCAGTCCCATTGGTGAAGTTGTCAAAGTCACTCATTTCCCTCTTCTTACCTCTGGAAAGGAAAAAACATATATTAAATGTATTTGTAGAAATATGGACTTTTGCACACACACACATACACACATGTGCATATATGTAATATATATTATATATGTTATACTTCATATAACATATAATACACACACATATATAAAATGTTAAACCTCAGGAATGTTTTTTGCTTAATTAAAGCTATATGCTTTAACTACCTTCTTTCAGCCAATAATCTTTTAATAGAAATATTTTGTTTTTAATTTTTTAAATTGTTTTTATTTTGAATTAGACTATCTTCCTGTCTTTTTATTGTCAGTCCACATTATTGAGAACTTTACAGTTTAGGGTAACTAACTTGGTGCTTTTTTTTTTAATATGACATGATAATTTGAGAGAAACAGTTTTAGATACATAGTTGAGAGTCCATATTTCCTATCTAATGATAATTACTGCTTTAGGAAGAAAGTTATTTGAACTAAGATATTTTAGTCTTTTTTTTCTTACATCCTATGGATTTTTTGAGGCATGTTTACTTATCTTTTTTTTTTTTTTTTAACTTTTCTGACATAGTATCAGTTCTAATACAGAAGAGAAAGAAGGGCTAGGCAATTGAGGTTAAGTGACTTGCCCGGGGTCACATAGCTATGAAATGCCAGATTTGATCCAAGGCCCTCCCAGCTCCAGACCTGGTACTTTATCCACCCAGCTGCTCCATACTGTTGATTCCATTTTTAATTTGTAAGGAAGATGATGGTTAGATTTGCTGAGGATTTGGAAGAAAATTCCCATTGACACACTATTCATGGTGAAATAATGACGAATGGGAACACGTTTAACTTGGAAACTCAAGATTATTCTGGAGAATTTTCTATGTTTGTAGTATACTTTGTTTACTTCATCATGGAGCAAAATATTTTCCAAATATGGTTTTTTGGGTTATGTCTGTCATTTTCTTTTTTCTCTGGACCTGCGGTTTCATCCCTCTTAGAGGTTCATATTGAGAAATCACCCCCTGCCATTACAGATTACCAACTGGTCACTGATTTATAGTTTTAAGTAGTTACCTGGAGCACTAAGAAGTCAAGTGCCCCACAGGTTCCCACAGCCAGTATATGTTAGAGCCAGGATTTGAATCCAGGTCAGCCTGACTGTCTTGTAGGCTACCTTCTCTTCATTCTACTATTATGCTACTTCTCAACACATCTATTATAGAAAGCTTAAAAAAAAACCTCATTTGAATGAGTAATGTGGGACCCTAGAATTGAAATACAAATGAAGATCTTTGTTTGCATAAAAAGCAAATCAAGCTCACCTTTTTATAATAGCTTTGTGTTTATTGACAGTCTTCTTCCACCATGCCCTACTTCCTCTACAGTGTGGTATTATAATGATTCTTAGTGATGGAGGGGATCCCCTGGTCTTTGAAGGTGGTGGGAATGAAGTTCAACTTCTGGCATATCTAATGAGATTGACCCATAACTAACAGTCAACATGTCCAAGATCAGAAACTCCTCACTATTATGTTCAAAAGGACGTGAATTTCTAGTTCTTAAAGTTCTTAAATACCATTTCCAGAGTCATGGGAGAAGAGTTGCAATCTGTACCCTGAGAAATCGTGTCATCTTGAACTCATAGAGGATTGTGCCTATAATTTTGTTAGCATAGTGAACTTGCTAGTGAGGAAACTCCTTCCAGCAATACAGGTCAGCTTCTGCTAGTTGTCCAGAGCATTCTTGGTCCCAGAGCCCCTTTATAGTCTTCAATATTTTTAAAAACCCTTAAAAGACCCCAAAGTGTATGTGGTTTATATTTTTCTGATTTTACTGTATTAGATTATGACTAATAATTTTAAAATATTTTAGATCACTTAAATATAAGAAGAGTAAATCTATCTCAACACAAATAACATTTTTGTATTTTAAAATACCTATTTTCTGAAAGAAAAAAAATTTAGCAAGATTTTTGCAGATCTTAAGAGAAGATAACTTGATTCTCATATCTACTTCTGCATTCAGTTTGTTGCGATATATGTTGTTTTGGTTGAAGAAAATCCTGCCTCGTGCAGTTATATAGTTGGAAGAAAAGGAAGGAGTGTTTTAATAGGAAAATAACATCTTAGTATTATTGAAAAAATGGCATTCAACTTCATGGACCTTTAGAACATGTTTTAGAGACCCCCTCCTCCAGGTCCTTGGACTCATTTTGAGAATGGCTGGTCTAGAAGACTGAGAGGGTCAGGATTAGACAGCTGATAGTGCCCAAACTAGAACCTTATGGAACTAATGGTTTGAAGATCAGCCCTCTCCTCTATCCACTAGACCTGGTGCTGATAACCTAGAAGCATCTACCTGTTATCACCTGAACTTCGGAAGTGCTTTCTAATCTTACATTTGTGGATTTTAGCTCTGTTCCCTACGACAATTTGACATTGTGCTTTTCATTGTTTTAATGGGGAATTTTAATTCATTCTTGTGTCACTTCAAGCTTAGTTTCTGAAATTTAATCTTATTGCAATAATCAAATATCAATTCCAAACATCAACTATGTGGCAGAGCTCGGGAATACAAAGGTCGATTCCTTATTGAAAAAGATAAATGTGGATAGAGAGAGTCCAGCGGTCTCTGTTCTTCCTCATCTGAGGACAGTATTCACATCTGTACGCAACCCTGATGGGAGAGAGATTTGGCCAATTCAATTTAATAATGACTCCAATCAGAAATGAATCGTTTTATATTTTAAAAACTACATTCAAAACTGGTCAAACACCTTTAATATTTTGATGCTTCAATCTCAGCCAATTTTCTCACCATCATTTCTTAACCTTTTAAAAGAAGACCCTTACATGTTTCCTCTAACACCACCAAGAAATATTGCACAAACCTGTATCATCCAGGAATTAAATTCACTCCTTTCTGTATATTTGTTTACTTCACTATTGTATCGAGTCCTCTACAAAGTAACACTACATATACCATCACACAGATACACTTGAATACGAATTCTATATTTATATGTTTTATGTCTTGAATACTATTGCAAGTTACGTTTATTTTGGCAACATTCTTATTTCAATATACTTCTGAACAGAAAGTTACTCACTCTGGAAGAGGACTCTGAAGAGTTTGAATTTATTCAGTAACTTCACGCCAATCCTGCTTGGAGAGCAGCATCTGGTGTTTTGCTCTTTATTTCTTCCTTTTTTTTTTTAAAGATGACAAAACTCCGTCAGGATAGATGGTTTCATCAGTGCCGTTGCTGGTGTTCTAGAAAGAAAGAGAGGACTCTTAGAGTCAGAGATTACCTCTAAAGCCAATAGTGCACAAGCCACGCTAAGGCTGTGAATGTCCAGAGCACTGTTTGTACCACTTCTGCTTTTATTTCCTGGAGAAAGGAGGGGGTTGGTGGGTGAAAGGGGGGGGGAAGGGAGGGAGGGAGTTGAGAGGTCATCATTGAAAAAGCCATTTGAATTCTACGAGCCTTTTACAGAGACACTTTGTCTGGATGCTTCTTCTTGCATTCAAAGTCTTCTAGCAGTATTTTTTTTTCAGTCTGAAAATAATTAAAGCCCATCTCTTTCAGCCTGTGGTGGGCTCTTTGCAGATGTCTGTTTACCTGGAAGTGATGAAATTGTGTTCAAACAACACTGTGTGTGATGCATTACCTCTTGGAGCACATAATGGCATTAGCTCAGCATTAGGAGTGCTTGTTAGGGATGTTAAGTCTTTTACCTTTGATTTGGAGCCTGGATGCTAATGACATTACCCCGGATCAGTGTTTGATGAACTCCTTTAGAAGCGGAACAGTTTCCCCACATTATAGCCTATCAGAAGGGCCAATCGCATTAGGAAAGAAAGCCTTTTCTATCATTACTGAGCTTACTGTATAAAGAGCCTTTCTGTAGTTTTCTGGAATAGGATTTAACCATGGACACAACAAATAGTTCTTTTTTTCTTCATTTGAGGGCGGGGAGTCTTAATTTGGGGTGGAGCTGTGGGATAGGGTCATGGGATACTAGGTCTTGGGGTCAGAAGGAACCTTAGATGCTACCTTAGTCCAAATTAAAAAAAGAAACAAAGAAACAAAGGCCTGAACTTATCCGAGATCATACACGTTGGCTACCCCACATCCATTGAGTGGATTGATAGACATGTCTACTTAAATATCTTTAAAGAGGGATGAGTTGGGAAGATGAGCTACCTTGAAGAAAATAGTGCTATTTCTTCACATAGCCTGTTTAATTTTAGAATTCTTTCCCAATGTTGAAAGCAGGAAAAAGTTGGAGCAACCCCCCCCTCCCCCAGTGGCATTTTATTTGAAAAAGATTCTTTTTAAATGTGTGTCTCTGTCCTTGTTAAATACACTTCTGTAAAAGCCCGTAAGGGCTTCTGTTGATATTAGGCTACTGCTATTTATTCTTATGCCTTTTGGAGTCACATGAGATAAGAAAGAATTCAGACCATATTAAGTCCGTATCTTTAGTTGCATAATGACTCAGTTTTGTGGTTATTCTCTAGAGGAATAAATTTTGCACAAACTCACAGGCACACAGAAACCACCCTGCAAAGCCGTCATCCCATTGCTCTTTCCCACCAATACTGCCACTAAGTACCATACACAAGGCTGCTTCATGCAATTTGGGTTTTTAGATCTGGATTGGATATTTTTGAAGAAGATGATGTTGGCACTGCATTTTACCAAACTCTGCAAAGCGTCCTAAAATGTGGACCTGTCATGGTGGGGATGAGAAATGAACTGGGTGCTGGCAGCAAGCCATCATTTCCTGAATTTGTATACAGAAGGACCAGGGTATGATTCCCGGCTCTGTTTCTGGTGCGATACTGGGCTCCGGACTTTCTGAGCCTCCTTTTCCACACCTGTAAACAAAGGGGTTGGATAAGATGCTCCCTTGGCTACTGTCCAGTTCTGAATCTAATATCCTGTGGGCTAATGCTTATATACTGATAGAACATTATTTCCAAGTACATATCTGATTAGATTAAGTTCCACCTTTGGGAAGTCTGATTCTTAGTAATTCCCCCTCCCAAAATGAGAATAAGTTTTCCTTAAGAATAATGCAGGGCAGCTGGGTAGCTCAGTGGAATGAGAGTCAGGCCTAGAGACAGGAGGTCCTAGGTTCAAACCCAGCCTCAGCCACTTCCCAGCTGTGTGACCCTGGGCAAGTCACTTGACCCCCATTGCCCACCCTTACCACTCTTCCACCTATGAAACAATACACCGAAGTACAAGGGTTAAAAAAAAAAAAATTAAAAAAAAAAAAAGAATAAATTGCAAGGGGTGGGGTGGGGGGGGCAGCTGGGTAGCTCAGTGGATTGAGAGTCAGACCTAGAGACGGGAGGTCCTGGGTTCAAATCCAGCCTCAGACACTTCCCAGCTGTGTGACCCTGGGCAAGTCACTTGACCCCCATTGCCCAGCCTTACCACTCTTCCACCTAGGAGCCAATACACAGAAGTTAAGGGTTTAAAAAAAATAAAAATAAAAAAAAAAGAATAGGGCAACTGGGTAGCTCAGTGGAGTGAGAGTCAGGCCTAGAGACAGGAGGTCCTGGGTTCAAACCCGGCCTCAGCCACTTCCCAGCTGTGTGACCCTGGGCAAGTCACTTGACCCCCATTGCCCACCCTTACCAATCTTCCACCAATGAGACAATACACCGAAGTACAAGGGTTTAAAAAAAAAAAAAGAATAAATTGCAGATGGCTCAGTGTAGTGTGCCAGTCCTGGAGCCAGGAAGACCTGGGTTCAAATCCGAATCAGTCACTAGCTATATGATTTTGGGCAAGCCACTTAAACCCCATTGCCTAGCCCTTCCTACTCTTTTGCTTTGGAACCAATACATAGTATTGATTTTAAGACAGAGGATAAAGGATTTAAAAAAAAAAAAAAGAATAAATCGCAAGGTCACTTAATCCTAATTGTCTAGCCCTTCCTGCTGTTCTGCTTAGAGTTGTTTGTTAATTTTTTTAAAAAGAGAGAAAATGGCAAACATTAATTAATATCTGTAAAATGCTTTAAGATGTCCAGATGAAAGGCAATATGTGAAAGAAAATCATTCTGTTCAACTTCAACAAGCTCTACTTGCCAAAATGAAGCAGAGGTCTATAAGTAATCGGTTAGACTTCCTTTATTGTGAATTTGTTTGGTTGAAGAACTTTCCATTTTCTTAACTCAAATGTGTGAATAACAGTTGAGAAAAAATATAAGAATCAGGGCTATGCATGTATCATCTGTAGTAGGACTTAGTTAATTTAGTCTTCATGACAGTCACACAAATCAACAATCCACAACTTCCTCTATAGGATTCTTTAAAAATGTTTGTCACTGAAAAAACCATTTTATTTGAGAATGCTATTGCCAAAGAATCTCTATAATACACTGAACTGCTCATTGTCACTGTTTTTGGAGGGAGGGAGGGAAAGAGGGAAGGAGAGATTCTGGCATGATCAGAGCCTTGTCTTTAGTTAGAATTGAATTCTGCATGGCTACAGGATTTCACTTCCAAGTCTGCTTCTGAAAATAACTCTACCAAGCCAAAGAAAGGAACAGAGTCCTTCCACTGTGTCTAGGGCACCAAATACTTTTTAGTAAACAGAATATCTTTTCAGTCACATAGAAAGGAATTATTTTCCATTTGACCATTGAACTGATTTGCTTTTGTGGCCAGTGAAATCTATTAGAATGGAGAAACCAGCTCAGTCTCTGTCCTTGTGGGAAAGATCACCTTATTTGGGATTGCTTATTAGTGATTATTAAAGTAACAACTTATTAATAAGTTCATTGCCAATTATCATCACCCTATTGCTTAATTAGGAATTTAGTTAATAAAAAGGTATCCAGGAATGAAGGATTTCCTGGGGGAAATCCTAGGTAGCCCCAATCAGTCAGAATGTTAGTCTTAAGTTAAGAAAGCTGAACAATTGTGTGTTACTGGACCTTCTTAAGAGTTGTGTGGCATGACAGAGTTGAGGGTCTTGAAGTCATGCAGCTCTACGGTCATGGGCAACATATTTAACTTAAGTTGTTCCTCAGAAATAGCGGTAGTATCTCCCTCACAAGGTTGTTTGGAGACTCAATGAAAAAATACAAATAAAGGACTTCAAATAATTATATATAAATGTTAGTTATAATGATGACACTATAATCCTCCTAGAAGATTGTGACCTCGACCAACTTGGGTTTTTTTCAAAGCTTCTTGCCATCATGGCTTCTCTTTGATACTAATATTTGATCCATCCTTCCCATTCCACATTATTACTATATACTTATATATATGTATATATATTATATACATCATCAGTGTATATATCTTATATAAATATACGTGTGTGTGTGTGGTGGACAGGCTATACATAATAGATTAAAAATTCTCAGAGGAACGGAATTGTGCCTCATTTTATTTTCATATCAAGTGCCTACCATGATGCTATGAATGTAGTTTAGTAAAGAACCAGTCTGAATCATAAGGAAGTGAAATTATAATTCCTTTATTCTGTGGAAATTAACCAAACACTAGTCATTAGTTTCAATGGAAAATCTGTATTAAATGATTTGTTTCTAAGATAAGACTTAGGTAGGAATAAACCAAAATTTCCTGAAATTTAGGTCTTTTAAAAATTCTTTCAAGGAGATTCTGAGCTCTTTAATCAAAAGACTAGATAGGATCATTAAACCTCTGTCTTTAATTTCTGGGGTCAGCTTGTCTATAGGCAAAAAGATTACTCTAAATAATCTCTTCATACTCATCTTTTTTTAATTAATTATTTTATTTTTTCAGTTACATATAGAAACAATTGTTGATAATTGTTTTTCTAGATACTATTCTTAACCCACTGCTCCACAAAATTTTCTCCCACTGAAAAGACAATTTCAAATAAAGTATCCTCTAATTTAAAAGATGGTAGGAAAAAAGTGACTGTATAAATTTTATTACATTCTTCACTTTGTGAGTATGTTAAGGAAAAATTGGAATTATTTAACCATTAGAGCTATTTTAGAAGCAAAGTATTAACTTAGCTTTGAAAACAATGTGGTAAGAAGCCTAAATTGTTGAAGATAAAGTGATGATGGTGTGAGTGGTAGAAAGTAGGGTTCACTCTAGATCCCTAATTAACTAGAAAGGTATTTTGTGGGTCAGAGTTCTCCAAATCATAGCTTACACATCCTGTGTTGATGTGTTTTACTTGTTGTTAGCAGACAGTCATATGATTACATTTCCCTCATTAATGAAGCCATTTTCATTAAATGCCAATGTAAACAAATGTAATGCCATATCAATCCCCTTCCCCCCCAAAAAAAACTAAGCACTTTACACAACTGTGGGAAAAATAAACCTTTGAAGGAATTGTTTATAGCATCTATAGGAAAAAGGGGAAAAAAAACATCTGTGTGAGGGATTGGGGCAATATGTATTAGGAGAGGATTGTTACAACTCTCAAAGAGGAGAATTCCTGGTGTCATTGATCTCATTGATCAAGGGGCCACCCTTGACTTCTCTTCCAATCACTGCTCTCCATTCCAGCCATTGGTCTCCTCTCTAGCCAGTCATCAGCTGTGACAATTTTAAGAGTCTCCTGATGCTTTGTCCAAACTTCCAGTGTCTTGTTTTAAATCTTTTAGCTCCTTCTTCTCTACTTGAGTTAATAAGCTCATCCCCATTTGGTCTCTTCCCTTTTACAGGTATTTCATTCTGTTCTTTCACGTTTTTACTTTCTTTTTGTGGTTATTGTTACTGTTTTTATTAAAAACTTGAAAGATATCACAAACATTTCTAGAATACAAAGAACATCAAAAAGGATGTATTCGAAACTGTCAACATTTGAAACAACGTATTTTTAAGTTTAAATCTTTGTAATGTGATTAATGAAGAGATCATTATTCAAATTCAGGCTGACTATTTTCATTGAACTACTATATTTTATATAATTATAACTGAATAGTGTCAATTTGGATATTTATGGGACCACTTCAGGGAATTCATTATTCAATAACATCATGGCTCTGCTTATTTTTGGCATCTTTTGAACTTCTCTTCTCTTTTATAAATAAGTTAGTTAAGTTGTTTTTTAATATTTTCTTTTTTTCTTCATCACTATGACTACCTCCCTACAAAAAGTCCCTTTTTGTAGTTAATAAATATAATCAAGTGTAACAAAACCACCCCTTATTTCCAAAAATGTATATCACAGTAATAGCTAACATTTGTGTAACCCTTGAGGTTTGCCAAACACTTTCTATATGCTGTCTCATTTGATCCTCACAATTCAGGGACATAGGTACTATTATGATCCCCATTTTAAAGATGAGGAAACTGGGCCTGAGAAAGGTCTGTCGATTTGTCAACACAGTCACACAGCTGGTACCTGTTGAAGACAGAATTTGAATTTAGGTCTTCCTGACTATGCATCTAATAGTCTTTTTTTGTTTGTTTGTTTGGTTGGGTTTTTTTTAAACCCTCACCTTCAGTCTTGGAGTCAATACTGTGTATTTGTTCCAAGGCAGAAGAGTGGTAAGGGCTAGGCAATGGGGGTCAGGTGACTTGTCCAGGGTCACACAGCTGGGACGTGTCTAAGGTCAGATTCGAACCTAGGACCTCCCGTCTCTAGGCCTGACTCTCAATCCACTGAGCTACCCAACTGCTCCCATCTAATAGTCTTTTAATTGTGCTCCCCTAACTGTCTTTATTTATACTCCTAGTCCATTACCTATCTGTCAAGTACAATTCAGCACCACACCTCCGGAGTCATTGAATTGATCATCTTGAATTGTTTACAATTGTGAAAAGTTGTCTCTTCTTTCTCATTATTTTTATCAGTATTTCCTATGGGATTCTTGACCATTTGGTCCTTCTGCTTAATTCCTTTATCATTTTTATGTAGTTCTTTAAAGTAACCTTTTATTAATGAACATTTTAAAAATATTTCTGTCTCTGTCTTGGTCTGTCTCTCTGTCTCTCTGTCTTTCCCTCTGTCTCTCTGTTTCTCTTTCTTTCTCACACACCTTCCCTTACTTTCTCCCTCTTTTTTGTTTCTCAATTCTGTCTACTGTCAACTAACAGAAATCTTTTATAATTCTTAGGAATTATCAGACTTACGGGGTAGCTAGATGGCTCAGTGGATAAAGTGTGGGGGTTGCAGTCAGGAAGACTCATCTTCCTGGGTTCGAATCCAGTCTCAGACTGTGTGATCCTGGGCAAGTCACTTAACCTCATTTGCTTCAGTTTCCTTATCTGTAAAATGAGCTGGAGAAGGAAATGGCAAACCACTCCAGAATCTTTATGAAGAAAACCCCTAATGGAGTCACAGTGTCAGATATGACTGAACAACAACATGCATGGTCATTTGAAGAAGGAGAAGACTCACAATTGGGTTGCAGGGAGAGGGGGACAGATCAAGAATGGCTTTCCTCACGAGGTAAAATTTGAACTAAACTTTCGAAGTGAGTTAGGGATCCTCAGAAGTAGAGGTTAGGTTAGGACAAACCACAATAATAACAACAGCAACGTTTTTGAAATGGTTCAAAAGATTTAGATAAAACATATTGGAAAGCAGGAAAAAAAAAGATTTCCTTGGAGATATCTTTTCAAAACGCTAAATTTCTATCTGAGACTTAGTAGAAGATATTTCCCTTAAATTCACTTAAAAATCAATTCTATGGAGGTGAAATAGATAGAGTGAATGTTACTCTTTGTGTGTTTTGATTTTATATTTGAATTATTTATCATAGTACCTTAAAGAGTGGGGAGGAAATGCAGTTTTCTTCTTAAGGAACATAATTAAAATATACTTTTATCTATTTTCCATTAGTGCTCAGAGGAAAACCAGTATATTTCCCCATTTCGAGTAGTACTCCCATTTTTTATCTGGTTTCTGTGAGCTTTGGTACCACTTGGAAATCCATTATCTCATGTTTGGCCTTCACCGAGATCAGAAGGTTTCAACTCATTGATCATCACCCCATTTATTCAGGCTTCACAAATATAAGACCCGTTGTGGGAAGAGTAAATTTTTCAGTTTGATTTTAGAGGTCATACCTAGAAGAAACAGATAAATGGCTAAAAATGAATCCAACTTAGACTTTATGTAAAGATATTTTTTTATTAGACCCATCACATTTATGGGTTGGACTAGAAAGCTTCCAATTCTCATTTCATGAAATGATCTAAAGAAGGGAGGGAGTACTGGGATATCATTTATGAATGAGTGGACCTCAGCTCTGCCTTCTTCCAGCACTGGGAGCAAGGCTATAATTTTATTTTCCATAGACTGAATAGTAATAAGTATGAAGTTTCAGATATAAATTTAATTAGTCTGTTCATAGCATTGTGCTTATTTGTCAAAATGATTGATCTGGAAGAGGCCCTTAGAGAGCGTATATTTGTGTTTATACTTTTATCATATGAACTGACAAATTAGATTCATTAAACCATTTTTAAACCTCAATAAAACAAAAGCCACAAGAATTCTGAGAAGAGCAGATTTCCATTACTGAGCTCTTAAACTCAGATTAAGAGCACTGCTTGTGTCTTCCCATCTTAAGGGAGCTGTTCACGGTGGAAGGCTTTCACTGCAACACTCTTTGTTTTTTCTTGTTTTGATGACATGCTCTCATTTGGGGAATAAATGGAGCTTTGTCCATTTTCTTCATGTGAAGCAATTTCCTTTTTTCTTTGGAGGGTAGGAAAATTAGCTCAAGAATTAAGGAACCTGCCTTTTGCTAAAAAGTATTGTAGAATCAGAATTTTCTCATTCTTTGAATAAGAAAAAAGCATGCTCCTCACCTTACCTGCAGAGATGGCGGACTGTGGATGCTTAACATTGGATAAGTTATTAAATCTTGTTCATAGGTTGGTCACGTTTGCTGCTTTCTCTTTAATTGTTTTTTCTAAAGATGATTTTCCTGCTTAGAAATTGTAGAAGAGGTCCATTTGGAAATGAAGGCAATATAAAATCAAACACTCATATCTGATATAAATATATACAGTTGAATTTATATATATATAAATATAAATATATATATATATATATAAATTCAGAAGATGTTGAAGGAATAGCAGTTTTCTAATAGATAAGAAAGGAAAAGCAGTACGCCAAAATAAAAGTTTAAACTCTCTTGCTCCTTTGCTTATTGTTACATTTCATATCAGACTTATAATTATTTTTATGTAGAGGTTTGTCAGCAGCTAGAAATAACTGATTTAGCAAAAAAGTAAAAAGGTAACTAAAGTAGGAAGCATCCTTCCCCTGATGGGTTGTACTCCAGGTGAGCGTCTCACCAGCCTGACTTTGTTCTGCTTCTTTTCCACATTTTCATGGCCCTGACCTTAGTGCCTGGGGGGCTCCTGCCTCCATTTTTAGTTTAAGTTTTTCAGAATCTCTTTCTTCCTCTATGGCATCCTGAGGCCTCCCTCTCTTCACTAATGAATTTGCCTTAAAAGTGGATTCAATAACCTGTCTTGTTCCTTTGTCCTGGGTGTATCTAGTGGTGCTCACCCTACAGGACAATTACCAGTCATGAATGTGCTCTATATTTACTTAAGAATACAGTATTAGTTATTGCTCTGCCAAGGGAAATGAGAGTGTTTATAATTATTATTTACTTTATGAAATTAGTACTGGGCAGTTTCTATTAGTTAATGTGGAAATAATGCCATATCGTGCCTAAATGTGATTTCTGTAATCAGAAATTTACTTGTACAGGACACCTGTGCACACATAATTTAATACCTGTATACAAAAAGTCAGTGTTCTTGAGTTTTTCACTTGAGCAAGGCTGTTGAAAATGAAGACTATGGGGCATCTAGGTGACTCAACAGATTGAGAGCCTCACCTGGAGTTGGGAGGTCCTGGGTTCAAATTTGGCCTCAGAAGCTTCCTAGCTGCATGGCCCTGGGCAAGTCACTAACCCCCATTGCCTAGCCCTTACCACTCTTCTGCCTTGGAAACCAATACATAGTATTGATTCTAAGAGAAAAGGTAAGGATTTAAGAAAAAGGAAAATGGCGGCCGGCATGAATGAGCAGGGTTCTAAAGGAGAAACACAGCTTTGCACAAGATTCCATGATGCCAACCTGGAGATGCTGCCTTTGGGCATGAAATGTTGGGGTTCCCATCCACCCCTACCCACCCTGTCCATGCTCATTCCCAAATGTGCTCTCATTCACAGGATGAATCCTCAAGTCATGAATGTAACCAGCGGACGATTCTGCTTTATGGGGTCGGGAAAGAGCGAGATGAGGCCAGGCATCAGCTGAAGAAAATTACCAAAGATATCCTGAAAATCCTGAATAAGAAGAGCACAACAGAATCTGGGGGTAAGATGGCCCGTGTCTGCACCACAGTGTGCTCCAGTGAACTGCAGCACATTCACGTTACTGCTTCTGTCTCATTAGCAGGGATACGGAGCCAAACCAGCCAGCCATCTACCTACCTACGAGAAGCTGATGTGCTCATTGCAGTCATGGAGATGATTTCTCCAGAATTATTGTGTTGTTGTTTTTTAAATAGGTGTTTCCTCCTCTTTTATTTTTACATTGCCTAGCTTTCCTCTGCATCCTTCCCTTCCCCTCCTTCCAGAAAGCCATTTCTAGCCAAAAATTGAACGAAAATAGAAGAAAAAGAAGAAGTGAAAGGAAATCAACAAAACTAGGCAACATATAAAAAGAAATCTGGCATTCTATGCTATGTTCTGTTGCCCTTAGCACTTAAAGGGAGTCCTTGGCAGGCTATGCGGGATCTTGAAGAACCACATTCGGGAAAGGGGCATTTTCAGGATTTTTATAACAAAGTTTAGTCGTGTGTGTGTGTGTGTGTGTGTGTGTGTGTGTGTGTGTGTGTGTGTGAGAGAGAGAGAGAGAGAGAGAGAGAGAGAGAGAGAGAGAGAGAGAGAGAGAGAGAGATTGAGATTGATTGAGTTGGAGTTATATACACTTACCTATGTGTGTCTAGATTTATATGTGTATCACTATATTTATGTCATATTCATATATGTGAATATACTACAGAAGGAGAGGGGGAGGGAAGGGGGAGGAGAGAGAAGAGGAAAGAGAAGGAAGAAAGGGGAAGAGAGAAAGAGACAAACAGAGAGAGAAAGACAGACAGACAGAGAGAACAAATGAGAGAATGCAACTAGGTGGTACAATGGATAGATCTTTGGATTCTCAAATCAGGGAAACCCAAGTTTAAATCCATCCTCTGACACTTATTAGCTGTGTGACCCTGAGCAAATCACTTAAGCCTGTTTGCCTCAGTTTCCTCATCCATAAAATGAACTGGAGAAGGAAATGATCAACTATTCCAATAGCTTTACCAAGAAGACCATAAATGAGGTCATGAAGAGTCAGACACGATTGAAAAACAACTGAAAAGAAAATAGATTAGCTTATATGTATATGCATATACACATATGTGTACATATTTTCCAGGTGTCACTGGAGTCCTTGATCTTTTCGAGGAACTCTGGCAATAATTCAGAGGAGAGGAGTTTTGTAGTGGTTTCTTTGTTTTTAAACAACGATTACTTGACTTAGTTACACTTCTTACTCTGTTAAACTACCAGGAGGATTTTGTCAGTGATGTATTTTAGGACTAAAATGCCTTTGTTCCATATTTTTCTGACCAAGTCTAGTGCCCCAGAGATCCATACTTGGATCTGTGCTGAGTGAGATGGATGGAGGTGTACAAATGACCCAACAACAGGGAGAGATTCCCATAGGGTGGATGATAGAGTCATGTAATAATAATAATAATAATAATAATAATAATAATAATAATAATAATAATAATAATAATAATAATAATAATAATAACTAGTACATTAGTTACTATATGCCAGGTACTGTGCTGAGCATTTTACACTTGTCATCTCATTTCATCCTCACAACATCCCTGCTCTTTTGGGTCTCATTTTACAGTTGAAGAAACTGAGACAAACAGGTTAGGTGACTTGCCCAAAGTCACACAGCTAGTAAGTGTCTGAGACCAGATTTGTACTCAGGTGTTCCTGACTCCATGCCCAATGCTCTGTCCACTGTACCATGTCGCTATCTTTATTTCAAGAATTGTCACATTAAAAAAAATTAAGAGTAGTTATGAGTGCAACCCCCCATCCCAGCCAAAGAAAGACTGTATTTATGTATGTTTCTTATGTTGTGCCCCCTCCCCCAGTAGAATATAAATTTTCTTGAAAGCAAAAACTGATTTATTATGATGTTTTTATCTCTAGTAGTTAGCATCCTCCCCAATACATAGTAGGGAATTGATTGCTTCTTGATTTGAATTTAATAATGAATGGAAGTCAAGGTCAGTTTAGACCAGTGATTCCCAAAGTGGGCGCTACCACCCCCTGGTGGGTGTTGCCACGATCCAGGGGGGTGGTGATATCCACAGGTGCATTTATCTTTCCTATTAATTGCTATTAAAATTTTAAAAATTTAATTTCCAGGGGCGCTAAGTAATATTTTTTCTGGAAAGGGGGCAGCAGGCCAAAAAAGTTTGGGAACCACTGGTTTAGACTTTTGGGAAAAAGAAAGGTCATTTATAAGGGAAAGCCTCCTTATTTACAACTTGAACTCTTCTTCACTGGAATGAACTGATCTGAGAGGTCGGGGGCTCCCCCTCAATGGTGGTCTTCATGTATGTTTGCTGTGTTCAGCTGGGAATTCTGGGTTATGTTTGGATTGCATTAGTGGCCCTTTAACTCGTTGGTCAGCACAAATATATTTTCCTTCTTGTGACGACACTTCACAGTTTGGTTTTCACCCATGAAATTCAAACTTTCAGTGGTTTGTACCTTTTTAGAGCTTATCCTTTCTCTGATGCGCTGAGGGTTAAAGTACGACTTTGTTATAAATAAGAACCCAGACAGGGATGTCATTAAAAAGACAGTGAAATAACAAGTATGTATGTTTTAGGCCCACCACCTATGAAAACAACACTCAAGCTACATACTGGGCTTCAGAGCAATGGAGATCAAAGCATCCTTAGGAGACCTGGTGGCCTTCAGAGTTCACTCCACAAAGGAGAATTCTATAAGAACCTCCCCACAGAGTTATTAAGCTAAATGCTTAAAGCAGGGACTGTCCACCAGAGACTCTTTCCAGATCACTCTTGCCTTGAAACTTTTTATACTTTCTTAAAATGCCCACTTTTTGCCTCACTCCCTCATTGCTGAGTGTCTAGCGAGTTCTGTCACCTTTGTTGGGGAATGTTTTGGACAGGTATGGATAAGTTATGATCTGAGATTTGTAGTCTTCATTGCCATTCTTATTATAGTCTCTTCACCCCCAAATTCACCCATTTTCTGACCTTCTCAATTTCTGTCTACAGCACCTCCCATTCCATTCACCCAAGTTCCACCCTATGGGTCATCTTTAGTTCTTCGATGTCCTCTACCCTACACAGCCAGTCTCACTGCTAAATCTTGTCTTTCTCCCTCTGTGACATCTCGTAAGGACATAATTCAATTAATTGCCAAATGTGTTAGTCATTACTTGTACTTCCCCCATCTTTTACATCTGGCCTCTTCGTACATAGTCCCCATCTTAGTTCAGACCATCACCATATGGTGCCTATACATTGTGGTAACTTTCCAGTTGGCCTCTAGTCTCTTCTCCAGTGTAGTCCATCTTCCTCTCAGCTACCAAAATGGTGTTTTTAAGGGACAGAATTAATCAGACCATCTCCCTACACAGCAAAGTCCAATGGCTTCTCTTGACTTGAGAGAGTTGGTCATTAAGGCATTTATTAAGCACCTACTATTTACCAGGCACTGGGCCAAGAGCCTGAAATTAAAAAAAAAAAAAAGATATCCTCTGCCTTCTAGAAGCACACAATTTAAAGAATGGAGAAGACATCAAGGAAACAATTTTGTACAAATAGGCTATATACAGAAGAAATAGAAAATAATTAACAGAGGGAAAGCACTGAATTACAAAGGATTAGGAAAGGCTTCCTATAAAAGACAGAATGTTTGAGGAACTCAAATGAAGCTAGGGACACCATCAAGCAGAGATGAAGAGGGAGAGTGTTCCAGGTAAGGTGGTCAACCAGAGAAAGTGTCCAGAGTTGAGAGATGGAGTGTCTTGTTTGTTGACCAGCCAGGAGGCCAGTATCACTGGATTGAAGAGGGCAAGTCACCGAGTAAAGTGTAAGAAACCTGGAAAAGTAGGAAGGGACTGGGTTATGGAGGGCTTTGAATGTCCAACAGATTTGTATTTGCTCCTGGAGGCAATAGGGAGCCACTGGCCCTCTCTCCATCTCTTCTTCCGTTAAATTGTCTCTCTTCCTTTTCTCAATTTCTCCCCTTGTTACTTAACCTCTGGTGGACTTTGGACTGGTCATTGGGCATGTAGGAGACCAAGATTATTGGTGGATGGATGAGATTGGGGCAAAGCAAAATCTGTTCTTCGTTCCCAACCCATTGGCCAAAAATGCTTCCCCAACTTCACAGCTTCTCCTATCAAGCTTCCTCTACTTCTGTGACCCCCCATCCTACTACCTGGAAAGCCCCTGTATAGACCTTCCATCCTGCCTTCCCTCCCCCACAAACTCTTTCCAGATAACTTCCTTTCTCATACAGCTGGTCTTGTCATGCTTCTCCTGAGAAACCCAACTTCGCTTCTTGTTCTTCTGGGAAAATGTCACTCTTCCTCATCTTCTTCCCTTCCCTTCTACCTCCAAGAACCTGGCCATGTTCCCCTTTCTGTCTCTGAGTTCCCACAGTGGCTGATCAGATTCATGGAGATTTGATTTTCCATCCTTTTCCATCCCTTTTCCATTTGTAGTCTTCATTGCCATTCTTATTATAGTCTCTTCACCCCCAAATTCACCCATTTTCTTGTTCAGAGCCTTGAGGTTTTTTTTTTTTTTTGCCCAATTGGTAGAGTAGCATATTTTCAACATCTTATCATCAACAATCTGAGGATATTTTATTTTGCCCACAGCTGTCTAAGGAACTGTTTTTCTTGGAATTTTTCTAATGCCATTAATTATTTTATGATGATAACTTATTTAAGGTGAAAAGTAAAAAAGAAATCACAACCTGAAAGCAACTTTTCTGGTTACTTTGACTAGTTTGGAAGAAGATGTATTTTTGTCTTAATGAAACTATTGATCAGCCTTTCTCTGCCCTCCCCCTTTCTGTCTCCCAGAAGACAGACAGAAAGGAAATTAGTTTAATTAGAATCGAAAATTAAGTTAGCTGTAGCTTTCATCTGCTAATAAGCACTCTCAGAAACTGTTAGATGCTACCAAAGAACATTTAAAAATTGTTACCCTTATACTTTTTTTTAAACCCTTACCTTCCATCTTAGAAGCAATACCAAGGATTAGTTATAAGGCAGAAAAGCAGTGAGGGCTAGGGGTTAAGTGAGTTGGCCAGTGTCACACAGGCCTGGAGATGAGAGCTATTTCCGATTCAGATTCAGATGTGGCCTCACACATTTCCTATCTGTGTGAACCTGGGAGAATCACTTAAATCCCATTGCCTAATGACCCTTGCTGCTTTTCTGCTTGGAACCAATACACAATATTCTAAGACAAAAGGTATGGGCTTTTTTTTTTTAAAGCAAGACTTAAAAAAAAACACAACTACTTTATTTTCTAAGAATCAATACCAAACGTTGGTTCTAGTGCAAAAGACAAGCAAGAGCTAGTCAGTGACTTGCCCAGCTAGGGAGTATCTAAGGTCAAATTTGAACCCAGGATCTCTCATCACTAGGCCAGGCTCTCCATCCACTGAGCCACCCAGATTTCCCTGTTATCTCAGAATTTTAAAACTGATGAAGCAAATATTTCCCTGACAGTTAGAGGTACAAAGGTTTTTACTGAATGACATCTGACCGTTATTAGCTTGTGGATTTCAGACATTTGGTTTCATTTACTAGGGTCCACCATCAGTTCATAGATTCATATTATTTTTTTAAAAAAAAAATTTGAGTAATAAAAGTATCAAATTTTTAAGATTGTTTTTCTCTTCTTTTTCTCTTTCAAAATTCTTTGGAGGAGCTCTCAGGATGGGGAAAGGGAAATAGGAACTGGGGAAATTTTAAACATTAGATATCAGTCAAAATAGATTTTTTTTTTTAGAAATTCATGTAGAAGAATCTATTTTACGACCAAATAAGAATGATATTCTCTGGGCCTCCATTCCCCTTTTCAGTTATGTGGAGTGCTCTGGTTCCTTAGTCAGAAGACCTGAGTTCTATTCACATATTTGATGCTTTCTGCCTATGTGAGTGCAGCCACTTAACTCCCCTTTGCCTCATTTTTCTCACATGTATAACGATAGAATTAAATTACATAGTCTCAGAAGGGAGCCAATCGAGGATTTATTAAATGTCTTCTGTGTTCCAGGAATTGTATTAAACGACAGGAATACAGAAAAAGGGCAAAATGCAGCTCAAGGTTTAATGAGAGGGGAAGCATGTAAACCATTAAGGACAAACAAGATATATTCAGGATAAATGTTGGTTAACCTAGTAGGGAAGCCACCAGGTTTTAGGAGGAACCAGAAAAGGATTCTCACAAAAGGTGGAATTTTAACTGGAATATGAAGTGAATCAGCAAAAGTAGGAGGTGAACATGAGGAAACTGAAAATGCCTGGAGTCTCCTCCTAGGAAGAGCAGGAAAGCCAGTGCCACCATTTTGAAGAATGCTTAATGTTATTCTCTATAGTAATAAGGTAGAAGAAAACTGGAAAGGAAGGAGGAGACATATTCTGAAATGTCCTCAATAAAAAACTAAGCATTTTAGATCTGATCCTGGAGGTGATAAGTAGGCCTAAGTATAAGTGATCTCCATTCTCATGCACCATTTCTCAAGGGTTAAGCAGGAAGTTATGCAATAGACAATTCTATGATATTACTATTGTTGGGACATATTATGACTGACTTATAGCAGAAAAGGACAAATTTCTAAATTGATAATTTATAAATCCATTACTTAGACCATTGAAAAAGTATGCTTTTTAGGGATTCACTCTAACCGACTTCTTTCCCAGTGTTTGATATTATTCCAGTGTTTTTTGAAGTTGATAAATCTCTAGAATGAAATTAACTCCTAATTAATCAAATTAAAATTCCCCATATATGATCTTAGAATTCTAGCTTTGGAGTTATAAAGGACATTAGAGGCCTGCTGATTCATTCTTTATGTGAGAAAACTGAGGCTTAGATCATTTTTCAAATTTGTCAGATATTTTTAATGACAGTCTATGTTTTAGGAGAGACTTTCAAAGTCCAGTCTGGTTTCCCACTTAGTGTTTTTAGTTTTGTCCTTTTAGTGTGTTCCCTCATACTGTAGAAGATTGATTCTCAAAATGTGATTTTTGGTCTACTTTTATTATAAATAATATGTTTATATTTGTAATATATATTGTTAATATATCATAAATAATATATTTATATTTGCATATTTAATAAAATAATATAAATAATAAAAAACTGCTTTTATTATCAGGTTTGAATTTTTAATGTGATAAACTTGGATAGCTACAAGGCTCATAAACAAAAGATCTTTGGAGAGGTCTTTCCTTAGTAATTTTCAATAATGTAAAGACCCAAGACAAAAAAGTTTGAGAATCATTGAAGTAGAGAATGCTTTCTGGTTTTGTTTTCTTCCCCATCCCTGCATCATTTCATTTATTTATTTATTTGTTTGTTTGTTTTTAGTAGAAGTGTTTTTTTTTTAATTTGATATTTTTTCCTTCCAAAGTACCTGTAACCACATCAATATGTTTACACTGATTTGTGAACTCAGAAATTTTTGGAATGTTGGAATACTTATCATACCTAATAGGCAGCAACAACAAAAGAGAAAGGAACTCTTTAAATTAGGATATTTTATGGTTAAAAATACTCATAGAAGCAGCTTTTGAAAGATGATTTATTAAATCAAGTCATTGTACTTGGCCAGTTTATTGCTACAGCAAAAACAAAGCCATTTTATTATTCTGACATTTTTCATATATGATTTTAACTGGTTGTCTTATTCTGCTTTTCCATTTTAAGTTTTCATGTGGACAGAATGTTTACAAATACTTTGGAGCATGTTTCTTTGTGCTATGATCATAGTGAGAAATAAAGAAAAGAAATGTCTATAACATCAAGCCTACCTTTCTATCTACATCAGAAAAGAAATCTTAAAAGGTAGCACTTCCTAAGGGGAAAAAAAGGAATTTTACAGCCACAACAAATAGTCTTAAAATTTGGAGTGTTTGTTTTTGATGCTTTTAGATAAATAAGTAAATAGTGAATCAGTGCCATTACACATTAATAACTGTAGCATTTCTGTTTATGCAGTACTTTCTCAGATGATTCAGCATTTTACTGGCCACTACAGATATCACACAGTTGTCTCAAAACATTGTGCTTACATCACTTGTATTTTAATGTGAACTGATCTGATTTTTTCATAAAGCAATCAAACCCATAGTTGTTTCTTTTGCATAATTAAATCTTCATAGGAATATACAAATTAGACTTTGCACTATTGCAAATTTAGCTTGTGGATATATTTAAAGACATTGATAATAGATTATAGTACTGCTCCTTGGTCTTCATTATATTAAAAAAAAATGACCAAACTATCATTTTATTTATTAAGTTGAGGATGAAGGACAAAAAGCCAGGAAGAGCAAACAAGAGACCTTTCCAACGCTGGAGACGGTGTTCACAAAACTACAGCTCCTCTCCTATTTTGACCAACATCAAGTCACATCTCAGGTACTCCTTAATCATGAGTTAAATTTGCTGGCACTTTGATGCCATTTGCACTACTTGAGCACATCTGTGCGTACAACTTGTCTTTTCTAGCAGGACAACTTTTAGATTTGTTTTGACAAGATATATAATGTTTCTAATGAGCTGGTACCAGTAGAACATGGTAAAATCTTTGGTCCACATTTGCACCTCCATTTCTTTTTAAATAACCTTTGAAAGATTGCTTATGTATTGTTTTCATCACGAAAAATCTTTAGCTTCTGATTATACTGTGGTCATATTTTAAAGATAACTGAAGTAATCATTTAGTTAGATCCTGTTATCACACTGCAACCAATGAATGATCAGTATATATGAATAACTAAATAAAATGCATAATGGTCCTGCCTCGATGTGACTTCTGTTTCTCAGCTCATTGTGGTAAAAGACATAATTTTTCTTCTTCCCAGTTTTGTTATACCAAGTGAATCTGTGGTTAGTTTTTGAAAACAAAGTAGAATTTGTGTTGATGGTCTTTTGGTCTCTTTGTGAGTTAATTGCTGTATTCTCTTAATGTTTTATATGAATACAGGTTTTGCCCATCTTATTCAGAATTCATTCTTAAAATGAAAACTGATAGTATGTTTTTCTCTTACTAGATTTCTAGCAATGTACTAGAACAGATAACCAGCTTTGCTTCGGGAACATCCTACCATCTTCCCTTGGCTCACCATATTCAACTTATCTTTGATCTTATGGAGCCTGCTTTGAATATCAACGGACTTATTGACTTTGCAATACAGGTACCAAAGTGATCAGTCTAATGGTAACAGTAATAATAAAACAAATAATAATAGTGCTAATAACAGTAATGAAACAAAAATTTGCAAAGCATTTTTCATAGATTTTCATATTAGTTTGGGAGAGAAAAAAACCATTAAATGGTAGATAATTTCTAAACTTAGGCTCTGTTTATTATCAGCTAAGTAGTACAGTGGTTAGAGTACCAAGTTTAAAACCAGGAAGACCTGAAATCAAATCCAGTGTCAATCACTTATTAGCTATGTGACTCTGCAAATCTCTTCACCCCATTTGCCTAAGTTTCCTCCTTTGTAAAATGTGAATAATCTATTTTCCACAGTCATTTTGAGGACAAAGTGAGACATCTGTAAAGTGTTTTATAAAGTGCTCTATCAGTGTTTGGTATTAGTTATTCTTTATATTATTGAATTATTATTAATAGCACCTTAAAATTCAAAGGAAAATATAGTTCAATTATGTACTGCTTTAAAGTTAACAAAGAGGGGGCAGCTGGGTAGCTCAGTGGAGTGAGAGTCAGGCCTAGAGACAGGAGGTCCTAGGTTCAAATCTGACCTCAGACACCTCCTAGCTGTGTGACCCTGGGCAAGTCACTTGACCCCCATTGCCCACCCTTACCAATCTTCCACCTATGAGACAATACACCAAAGTACAAGGGTTTAAAAAAAAAAAGTTAACAAAGAACTTTATATTCAGTTCATTTGATATAGTACTTTAAAATTTCCAAAACATTTGCATATCCTTCATCACAGTAGATCCAATAAGTAATCGTTTATTAAGTTCTTAATATTTGCCAAGCATTTGTTCTTAGCCCCTGGCATAGTCCCTAGACACTGAACAAATGTTTTGTTTTGTTTTTTTATCGGACTCTTATTTTATCTTCATACCAGCCTTCTGACATAGTTAGAACAACTATTATTATCTCCGTTTTTGAAAATAAATAAATAAAATTCTTAAGGGGATACATGATTTTTTTCCCAATGGTTGGCTAAGAAGTTATAGCTCTTAGACATGATCCCAAGATTTTTGACTCTTAAATCCTATGCTTCTCTCACTACGGTAGTATATACATGGTGACTTTCTTAAAATATATTTTGCTTCCTTCTTTTTTAAAAGTCTTGTGGGATAATGAAAGAATTTTTTGTGTATCTTATTCTATACTTTGAAATGTCTCTCTTTTCTTCATGATAATGCAAATGATAATTTGTCTGATTTGTGACAAATCATTTTCTAGTTTAAAGCAAAATCATTATTTAAAATTAGCCCAGTATATTTGTAGAACACTCACTAAAAATTCATGCTTCTAGAGAGTGGTTCACTATCTCAGTTTTCCTTGTGATTTCTGGTGAAGTATTAAGTTTCAGTAGGAAGTAAAATCTATATCCTAAAAAGTGTTATGATTATCTCAATAGATGAGGCAGGTCTACAAAGTTATTTTCAAGTTTCAAGAGCTATTTCAGTTATAAATACTTCCTAGTGTTATGCAACACGATGTCTAGACAAAAGAAAGTCCTTGACAGAGAAGATTTTAAAAACAACAAAACAATCTCCCTTTTTTCTGATCCCCATTATTTGAGTCTTTTACTTCTTTTAACTTGGTATAGGCAATGGCTATATATATGTGAGTTCTATAAGAAAACAAGAAAGGAGATGATAAGATCTAATAGGTCTAATTAGCTGTAGATAATTAGATTTTATTTTAATTTTTAAATTATATTAATTTAATTTTTATTATATATTGTTTACTTTTACTTTTGATTTTGATTTTTTTTTAGTTTTAATTCAATTTTGTTTTAATGCTGCCTTGGCACTGTTTGGTTTGCCACCTGCTTTTTCATGTGTCCCCTTGTGTTTCAGCTGCTCAATGAGTTGAGTGTGGTCGAGGCAGAATTGCTTCTGAAGTCCTCCAGCTTGGCAGGAAGCTACACAACAGGCTTGTGCGTGTGCATTGTGGCTGTGCTGAGGCGCTACCATGCCTGTCTCATCCTGAATCCAGACCAGACTGCCCAAGTGTTTGAGGGGTTTGTAGTCCTGAAAGACCATTTCTCTATTTATAATGGACAATTGGTGGGAAAAGGTGGTGGGGACATCCCAGAGATCTTCATGGGTAATGTTTTATGGGCTTTCAGATATAAGTATAGGGATATCACAACTGAAGAGCCCTTTAAATTCTCAAGTTTAGGGTTCCAACTGTATCATCCTTACTATACTATAACATGTCAGTTTTCCCAGATTTTCAAAAAAATGTGTCAGTCTTTTGAAAATTGTGTCAATT
Source organism: Gracilinanus agilis (assembly GCF_016433145.1). NCBI lineage: Eukaryota > Metazoa > Chordata > Mammalia > Didelphimorphia > Didelphidae > Gracilinanus > Gracilinanus agilis. Next base: position 639,044,573 of record NC_058132.1, read on the forward strand.
AGGCATGTTCTTCCTCTTTCCAAAAATAGGTTTTTTTCCTTTTTTTAAATTTTCATTTTAAGTTTTTATTTTTCATTACAAATTTTCTCTCTCCACTCCTCCCAACCATTGAGAAGCTAAGAAATATGTGCATTATTTGTATGAAATTATGGGAAATATATTTAGTAGTTGCTTTTCAAGAGTAGGATCTAGATCAGTGATTCCCAAAGTGGGCACCACCACCCCCTGGTGGGTGCTGCAGCGATCCAGGGAGGAGGTGATGGCCACAGGTGCATTTATCTTTCCTATTAATTGCTATTAAAATTTTTAAAAAAATAATTTCCAGGGGGCTAAGTAATATTTTTTCTGGAAAGGGGGCGATAGGCCAAAAAAGTTTGGGAACCATTGATCTATAGGAAATAACAAGTATGCACCCTTATCTAGCACTTTTAAAGTTTATAGCCTGCCCTTCCCACAAGAACACTGGGATTTACATATCATGAGTAGTAGAACCTCCAAGTTTGCCTACAATGATAATTGAGGAGTATATTCTCCAGATGAAGAGCTTTCAAAGTAAACTATAGGGCCATGAGAGAAAGGTCTCCTCTGATTTTCAAGAGTAATGATGGACTGAGTTGACCAAAGCCTATTATTTGGCTACTTCCTCTATCATGAAAAATTGAAAATTGCCTTCTTGGATATATAGGAATTTTCATATATGTTGGTTGTCAAAACTGAAACTGGAGGGGGCAGCTGGGTAGCTCAGTGGAGTGAGAGTCAGGCCTAGAGACAGGAGGTCCTGGGTTCAAACCCGGCCTCAGCCACTTCCCAGCTGTGTGACCCTGGGCAAGTCACTTGACCCCCATTGCCCACCCTTACCAATCTTCCACCTATGAGACAATGTGCCGAAGTACAAGGGTTTAAAAAAAAAAAAACTGAAACTGGATAACCAATATGGATGACCAAATTGAGACATTTTAGTTCCATTGGTTCCAAAAACAGGAGAAAAGAAAATAATCATTTAGCATCTTTTATAAAGAGAGGCCAAAGATGGGTATTTACTTGTTCTTGAGATTTTTGGTTTTAAGTGAGACATTGGTAAGATTTGCTCTGGGATAAAGGGATCTTTTTCACGACTTCAAATTCATCATTTAGAGTAAGGATTGCCAAAATTCTCATAATAGATTTAGGTGTATTCCAGTTCATGAAGAGGAAATTCTAGTTGGTAGAGGATGAGGAAGAGTAAAGGAAAAAGAGGAGAAACGGGTACTTGTGTTGTCCCTCCAGTGCTTTGTATGGGCAATTGTTAGGGGAACTAGAAAGGAAGCATTTCTTTCACACCATTAAACTCAAAAAGAACTCTGCAGTTGTACTCGAATGAGTTTGCCACGTACAAAACCAATTATGTCCTGCTTCCTGACAAAAGGTTTAGTTTCAGTAGAATAATGAGGATGAGAATCCACCTGTGACAAGTGAAATCCTGAAGATATATTAAAGAGGAAAGAGAATGATTACTGAAACAAGGTCCCATAGAAGGCAATGTGAAATGGAATTAGGGGCATAGGATGAAGGATGGAAATACCATTTCTTCTGTGGGCAGGCAGATGGAGAGATTGGGTGATGCTAGTGAGAGATTATGAAGAATAGAAGAAAAAACCAAGGGAACTTGTATTAGATACTCATTCAAGTAGGCAGCCAACAGAGTGAGTTCATGGGAACATATTTTGTCAGCACAATATTTTATCTCTAGCAGAGCTAGAATACAAGACTGATTGGATTATAATTTGTAGACCTCAAGTTTGAACAAGTTTTTAGGTTTTATGTTGCAATAGGCTTTTCAGATGTCTATGAACAAAAAAGAAAATTAGCTTTTTTCACTTTCATCACTTAGTTTCAAGGAACTACAGAAGTCATAGAAAAATGACCATCTCCTGAGTTATAATGATGACTGGGCTTGTTAGTTGTTAGGTGGTATATTCGTTAACAATTCACTATTCTTAAAGAACAATAAAGAGGAAGTTTCTCAAACTTCTTGGGAACTTATCACATTGCTTAATGAATTCATATATAATACAACTGAATTTTTTAAGTGAAAGTAAATATTGAGTGGAACTCGTGTGAAATTTTAAGGCCATCCTTTATAGTTTACCAGATTTGCAAATCTTTGTTATGAGTACAGCTTCCCAATTTTATTGTTTTCTCCTTCTTTCATATGCATTAACTACATTGAAGAGGATGTTCCAGATACTCCTTAGTTCTCCCCTATTATATTTTCTTTATAAATTTTACCATCTTTATACTTTGCTTTTCCAATAGTAGACTAGGAAACTTTTCATATTTTATCTCAGTATGTCAAGCTTTTTGCTAAGGTAACTGATTTGAGTAATCTAACTTTGAAATTTTTTTTTTCCTTTCTCCCTTACAACACTTCTAGTTTGTGTGGTGTCGTAAAGCATGTGGTCAACCCATCAGAATGTTCCTCTCCCGAAAGATGCATCTTAGCCTACCTCTATGATCTCTATGTGTCATGTAGCCATCTAAGAAGTAAATTTGGAGACCTCTTCAGGTGGGTGTGTGAAAATAATATTTAGACGTCTCTAAGAACTAAGTTGAAAGTCTTTAAAAATACATATGGATCAGCTGGTCACCTTTCTCAATAACTAAATCACTAGCTCCTTAAAAGCAATCAGGGAACAAGTAGATAGCTCAGTGAATTGAGAGCCAGGCCTAAAGGTGAGAAATTCTGGTTCAAATCTGGCCTCAGTCACTTCTATCTGTATGACTCTGGACAAGTCACTTAACCCCCATTGCCTCGCCTTTACTATTCTTCTGCCTTAGAACCAGGATTCTAAGACAGAAGATGAGGGTTTAATTTTTTTTTCAAAAAGACTCCTGTATTTCCGATATTTTAATTAGTTTTTATTTTTGCACCATGAAATTGCCATTAAATTTTTTTATCCTAATTGATTCTGGGAAGTCATTTGTTTTAATAAACTATCAACTTTTACATAGCTATTTTTTAAAAAAGCTTCATTAGGTTTCCTTTTCTTTAAATATTTCTATTATTGAGAGAATACTATGTGGAGAGATCACTTTCTCTTCATTTCCTTTACAAAATACCAAGACTATACTCATCAAAAACAGAATATTGGTTTTAGGTTCTAGCTTTTTTAGATTGTGCTTGTCTTATTTTGAGGTTAAGGCTGCCCGCATTCTGATTCACATTCCTGAGTCCCTTTCACAGATTCTTTCTTCCTCAAATATCCCAACCACACAGTTCCTCAACTTAACCTCCCATGAGCTCTGCCATCTCTCACCCTCAACCACACACACACACACACACACACACACACACAATGGTTATACCATTGCTCTTGTCATCACCCACAAATGTATCACCTTTCCATTCAAGAATTCTGAAATGCCCTTATCTGAACATGTGCCCCCTTCTCTTCTCTGACACTGCCCACACCCTGACTTTCATCACCTCACACCTGGGTTACTGCAGTCACCTGTGGCTGGGTCTGCCTGCCTCAAATCTCTCCCCACTGTAATCCGTCCTCCATCCACCACTAAAATGATTTTCCTACAAGGCAAGTCCAACTCAGTAAATTCCAGTGACTTCCTATTGCCTCCAGGAGCAAATACCGACTGTTCTATTTGGCAATCAAAGCCCTTTATAACTTAGCCAGACATCTTACACCTTAATCCCCATCATGTTCTCTTCAATCTAGCGCCATTGTTGAGGACAAATTAATCCCATCTCTTGGCTCTAGGCATCTTCTCTGGCTGTCCCCTGTGCATGGAACACTTTCCTTCCTTCTCCCCAACTCCTGACTTTTCTGCCTTCCTTTGCGTCTTAACTAAAACCTCACCTTCAGCAAGACGCATCCTCTCAATTCTAGTACTTTCCCTCTTTTAAATGGCTTCTAATTTCTCCTATATATAACTTGCTTCATATATGTGTGTTTGTATATTGTCTCCCCCACTAAATTATAAGCTCCTTGAGGGCAGGGACTATCTTCTCCCCTTTTTGTATCTCTAGGGCTGAGGAAAGTTCCTGGCACATAGTAAGCACTTACGAGTTGATTGATCAAGAGAAAGCCCAAGTGAATCATTTTTTGGAATAAGGTTCATGCACTTTGCCCGACAGGGTTTTAACGTGGAGTTGTCCGCGTTTAGGAGGACCCATAAGCTTGGAATGGGGGAAAATATTTCATAAGTATTTTCACCAATCTCTGAGTAAAATTTAGCATTTCCTTTAGTTACTTAAAAGCACTGTTCTGAGAAGAGGTCCATACGTTTCACCCAACTACTAAAGTATATGATACAAAGAGGTTAAGAATCTTTGATTTATGGTTGAACTTTTGTGCCTCGAGACTTGATTCCTATTATCTATAACATCGACTCACTCTTTATTGCTTCATGATGTGTAGCTGAGCTTTGTTATTTCCCTAAATCTCCCCTCACATATCCCAAATTCAAAGATCTTCCTACATTTGTATCCATTATTATTAGACCACATTGACATACACTGGATTTCTGGGAAAAACCTGTTCAACACTTTCTCCGCACGCCAAATTAATGAATCACTTCATAAAAGTTGCCTGAGGTTTTAGAGAGATTATGCAAATAAACTCTTGTCCAGTGATATTAGTAAGAATTTAGAATTGTTCATCTTAATGAGAAGCGAGGTGACAGTTCATAGAACACTGGTCTCCAGGAGTCAGGAAGAGCTTAAAGTAGGAAAAAAGATTTTAGGGGTAAGCAAGCAGGAGAGAAGGAAGGAAGAGAAAGAAAGGGGAATGAAAAGAAAGAAATCACTATAACCATGGAATGTTAAAAAGACTTCATCTTAGGGTTCTTAGCTAGCTTATTAGAATAAATTTAAAAGTCAGACTAGAGGATGTAAAAGGAACATTTGTAATATCAAGAATATTCTTATTGTGTAAGTATTTGATGTCCTTCCCTCATCTTGTATAATTGGAAACTGGTTTAAAAAAAAGTGGGCAGAGAAACTAAGGAAGGGAATATTTTTAAAAAAAAAATAGATTTCTTTTTTTTGGAAGGGCAGGAGAAGAACCACATAATAAATCAATGTAGAAAGTGAGAATGAAAAAGAGTAATCGTGAAGCAATTATGATGTTATGAAGAGATGTTATACGGTAGTTAGTGAAGAGATTGATAGCTAATAGCTTTGAAGATTTAGAGAGGTTTTTTTTAAAGAGAGCTAACTGAAGGACAATTAGAAAGTCGACTGGAGGACATGGAGAGAATAGAATGAGTAGCAACATCTTGGCCAGTCTAATCTAATATACCATGCATCTGACTTTGGGCTTGGTCCTACAGAAGCAATCCCTGGCCATCAGCTTAATCCTTTCATGAAACATGAGTGTAAACTTCTTTTTTTTCTAATGGATCACTGTTTTGACTCCTACTTTTACCTAAAAATGAGCCATGTTTGGGTAATTGTCCACCATTGCCATCTAGTGGATTTCTGTAAATTTCTGTTAGTTTATCCCTTCCATTCCGAGTCCAGGAAATCAAACTGAGTTCTGTGGTTGCTGCCTAATGGGGCATGATTCTTCTCCATGGGGTGAATGGGCACAGACCACATCCCCTTTGCTGAAAAGAAGTAGTTCTCACCAAGCCGCTTCATCTTACATAACATCAGGCAATTTGTAATAGCTGTAAGATTCAGAAAGGAAATGTCCCTGGGAAATCTAGTCATTGGTCTTTTCTCTTTGAAAATTCATGTGAATTCAAAGGAAAGGCAGTTCACTGACTCACACATGAACTGTTGAAATATGACTGCAATCCTCAAAGAACCTTTCAGAGACTGGGAAATACCACTTTAATAGACTGAAGGGGATTTTTTTACATTTTTACATCAAAACCCCACTGTCTAATGGGCAAATTTTTGCTGACAAAATTATAGGTGGATCTGATCCAGGCCCTTGCACAGTTTGTTTTTAAGTAGAAGTAAGCCTGAATATTAACTATAGGGAGAGAAAAGAGGAGAGGAGAGAAAAGAAAGAAGTATAAGGAGAGGGGGGGGAAGGAGGGAGAGAGAGAGAGAGAGAGAGGGAGAGGGAGAGGGAGAGGGAGGAGGAGAGGGAGAGGAAGGGAGGCAGTGGGAGTAGGAGAGGGAGAGGGAGAGAGAGAAGGAGGAGGAGGAGAAAGTGGAGGAGAGTCCATCCAGAATCTGCCCTACACATAGATTAGCTTTATAATAATGGATAAATAATGTAACTCTCCTTACTAGTAGGTAACTTTCTAAGATTATAAACTATAATCAGCAGTTCTACTATGCATCAGTGCATCAGATTTTTCCATACTAAGAGCTCCCCACATTGATGAAATCATGGGTTCTATGAAAGAGGAGCATAGATTTGGACATGGAAAGGACCATAGGGGTCATCTAGTCCAATCTCCTTTATTATACAGTGAAAAACTAAGGATAGGTGACTTGCCCAAGGTCACATAGGATTTTAATCTAGTACCTCTAAATCAAAATCCACAGTACCACATTGCCTCCCCTTATAGCAACAATCATCATGATAAGAAATATTCTATTGATACCACAAAGACCTGAATTCAAGTCCCCCCTCAAACATTTGTGTTAACCAACCTGAATCACTCAGCCTCTTATTAGTTTAAACCAGAGTTGTCACACAGACATCCCACAGCACACTGAATGGGACCTCAAATTAATTAAGTGTAATTGGAAAATATTTGACAAAATAAATAAAAATTCAAAACATTTCATTTTAAAACTAAACCAAAATGCAGCCAATAGAGATCATTATGGGATTAATGGTGCCTGTTAATTTTGAATTTGATAATATTGCTTGAAAGGGCTCAGGGAAAGATCTCAGAGAAAGCACTGACCTGCATTTGAAAAAGGACTTTGCTCATCTGGGAGTTCCATATACCCATTAAATCACAAGTCCATCCAGCAATAAAAATTATGGTGAATAAAGGTATTTTCATTTATAGCCATAATATATTATTAATAGAATTTAAGTAAGTGACTCCTATAAAGTAATATATAATTTTTTAATCCTGTTATTCAATTCTCCCTTTAGTGAAACAACCTTTTAACTTTAATTGTATTTATTTATTTTTTTATAATTTCTGTTTTTTTTTTTTAATTTTAAATCTTCAGTAGTGCCTGTTCAAAAGTAAAGCAAACTATCTACAGTAATGTGCAGCCTTCAAACTCCAACTTATTGTGGGACCCTGAATTCATGTTGGATTTTATCGAGAACCCCTCTGCTCACAATGTCAATTATTCCATGCTCGGCAAGATACTCAGTGACAATGCGGCTAACCGCTATAGCTTTGTGTGCAATGCACTCATGAATGTATGTATGGGGCATCAGGATGCTGAGAGGTAAGATGCTTTATCTTGGAAATTCATCAGTTGTTTGTTTTCAATTGTGTCCACTTCTTTGTTGACCCCATTTGGGTTTTCTCTTGATAACTTCAGTGGTTTGCTATTTCCTTGTTCAGCTCATTTTACAGATGAGGAAATGCAAGATTAAACAGCTTATACAGACATCTAGTAAATGTCTGAAGCCAGATTTGAACTCAGGAAGATGAGTCTTCCTGACTCCAGATCCAGCACTATGACCACTGAACCACCCAGCTGCCCTCCTCACTCATTAAAGCATTGGTATTTACTGAGTAGCTACTGTCTGCTCAGCCTGGTGCCAAATACCTTATTGTAGATAGTAAACGTGTTAAGAAGAAATGAAATAAGTTTGATGATTATTTAGGCTTTCCCATTTTTCCTGTCTCCATCTTTATTCTACTTAATGCTCTATAATTCTTTCTTTAACATGAAAGCACTTTTTTTCATGTTCTCCCCTTACATAAAGAAATGACCTCTGGTCTATACCATAACTGGTTGTTCTAAGCAATTACAGATGACAAATATACAATTTATAGATTTATAACCGTAAATGTAACAGACCTAGAAGCAGACATGAACTTTTTGTATTTGCAATATTTTGATCTCATTTGGACTAAGAAATTAATGTTTTTGGTTTTTGTAGATTTTATTTTATCTTGTTTCTTTAAAACTATGTGAAAGTAGAAACACAGCTGAATATTTCAATTAGTTGACTAAAAATAATTTAATAATTGACTGATAAATTAGTAATAATTCATATTAATAATAATTCATAAAACTTAATTTAACAATTATTTATTAAGCTTCTACTGTATACCAAGCCTTGGGCTTTCCTCTTCAATACTGTCGTTACAATTGTCCTCCTTATTTCAAATTATTGGCCTCTAGAAAGAATTGAAGTCATTATGTTCTGGCTCTAATTTGGGGTTAAATTGTGTGACAAGTGCTAGAGAATCCTTTGAAATCATCTCTTATTGGGTAACCAGAAAGCTCAGTAACAGTGGTCTAATTGTAGCCACTGAGGTTATTTTACAGATTGAGGAAAAAAGGATTTTTTGTCATGGGGTGAACAATTTAAATTGCATAACTTATCTATCAGTTCCTAAAAGATTTTTTACACTTAGCTGGTTAAGTATCATTTTTAACCCTAAGGAATATGGTCTCTGGAGTCAAGGTTAAACCTTTCAGCCTGTCACATAATGGAACTTGGCAGCCCATTAACTGTGTGTGTGAATGAATGCTTTCCCTTTGTGTAACCAGACTGTCTACCTTGTGTTTTCTTTCTTCTAGAATTAATGACATTGCCAACCTTTGTGCTGAGCTGACGGCTTGCTGTACTGTTCTCAGTTCCGAATGGTTAGGCGTCCTCAAGGCCCTTTGCTGCTCTTCTAATCACGTTTGGGGCTTCAACGATCTACTTTGCAGTGTAGATGTAAGTTTTCTCTTTTACTCTAAAAAAAAAGTGAAATTTTAGCAATAGTTTTTTTTTCTGATCACTCTTAACTTCATTGCAATAATTTTTATCTTAGTCAAAGCACAAACTACAAGATAAAGATCTGGTTTAAATCACGAACCACAGAGGCAGCTAGGCGGCACGGTGGATACAATAATGGTCCTTAAGTGAAGAAGATGCATCTTCCTGAGTTCAAATTTGGCCCCAGATATTTAATAACTGTGTGACCCTGGGCAAGTCACTTCAGCGTGTTTGACTCAGTTTCATCTGTCACATGAGCTAGAGAAAGAAGTGGCAAACTACTCTAATATACCTTTGCCAAGAAAATCCAAAATGGGGGTCACATAAAAGTCAGACACTACTGAACAACAACAGTGTGCTGAGTTCTATGCTGGGCACTGGGTAACAAAAAAAATCCAGAAGACAGCTGCTGCCTAAAAGGAACTCCAAGTCTAATGGAAGAGACGCCAAGTGAATAAATAATATGCAAACTAGCTTTGTTTCATCATGTTTATATAATGGAAAGGAAATAATTAAAATAGCAAAAGCACCAGGATTAAAAGAGGTTTTACCTTCGTTTACAATGACTAAGACATAGAAACTACTTTTTCAGGATTTTCCCCCTATTTCTGCAGAATATTCTATGTTCACTCAGAATGTGGAATGTAAAAAAACACAAATCACTTTAATTATATGAATAAAATTGTTTTTAAGTCAAATAAAACCGGCGTATTAAGGAATTATCTGTGGGAGACTAGGTTCCATAAAAGCTTAATTCTGTATCCTAATTAACACTTATGACGATGATTAGAGATGACGGCAACAACAACAATCATAAAAATAATAGTTACTCTTTTTATAGTGGAGCCAGGCACCATGTCACACACCTTAGTTTTGTCTATTGGGGAGGCTGACATTAATGGATCATTTAAGCTTAAAGTGGAGAGCTGCAGAGGGCTAAGCTGACTAAGTGTGACATCAAGATGGTGAGCCCTAGGGAGTGGTTGGCCACCAGTATACCTAAGGAGGGTTGACCCAGCCCATGTTGGAAACAAAGCAGGTTACGGCTCCCATGCCGATGAGTAGGGGAGTTGAGCCCATGAGTGGCCACCATATTTCCAACCTGGGCGAGATCGGGAGACCTAGACTCCCAAAACAAAACTAAACAAAACGAAGCATTTATAAAAGGCTTTAAGGGTTCTCAAAGTACCTTATGTATATAATCTCACTTGCCTCAATATGAACTTTCATTTATTAATTTTATCTAAATTCTTTTTGAATACATTTATGTTTTTCTTCATGCGTTATTTAGTACTTTGCATAGCAGTGTTTTGGGGGTATCTAAAGCATTTATTTTCACATCTTTGAAGACTGGACATTTTTCCTTATTTTAGTCTATTCTTATAGACTATAGCCAACATATCCACCAACTTTTACCACTTGAGAAGAACTTTAATTTTTCTTTCTTATATGAAAAGCCTTCCTTTCCTTTCCTTTCCTTTCCTGGTTTCAGCTATCTTTAAATTTTTCCTGGTTCTTTTATGTCTTGTTTGAGGGGACTGTTTTTCTATTACCATTCTTTTATGTCTATATTCATGATAAAATAGTATTCTTTAATTCCATGGAATGATCTTGGATAATCAGATCATTTTTTCATTAGTAAAGTATCTTGTAGTATTAAACCTCATGAAAACATTGATTCTCAGGGCAAATAGGTGATTCATCAGATAGAGAGCCAGGCCTGGAGATGGGAAGTCCTGGGTTCAAATATGGCCTTAGATATTTTCTAGGTGTGTGACCTTGGGCAGGTTGCTTAATCTCATATAATACTTCTGTCTTTCTGTCTTGGAACTGATACTTATTATCAATTCTAAGACAGAAGTAAAGAGTGTTAAAAAAAAGGAAGAAGTAAGGAAAAGAAAGAGCAAGAGAGGGAGAGAAAGAAAGAAAAAGAAAGAAAGAGAGGGGAAGGAAGGAAGGAAGAAGGAAGGAAGGAAGGAAGGAAGGAAGGAAGGAAGGAA
>NC_058132.1:639058440-639067443 GCF_016433145.1 Gracilinanus agilis
GAAAGAAAGAAAGAAAGAGAGAAAGAGAGAAAGAAAGAGAAAGAAAGGAGAGAGAGAAAGAAAAAGAGAAGGAAAGAAAGAAGAGAGAGAGAGAAAGAAAGAAGAGAGAGAGACAGACAGACAGACAGACAGACAGACAGACAGACTCTGAAAGTTCTTTGTTTATTTGTATATTTGTTTTTGAGTCCACAACCCATGCCTGGCATTTAGAGAGTATTCAATAAATCCTTATTAAATTGAATCAATTGTAGTAGTTATCACGTTGATTAACCATTATCATCTTTTTACTTGTGACTCAAAAATTGCTCAGAAAATAAAACAGACCAACCTCCCTCTTAAATTTCATTAAGGACTCGAGAGAGATATAAAAATAGCACATAATAATCACTTAAAATATAATATCCAGTATAATAATTGTAGGCAGATAGTGATTGTACAATGTAACTTTGATAATAATCTTGCATGTGACATGCCAACATTCTCCCCTGTGTTGTTGTTTTTTTTTCCCTTGAAGGTCAGTGACCTCTCATTCCATGATTCACTGGCCACCTTCATTGCAATTCTGATAGCCCGGCAATGTTTTTCCCTTGAGGATGTCGTCCAGCATGTGGCCCTTCCTTCTCTGTTAGCAGCAGGTAGGAAAATGATGAGAAAACCTTGTAAATCTCTGATCTTTCCTACTAACATATTTTCTGGATGTTAGAAGATGGCATCAAGGTTCAAAAGGTGCTTTTGCACTTGTTGGTTTTTGTAAAGCATAAACCTTATTCAAAATGTTCCAGAAATTTTTGTCCCTGGGACAAATTTGTTTGCCAAGGTGATGGTACAGTGGGCAGTCTACCTCATCCCCAGAGTGGGTAGCCAGTGCCTTTGTACAGCAGCTCATGGTGGAGAGTTGGGTTGGTGGGGGAAAGCAGGCTCCATGAAAAGGGTTATATGGCGATGTCAAAGGTATAGTATGCTATATATTGTGGACACTGAGAAGAGAGCGTCCCTTCCTTTGCTCCATGTCAGCAGTCTGGGATAAAACCACAGCCACCTTGCCTTCACCTAAGAAAATAGTCTAATAATACTCATAAGTTGCCTTCTTCCTTTTAGTTTTTAGAGACTATTGGGTGACTTTTGAGAATTTTTAAAAAGCAAACAAATGTCAAATCCATAATTTAAGGAAGGTAAAAGATTTTTTTTTTAACCCTTACCTTCCGTCTTGGAGTCAATACTGTGTATTGGCTCCAAGGCAGAAGAGTGGTAAGGGTAGGCAATGGGGGTCAAGTGACTTGCCCAGGGTCACACAGCTGGGAAGCGTCTGAGGCCAGATTTGAACCTAGGACCTCCCGTCTCTAGGCCTGACTCATTCCACTGAGCTACCCAGCTGCCCTCAAGGCAAAAGATTTTTAAAGTTTCCTCTCTGGGGTTCATGTCCTGGGGTTTATGAACTTTTTTCATTTTAATTTTTTGATAACTAATTCCATGTAAATGGTTTGCTTTGTAATCCTATGCATTTTCTCTTATGAATTTATAAATATTTCTCTGAGAAAGTCTCCATAGGCTTCCCTACACCACCAGGAATCCAAACCACATAAAAAATTAAGAATCCCTGATTGAGATGAATTTTTTATTAATATTTTGATGTTCTTATTCATTTTCTTATGTTTCTCATTTAAACAAGGATCTAAGTTAAAAACCAAAAAAAAAAAAAATATCGTACTTTTTCAAGTAATACGCAAGAAACTTGGTACTATGGTCTTTTTCCTTCTTTTTCCTTTAGCTTGCGGAGATCCAGATGCTGAACCCGGAGCGAGAATGACATGCCGACTCCTCCTTCATCTCTTCCGAACCCCGCAGGTCTGTTTGTTACCTCAAGCGACAGGTAAGTCGGCAGCTGAAAATCGCCCAGTGAACTCTCTCACTTTGGTGTCAAGCTCCAAAAATTGCCCAGTAGACTGACTGCCTACTCTTTCCTTTTGGTATTTTAGTGGGTTTGCTCAAGGGTTGATTGAGCTAAGAGATAACTGTTATGGAAGTTGGAAGCATCTTTCATTAAAGTAATAACCAGGATATATTGAGAAATGCAAATAAAGAATTAATGAACAATAAAAATACCTCGACTCCTGCTAACGCACTGTTGGTGGGCAGGGTGCTCCCATACAATGAGGTATTTTTTTTTTTTTTTTGGTTATGGATTCAAACCCTAGCATAACTTTTCTTCAATTTTCTTTTTTGGTAAGGGAAAATCCCAGAACGAGATTTCTTGAGGGCATCAGGGAAGTGGGTTGGAGTTCTCTTTCCAGTGCATTTTTTTTTAAGTCTTGCATAAGTATTTATTTATGAGATGTGGTGTATTCAGGACTTCCAAGTAGGGCAGTCTAGGAAGTGTTATTTGTAGTAGGTGAGACAAGGACCCCCCCCCCCCCCCCCACTGTACGTTCTACATTTAAGAAGCAAAGTAGCAGTCAAAGCTGAAAGATTTCTATTTGAAGTCATGGTGATGTTTCCTGATGACCCAATGAAGCGCTACCTGGCCATAACCCTGAAGGCTTGCTAATGTCCTTTAAATTCTCCAGATCCTCAGTTGAAATGACTTGCATACGCTCTAGTGTTACAATGTACGGTTAATTGTGTGGAGATAATATTATTGATGCTGTCCATGGTTCACTGTCCCCTCCTAGGGAAGCCTTTCCCTGGAATTCGTTCTTCCTGTGATCGCCACCTTTTAGCTGCCGCTCACAACAGTATAGAAGTGGGAGCTGTCTTTGCTGTCTTAAAAGCAATTCTCATGCTTGGTAAGATCATTCAAAGACTACGCTTTTCGGTTAAAATGCCCAAACTGCAGAAGGATTGTTGATAGCCTGGACATTGTTTGCACGAAAGGCTGAAAGCTGTTTGTGATCTTATGGAAGCCATGTGCTGGTGACCCATCCAAAAGACAAAGCGATTGCCCAGGGTGGCTCCCGATGGAAACCTAATTTTTTTTTTTTCTGTGGCATTTTTAATTGCAGGATATTTCATCCAGAGATGTAAACTGAATCTTCAGACCAATGTTGTGTTTCTGTGTTTGTAATGTTGGCAAAAGCGTCACTCTAGAGAAATAACGTGTGTGCCAGAGGGGGAAGACTAGCAGGGATCTAGACATCAGTCTTTGCTTTTGCAGACTGTTTGGCACCAAGTAGCTCCATTTCAGCCAGATTAGAGCCCTGAGCTGGAAGGCAGGAATCCTGGGTTACAGTATTGGTGTTCCTTTTGTGTATGAATGAGTGGCCCTGGGCAAGTTAACCTTTTAGGCTTCAGCTTCTTCAAGAGTAAAGTCAGGGTAGTGGAAATTAGAGGAAGAAGAGGAAGACGAGAAATTATGTCTCAAGATTAGAGTTGAATCATGGGGATGCTTTAAGCCTTAATTATATAAAGCCTATACTATTTCTCAGTGCCCTTAGAGAGAGTTAGACCAGTGCTAGCCTTACTATTTTCTGTCTGAGGTCTAATACCCTGAGATGGTTTTATATTGTTAACTGCCAATGTGCCAGATAAGTCAGAGGAGGGAGGAGGAGGGGTAACCTTTCTTTCCTCCACTTCATTCTGCCTGTTCTGGTGGGGAAGCTTTCTTTGTGTTACAGAGTTCTTCGACAATCTGGTAAGGTCTATAGGTCCCTTCTGAGAATAATACATTCCAAAACGTAAAGTAAAATCCATACGATTACAAAGGAAGTAAATATGTTGAAATACAGTCATAAAATTTTTTTAAAGCTCAAGAGTAAGAATTTTTGACCTAGGCTAAGACCTTATGTATTTTAGCCAACATGAGTAAGCTAACTGTATTGCCCATTTTGAAGAGAAACTTCTCAAAATTTTGCCCACTGAGTCGTACCTTCATCGACATTAGAGTGGGCTTAGTACCATCCTTGGAACAGGATGTTGTTAAATAGATACTGTTTGATGAAGAAAAGAAGAAATTATAACTGTATGAAATGAGTTAGCAAAAAACAAAGCTTAGAAATTCTTTATGTAAACTACAAAAATTATAGCAATTACCCCCATGTGCTGTTCCTGAACTTAGAACAAGAAAAAAAAGATACTGAGAAACATGGAGAGCTTCACTTATCTTTCTGTGAGTACATCAGAGGACCATCAGGAACTTCTACATGCGGACAGACACAGGGGGGAATTTAGTCAGGGTAAAAAATAAAGTATATCAATAAAATTTTATTTAAAAAAAAAGATAAGAGAAACATGGAGAACTTCACTTACCTGCCTTTCCTTGAGTATTTAGGACACAAAGAGGAAATGTTTTTGGTTTTGTTTTTTAATTTCTATTCTGAAGGAAGACATCATGCCAAATAGCCATGAAGAAAGCTTTAATTTCAGTGAAGAAAAAACTTCTATGCAGATTTTCTCAAAGGAAAAGTCAGAATCTTCCCAATCAGTGCCAAATGAAAGAATTTCATAAAAAGTGTCCACTAGTTCCCTGAATTTAGACATGATTTAGATCCCAATTCACTTATGTTAACCTTTTATGTCTTTTAATACCCATTCATATCTTGCTGATTTCTTCTTGCCTCTAAGTAACCAGCAAGCTTTTTTTCGTAATATAAGTCAGTTTAATTTTGATTTCCTTGACCTTCAAAAACTGACTGCTGTTTCCAGAAGCATGTGGTAACACATAAGCCACATGTTCCTTATGAACCAGAAACAGCAATATAGTGAATCGAGTATTATTAATCTTGAATATTCATTCATACATATGAATTTTTTATGTTTTTCAAGGAATTAGCATGACCCCTTGAGAAACTTTTATATAAAACCTCAGACTATTGAATATATACATATACATGTCTATATACTTATTCAGTTTATAGAGAAATACAAATATATGTGCATATGCATTTTATTTGTATTGCTTATATACACATATATAATAGTCTGAAGCTTTATATGGAAATAAGAATATAGGTATGAAGTCTCTTTATGCATACTCATATGCATATATTAAAAATTACCTTGGAGTTTTGGATACTTCCCACAAAGATGCCTGAATTTTTAATGAAGATTATGAACCCTAGTTAAGTTCAGCTGTTTGGGGCACCCCTGACACTTTAGAGCAGGGGTCGGCAACCTTTTTGGCTGAGAGAGCCATAAACGCCACATTTTTTAAAATGTAATTTCGTGAGAGCCGTACAGTGCTCACAATGAGGCTCCTGTAACAGCACCTGAAAAAAAATTGACTTTATGGCTCCTGCAGAAAGAGCCATATCTGGCCCTCAAAAGAGCCAAATATGGCTCAAGAGCCGTACGTTGCCGACCCCTGCTTTAGACCTCTTCTAAGACCTCTCTGGTTAGAAGTTCATCTGGTGCTTTAAGAAAGAAACTTCTTTTTATGGTCAAAGACAGTACCAGAAATCAAGGATCCCCTGGCACAAAACTAGTTCAGAAAGATAGTCCCAGTGAAACTTTGCCAAGCCAAGCCAGCCTTGACATATTTCAATAGGCTGCAAAATCACTGAGAAGCTTTTAGATTAACCCCAATTCCTATAGATCTCCTCTAGATTGGAAGATCATGTAATATCAGATTAAACTATCTTTCCCTCCTTATAATTTCCCTCTCCTCCTTCCTTAGCTCCTATAAACTCTGGAATAGTTGTTTGTGGTTCCCTTTGACCTGAACCTGTAGTTCTAGAATTATTGCTGAGCCCCTTAGACCTTTTTGGTCACAAAAAAAAAAAAAAAAAAACCAACACTTATCTGACTCTACAATTCCCATCATCCAATATCCCTTCTCCTTTTCATCACCATACCCTTAAAAAAAGTTGTTTTTTTTCTCTTTGCCTCCTCTTCATCTCCTCTTTCCATCCAAGCTCATCACTTTCCAGTTGCCAGTGATCTCTTCATTGCAAATCCATTGGCTTTCTTAATCCCCCTCTTCTTTAACCTCCCTCTAGCAATTGATATTCATCTACTCTTTCTCTATACTTTTCTCTTTTTTTTCAAGATATACTGCTTTCTTTTGGTTCTCCTCCTGCCTCCCTGACTGTTCCTCACTCTTCTTTGCTGGACCATCTTCTATATTCCACCTCCTAAAACTGAATATATCTCAAGACACTGTTATGGTTCTGTATTTCATTTCTGAGCACCTTCTCAGTACTCTTGGCTTCATTTATCAATACAAATTACTCAATTTAATGGCACCTTCTAACATAAGACCTGCCCTACCTCACCATTAATTAACTTCTTCCTATTTTATCTATACTCACATGCAAATATTTTGTCTTTGTATCCTCCTCATTCATCACAGTGCCTGGCTTTTGGTGTTCAATAAATATTTATTAGTTTATGTAGCAGCCCCACAGGCATTAGATATCCCCTGTAGAAAATGTCCAGTTTCATGCTCCTGATGTCCCATTCTCTAATCACAGTTACTTGTACTTGGAAAAAAAAATCCCTCTACAATATACCTGGCAAGCGATCCCTCAACTTTTTTTGGAAGACTTCAAAGAAGTACCCCACTCCATTCCAAGCCATCCCATTTGACTTCTGGTTAGGTCTTATTTTCAAGGATTATTTCTCTTATTATCTTCCTCCCTCATTAGAGTGCAAGCCTCCTCAAAAACATCAACTATACTTTTTTATTTGTATCCCCAGCATCTAACACAGTGCTTGGAACATAATAGGTATTTAATAAATATTTATTGGCTATTTACTGTTACATGAAATCTAAATTTCTTTTTTTTTTTTTTTTCATTTTATCCATTGCTGCCAGCTCTGCCCTAGAGGGGCCCAAACAAAACAAGATAGATCATCCTTTCATATGAAAGTTCTTTGGATATATGAAGACCCATTCCTCCTGATTTTCTCTTCTCTAGACCAAACATCTTTAGTTTTTTCAATAGATTCATATATGGCATAAATTTGATTCCCTCCACCATCTCTAATAGAAGCCATGTTTCTGAAGGCTCTCTCCCGCATGGGTTAAACCAGCTTTTTCTAGGACTCTACAACAACATACAGGGTATTTTAGTTTATTTTGATTTTTTTAATTGGCCCAGAACACCAAGGTCCAAACCAAAGATGTAGCTTCCTGATGGCCTAAGAAGAGTCACAGATTCCCATCTTGGGCTTCTGTTTTGAGGACCAATATGGTCAACACTTAGTAAGAGAAAATATTTCCAATTGAATGAGTACAGCATTCTTGAGGAACATCCTTTCCATGCTATGACTCAATAAAAATCTTGTTGTTAACCAACAGATAATCCATGAGTTTCTTGATCCATTATGATCCTGAGTCTAAAGCACAAAACCAACCGGAGTCTCTCACACTGATAATCAATTTGTTCTACTTGGCCCCAGAGGGTAGATTAAGGATCAGTGAATGCAAGTCAAAAAGAACAACAATTAGAGCTATGCAAAAATGGAATGGGCTACTTTGAGAAGTTGTAGGTTCCCTCTTGTTTGAGGTGTTCAGGCAAAAAATGAGTGGACACTCCTTGAGTATGTTGTAGAAGGATCCTTTTTTTGTTTTTGTTTTTGTTATATTAGATCTTCTCTTAGGTCCCTTCTGTGATTCTTTGATCCTGATTTGCCCTTTGATAGATAGTCTTCATATCAGCAAATTCCTTCCTAAAACATAAATTTGGAATCACAAATGTGTTCTGAAAAGGGGGATTGGCATTTTTAAAAAGATAGCATCAGTAGAAACACGCCATAGCATTTTGTTTTTGATGCATGGAATAGTCTAGATAAAAAACCAAAAAGTGTTATCTTTCTGTACAGAATTTGTTATTTGGCCAACCTGGGCTGGGAGAAATGTACCTCTCTCCCAAGACTCCCAACAATGGCAGTAGAACATCTGACATGTACAGAGCTATTTAAAAAAAAAAAGAATAAATGCCTCTGGGTGACCAGAAAATACAGTGTCATCTCTCTTTAAGGTATTTGGTTTGAAAACATCATGAGATCTAAATGTACAATTCAAGTCTCCCTCCTGAGCTTCTATCTGGCATCATCTACTGTCTTGGCAATCCAGCAAAGCCTATGAAACCTTCCTCAACATAATACATTTCAATACAAAGAAAACTAATTATATCTCATTACAAGCCTCAGTATACTTTTTAAAACTATCCAAAAATATAATGGGCTGCTTTGAGAAATAATGAGTTTCTTCTTGTTTAAGATCTTCAAGAAAGACCTCGCCACCATCTGGATGTCCCATCAGTATTTCAGGGTCAATTTTTTCACAACAGAACTTATTGTATTCCCCTATTATGTGAGAGGCATCTTTATTCTTCCATTCAGTCATGTTTTCAACTTGATGTCTTTGGGAATTCACTATATCCTTCTATATCAACTAAGTTGCCAAGTCTTGTCCACAGCATCTTACTTCCTACTCATATGGCCCCCCACCATAGTTAATTCCTATATCATTTGTCCCCCCCCTTAGGCTACTGCAGCAGCATCCAGTAGGACTCCCTCCTGCCAGTTTCAGCCCTCTCCCATCCATCTTTCACACCATCATGAGGACATTCTTCCTAGTTCACAAGCCTCTGTTAGTCCTCTGCTCGAAAGTTTTCAAGGGCTGCCCATTTCCTGTGGGAGGTAATGCAAGTTTCTTACTTGGCATTCAGAGCCCTTCACATTTCCTGTCTCCTTCCTTCTACTTTTTCAGACTTTTCGTACAGTATTTATTTCTGCTTCAGATGCTCTTACGTATAAGCCAAAGCAGCCTACCTGCTGTTTGCTAAATGAGGCATTCTCTCTTCTGCTTCCATGCCTCACTAACTGCCTCCCTTCATGCCTGGCACACACTCCCTCCTCACTTTAGCTTCCGATAATCCCAAGCTTCTTTCCCAGCTCAGTCCATGTCCTCTATCCTTTGATGAGAGGTCTTTCCTTGTCCCATTAGTTAGTGCTCTTTTGCCCTCCCCTAAGAGATAACAGAGACAGAGAGGGAAGAAGTGTGTGTGTGGGAGAGAGAGAGAGAGAGAGAGAGAGAGAGAGAGAGAGAGAGAGAGAGAGAGA
>NC_058132.1:639070419-639162114 GCF_016433145.1 Gracilinanus agilis
GGGGGGGGGGGAGAGAGAGAGAGAGAGAGAGAGAGAGAGAGAGAGAGAGAGAGAGAGAGAGATTTTTAAATGTTGTATTGCTCTCATACTGCATAGAATACTTTCTTTTTCATTATTTGAACCCTTAGCAACTAGTATTATCGTGCCTTACATGTGGTAGGTGGTTAACAAATACTCAACTTGACTGATTTGAAGAACACAAGACTTGGGGTCAGTTGGGAGCACTTTGGACTTACTGTAAAACTGCTACTGCACGCCCCCACCTTCAACTTTAAGTAAATGTATGTTAAGTCAACCTGATCTGCTAATGGCTTCTAGCAGGGGTATTGCTCTCTGTCGAGATGCGATTGGCAGCAGGATTTTGTCATCCTATTCAGGGTTTGCCATTGCTCAGAAATGTTAAGCTGCTGATGCTAGTAGATTACCCTGAAGCCCTTGACTTGTGAATTAAAAAAAATTAAATTACAGAACACAGCCCTGCAAGCCCCTGCAGCCATTGTAGAATTCTTGTCACCACCTCAAATAAGTGACTTAACTTTGCAAGAATGACCGATTCTATTCTGTAATGGTCAAAAGAAATGTTCATATTTCAAGTTCTCCAGAAATGTGTGTCAACATCTGGGCAGGGCTGGCAAAAAAGTATTCTTTCCTTTGCCCCTTTCCACCAAGTAAGTGGCAAGAGTGGTCAGAGAGCTCCTTTGGACCAACCCTTCTGATATTTGTCTGGTGACTGGCCAAGAGAAAAGTGATTTGCCTTGGATAGTCAATGAGTGCTCTTCCTGACAGGGCTTCCTTAGTATGCCTTGCCCCTTTCCATTCCCAGGGAAATAGATCTCTCTTGACAAGGAGTACATAGTAAGGTGGAAGGTGGACTAAGGGTGCCACCAGTCAAAACTTTTTTATTGATCCGTGGCGAGAAAATAAATCACTTGTAAGAGGGAAGAAATGGAAAAGGGACATCTCGAAAGGTAAGTAACCCATTTTCTCTTTGTTAACAAGTCAAATGAATTCTGCATTTATTCACTTTTACTATAACAAGCACAAAAGAACATGCTATTATGTTTTTGTGATTGTTGTTGGCAAAACTTGGGATGCGTTTTTTTAAGTTCCGGGGAAGAATCCTTGATGTTTATTGAGCAAAACAAGAGGCCATTCTTAAAAGCAGCATTTTTTCCCATCTCTTTTAGAAAATACTCACGGTTCTCTCATTCTTTGTTAGAACATTTTTCTATAGCTTTGTAATTTATTGGAGCCTCTGAGAGTTGAGATGTCTTACTACTTAAAGAAAGAAATGTTGACTTTTAAACTGAATTTCGGCACAATGTTTGACTGGACTCCTTCTGTGTTTCTGCTATATAGGAGATGCTGAAATTGGTAGCAACAGTAATGCCAATGCCTTAAAAAGTGAGGACTTCACTATGAGGGGCTTATTAGATGACATGAATGATGATGATATTTGGAATGCTTCCCAGTCCATGAAACCATGTGGCAAAGCGGTTTCCATAGAAACCGCCAGCTTGAGCGAATACGCTAGATATGTCCTACGAACTATTTGCCAGCAGGTAATTTTCCAGATTCCATCACCTATAATATATTACATATTCGATCGCCTTTTGAGATAGATCAACTCTTTGTGATAGGAAGTTGTCTTTGTAGCTCTGATTCTTGGTGAATGTGCTCATGCGTTTCTTCTCAGTCTTTTTTCCTAGATAAAACGCTCTCTTGATGACTTGAATCTAGCAATGGTTCCTCCAGACATTGGTATATTTATGGTCTACTGGCTCTCCAAAGCATGTTCTGTCTGCAGTTATTGCCCGCTGGCTATCTAAGGCACACACAGCAGCTCAGAGTCAAAAGACTGTTGGCATTCTTAAAGTCTTAAAAGTAGAATTAGGGGGTAATTCTAGGAGATGGTCGGTCAGTAAGAATGTGTTAAGCACTTACCATGTTCTGGGCACTGTGCTAAATAAAGACAGTTCCTGCCCTTGGGGAGCTCACAGTCTAATGGGGGAGACAACCAAAAAAATGAATACTTAACAAATATGTAGTTTGGGGTCCCACAGAGAACCTTAAAGGCATTTTAAAATCCTCTTTTAAACTAAGATTTCCATTTTGGAAGTGGAAGAGATATAAGGCAATTGTCATTATCTTATTTCTTTGATATTTCTACCTTTTTGGAGCTAAATTTTTTCTATACTCCCAGTTATTAGTAGAATCTAAAGGAGGTCCACTTTTAGTCTCAATTCTGAAAGAAGTATATATAATACCTACATCTACCTATGTATGCCTATCAAATAGCATATTTATAGCCAGGAGAAGCAATGGGGGCACAGTGGATACACTCCCATTAGGACCTGTAGATTAAAGAAGATTTGAGTTCAAATCTTGCCTTTTGTACTTCCTAACTATGTTATTCTTGGTCAGTCAGTCATTTAACCACCCCATGCCTCAATTTCTTCCTCTGTAAAATGAGGAGGTTAAGAGTCTTTGGTCTCAGAAGTGCCTTTGGCTCTAAATCTGTGATCCATGGAATGTCTCCAGCGCTGTTGGTGAGTTGAATTCCCAGCCTGGGAGCCAGTAAAGTCCTCACTGCTTGTGAATAATGACCTCTTGATCCTCCCATTATATTCTTACCAGGAATGGGTTGGAGAACATTGTCTGAAAGAACCCGAGAGATTGTGTACAGACAAAGACCTGATATTGGATCCTGTTCTTTCACATAAGCAAGCTCAGAAATTGCTGCAACTGATCTGTTACCCTCACGGCGTCAAAGAGTGCACAGAGGGTGACGACCTCCAAAGGCAGCACATCAAGCGCATCCTTCAGGTAAATGATGTTCAGTTGTTTGAATTCTGCCAGGGATAAGCTGACTCTCTTTAGACATTTTTCATTGTTTTAGAACGACACCTGTAAGTTCCTTCTTTTTCTTCCTGCTCCCCAACTCTCTCCTCCTCTCCCTTTTCTTTTGTTGAACTGTATATGGAAATACCCCTGCATTTCTCTCATGGCATTCGTGAGTTCTGTGTTGTATTTTTTATTTACAATAAAAGCCTCACCACCCCTACCAAAATGAGCACTCTGAGGACAGGAACCATGGCATATGTCTGTACATTTTATGCCCTTGATATATCCTGCATAAAGTATGTTTCTAGGAAAGGATGCCAGGTGAAGGGAGGAATTCCTCGAAATTCGGTGTTCATACTCATCATAGAAATCTGCAGAGTGAAAATGAACACTTTGTCATTGGACACTGTATTTTGTCAGATGTCTAACTAACGCTATTCTGAAATACGAGACTGCCAGTTTTTCAGTGTTTCATTCAGTTTTCCACAGATTTATCCTCTTTTTTTTTTAACTCTTACTTTTTGTATTCAGAACAACTTTAAGACAGAAAGAAGGACAAGGACTAGACAATTGGGTTTAAGTGACTTGCCCAGGGTCACACAACTAGGAAGTTTCTGAGGTCAGATTTGAATCCAGATCCTTCCAACTACAGGCCTGTTTCTCTATCCCCTGTACCACCTAGCTGTTCCTTAGCCTGTTCTTATTAGAAAGAACACATGAATTTTTTCAGTCACGAAGGAAAGGATTCCTAGAAGTGAAATGCCTCGGTGATGCTAACCTCTATCACTACCAGTGTGGTCCTTCTAAATTTTCTGGATTCAGACTTCACTGCAAGTAACTTATTAACATCAGTTTAAATTCAGTGAATGGTTATTAAGCTTCCACTATGTACATCAGTGCTAGTTTAGAAAATTGTTAATAGGGGGGCACCTGGGTAGCTCAGTGGATTGAGAACCAGACCTAGAGATGGGAGGTCCTAGGTTCAAATCTGGTCTCAGACACTTCCCAGCTGTGTGACCCTGGGCAAGTCACTTGACTCCCATTGCCTACCCTTACCACTCTTCCACCTATGAGCCAATACACAGTATTGACTCCAAGATGGAAGGTAAGGGTTAAAAAAGAAAGAAAAGAAAAAAAAAAAGAAAATTGTTAATAGATTCTTTGATTATGTTTTATATGCTATTAGAAATGATCTGAAAGATATTAGTAAAAATTTTTAGCACCTGCTGTTTCAGGCACTGTGCCAAGTCCTTTAGAAATATTCTTATTTTATTGTAACAACAATAATAATATTAATAGCTTATATTTGTATTATGCCAACTATGTGCCAGTCACTTTTAAGTGCTTTACAATCATTATTTATCTCAAAATGCCATGATTTTTTAATATTTAAAAAGCTTTACAAACACGAAATAAAAAATCTGTCACATCCTGGTTTCTTCGTACCTTTTAAGCCTTCTTAAATTTTCCTCCCCTCCTCTACAATTCTTCAGTCCAACTCTAATGACCTACTTACCATTCCTTACACACAACACTCGTCATTTTCTTTCTCCTTGCCTTTGCACTGGCTCTTCCTCAGGCTTGACATTCTTTCCTTCCTCACCCCTGCCTCTTAGAATCCCCAACTTCCTTTAAGACTCCACTGAAGTTCCCCTTTCCGCTGGAGTTTTTTCTCAGTTCCTCCAGCTTCTAGGCTCTTTCATCTCTTCTAAGGGTTATCCTCTCGGTACTTTGTATGTATTTTTAATGTACCCACTTCTTTATATATGGTCTCTCCCAATAAAATTTAAAGTGATTAAGAGAAGGGACAGTTTCATCACTATCACTGAGCACAATGCCCAATACATAGTAAATGCTTAATAATCCTTGTTGATCAGTTGTATTTCCCTTCAAGCAAGATTCTAGTGATTTGTTGATTACATTTCTTGTTATTTATGTGACCAAAATCTTTCCAAAATTAATAGTGATAAAAGTAAGGTGAATTGCAAAGAATATTGATCTAGGGGTCAGGAGTCCTACATTCTATCCCCGACCTTGCTACTTCCTTTCCATATAATTTTGAGCCTTGGTTTCCTCATCTGCAAAATTAAGAGGATTTGACTAGAGGATATTAAGCTTCCTTCTAGCTCCCAAGTCTGTGATCAAGTAACATCTCTGTGACTTTGGGCAAATTTCATCTCTAAATTTACATATCGTTATCAGCAAAATGCAAATAATTTCTTCTCATTTCAACTCAAAATGAATTCAGGAGGCTCAGATGATAATAACATGTGTAGAAATATTTCAGAAACTAAATTCTATATAAATATGTGGAATTATTATAATTATTCCTAACTAAAATTTCGTGTTGATCATCATAGACTGTTGCTAAAATCAGTAGATAGAATTGTCTTCTTGGTTTGTTTTCTTGAGTTTGTCTGAGCAATTATAAGAGGGGGAGTTTCCTTCATTTCTAATTCCTAGCATAGGCAACCCCAAAGAGTTCTTGAGGTGACCTGAAGCCATGGTTTAATCCAAGGCTGGCTGACCAGTGCCATCCCTGAATATCATCCCACCTCCCTACACTGCTTATATGGTGCATAAACATGGCGGACAAACGAATGATCCTTTCCACTAGAATGTGACCTTCTTGAGTGCAGAGACTGTATTTTGCCTGGCACATAGTCAGCTTCTTAATCCATGCTTTTTGACCTATTGACTAATTTTAATATTCACTTAACTAATCATTAAATTGATCATTGAATTAAGCACTAACGAGAAAGTTAAAATCTTTGTAGAAAAACTATTTGAATTGTCCACAAACCAGAGAAAAGCACTTTGGAATTATCCCTTTCTCTTCACTATTACTAGAGAATGGAGCTTCCATGAATTATAAATAGAGAACAGACAGTTGAAACTGATTATTAGATGTCAGAATTTTACTAGATGAAATATGATTTTACTTAAAACAAATAAGCTGTTCAAAATGTCATGTAGTAAATTAAAGCCAAGACAAGTTCTGGAACATTTTACGGTTTAAATATATCTTTTATACCTGGAAAGGGAATACTATGATCAAATGATTACTTAGCATGGCTTTGAAGTGATGGGATCTGGTTTCACATCCTGCTTCTGCCTCTTCCTGTGTGACACAGCACTCCCTCTTTGGGTCTCAGTTTCCTTGTTTGTAAAATCAAGGTGTTAGACTAACTGACCTCTAAAGCCTTATCTTGCTTCTGTCTTATCACTTGTCTGAAAAAAAATTTATTTTTAGCAAGAGTAGTGTTTTTTTGTGAAATGTTTATGTTTATTAATTCCATAAATTTTACCCAGAATCTAGACCAATGGACTCTCAGACAGTCCTGGCTGGAACTCCAGTTAATGATCAAACAATGCATGAAGGAGCCTGTGAGTATTGCTTTGTTTTTCGACCTTTATTTTCGTTCTAACGATTTCACATCAAGAAAAACGTGTTCGGGTTTGGTCGTGGATTCGGTTAAACCTGCCGTGAGTGTGCTAGTTTACTTATGTTTTACTGTAGGGTTCTGGGTCTATGGCTGAAATGAACTGCTTGTTGGATAATATTGCAAAGACGACAATAGAAGTGTTTCAGCAATCCGCTGATTTAAACACTAACTCTTCTAACTCTGGTATAGGCCTCTTCCACCCAAATGCTATTGGAAATGGCGACACAAGTAACACAAGGCAGAATGGTAAAAAGACATTCCTAAGGTATTTTTTCTGTGCCTTTTTTTCACACGTTATTCTTATGATATGTAACAAATCTGATGGTTGTTGTAAAAATAAATCATAACTTTGTGCATATATTTATATATTGTGTATTTATGTATGTAGGAACAATAAATTGTATAAGAGAACCACCTTGTGCCCCCAGAAAGGGCCAGAGAGGAGAAGAATCAATGACATTAGAAATAAATTGGTTAATTATATGTACTTATCAAAGGGTCGTTGGGGAAGTGGTAGGCAATACTTTAGCGATTTAAATCTGAACTTCAAATATAGGAATTCAGGACCTTTGGAACCACAGCTTAAAAATCAGTATTAACTTAGCCCTTCAGGCTCTTGACTAAAGAGCAAATATTGTTGTTATCCCAGATCTTGTGTCCCTGCAGTTTCTTTTCAATGGCATACACATAACTTGTGTCCCTTCCATTTACCTAAGCACATCTAGCCCCACAGCACAGTATAAGATTTTGAATGGCTGAATCACTCAAGGGGAAAAAATTATATTTCATCATTTTTTGAGGCGGGTCATTTATTCTATTTGAATTCTTTGAAAACTCATTATCTATATAAAAATATAAAATCAAAGCATAATGGAAAAGAATGATGACAATGGAGACCCACGGACCTGGGTTCACATTCCACACTTAGCCAAGTCTGTGACCCTTTAGGAAGTCACCTAATCTCAATAAGTCTCTGGCAACCCTTTTGGATTCATCTACCAAGTCCTAGATGGACTATAATCCTTTGGGGTGGGGGGTCCATTTTTTATTGTCATGCAAAGCACACACATATTGGTCATTGTTGTAAGAACAAAGTCAATCAAAACCCAAACCCCAAAATCAAACCATAAATACACTGATGTGAAAGACGACTCCAACATTTCCTTCTCTGGAAGTGGATAGCATTCTCTGTCATAAGTCTTTCAAGATTGTCCCAGATCATTACATACAATCTGTTTTAATGGAGGAGGTTGCCCAATCTGATGAAATCCAAGTACTTAAATGGAGATACATATAAATTCTCCTTAAATAGACTAGTTGATTGAATAATCTGAGTGTGCTACAGAGAGTTTACTCTGCAGATGAAAAGAGATTTTGAAAATCCTAGCTTCTGAAAAAAAAATAGTTGGAAGAGGGGAAGAATTAAAAGAAAACAAAACTCCCAAATCTTCTTTTCATCAGAAGCTGTTTTTTCTTCATGTATTCTAAAATGTTTTGTATGTGTTTTCTATCAGTTGGTTACTATCATCTCTGATATTTATTTTCCACCAGAGCAGACGGGTTAAAGTTAGATGTGTCCACTGCCTGGCAAGATTCAATTTAATTCAGCAAACACTGAGCATCCACCATGTTCAAGGGACTGCCCAAAGTGGACAAATATAACGATGTGGCTTGGGGGACTTGATGTTGTATTTCTTTTATGAATATAGCAGAGGAATGGAAGGTGGCATTTGGAATATGGTGATTTATAATTTCCTTGTGGTTTTTAGTTCTTCTGAACGCAGAGGTGTGTGGCTGGTGGCACCCCTCATTGCAAAGCTGCCCACTTCCGTTCAAGGTAGGGTGCTAAAAGCTGCTGGGGAAGAACTGGAGAAAGGACAGCACTTAGGATCCTCCTCAAAGAAGGAAAGAGATAGACAAAAGCAAAAGAGGTAAGACTCTATAGAATGCTTCTTTCTGTCAGCATTCCTAACCCTTGATGGCCACCAAGAAGCCTCGCCTCCAACAGTGTTTGAAAGTCAAACTTCTAGCCCTAGAGACAGGAAGGTCCTAGGTTCAAATCTAGCCTCAGACACTTCTTAGTGGTGTGACCCTGGGAAAATTACTTAATCCCTATTGCCTCACCCTTATCACTTTTTTTGCCTTGGACCCAATACACAGTATTGATTCAAGACAGAAGATCAGGGTTTAAAAAATAAAATAACATCTCTAGTGGAACATTACCATGTTGACCCAGCTCCTCTGGATCAAAAATCCTACTGTAAGCTGCAGACATCCAAAGCAATGGAAAATTTTGAGCTGCTGAACCCCAGCAGGTCGTAGAGTATCCTTGCAGCTGTTCAATCATTGTTCAGCTACACGATGACTCAATGGACCTCAAACTTCCCAATGTTGTTCTCAGTTCCTCTTTGTCTTCAAAGTAAAATAATTTAATAACAATAGTGCAAAAGGGCATTATTCCTAATACTAAAAGCCAGAAAGAATTCAGTCTAGTACCCCAAAACAGGCAGATGACCATAGGGTTATTATTATATATTTGGGAGCCAGAAAGAAGCTCTGAAGCCCTGTCATTGTTCTGATAGGGAAACTGAGGCCTAAGTTAAGTGACTTGCCCCTTATCATACAGCTAGTTTCTAGGACAGAATTTGAACCCAGTTCTGTTTTTCTCTAAATCCAGCATTTTAGCCATTATAGCATTTAATTACATTTACTGTGTATCCATGGGCAAGTCACTCTCCTATAAATCAGGGAAAATAAGACCTATACTGTTGACTTTACAGGGTTGAAGTCTGTAAAGTATTTGATAAGCCTTTAAGTGCTATATAAATGAGAGTTGTTATTATTACCATGGAAAAATATCCAGATGCTGATTTCAGAATTGTAAGTATTTCATTAACATTCCCTGCCCCTTCTGTGCCTTCCAGAATTCTCTATAGAATTTTTCACATAACTGTGGCTGAGAAAAAAAGATATTTTCCCCCTCATCAATTTAACTGCACTCCCAAGTCCACCCTAAGCCTATATGCCAGTGAACTCTCTACAAATGCTTTTTGGCTTGTGATTCCAATAGAATCGAAATGTATTTTGGTTTGTAATTCAATTCAGCAAATATTTGTTGAGCTCCGTTTGCTAGAGTAGTGTGAAAAAATCTAAAATTCTTTTATATTAATGTGTAGATTTGAGTTTTTAATGTGCTTCTCAAGGTATGGAGCATTTTCTCACAGTAAACCTAAGGTTGATAGCGTGAAGATTATTATGAAAAATGCATAGATGAGGCGATTACAACTCAGAACAGTAAAATGAATTGTCCATAGGTGAGACCTAGACCCATGTATTCTGAATCCAAGCTTAGAATTTTTTACTATATGCTGCCTCTTTCCATTATACAATTTAAAAGACTGGCGGATTTGGAAGAGGTAGACCTGGGCTCAAATTTCATCTCTACCATTTTCTCTGTATTCTGCTGGGCAAATTGCCTCATCTCTCTAGGTCTCGATTTCCTTGTCTATAAAATGAGAAAGTTGCCCCAGTTGGTGGCTCCTAAACCGATGATCCTTTGACCCTCTGTGTGACCCATCCTTTGGGCAAAATGAAACATTCCAAAAAATATTTAAACTTTGGTCTTATTTTAAGAATGATCTCAATAGATGCTGAAAAAGCCTTTGACAAAATACAACACCCATTCCTACTGAAAACACTAGAAAGTTTAGGAATAGAAGGACCTTTTCTAAAAATAATAAACAGTATATATCTAAAACCATCAACAAGCATCATATGCAATGGGGATAAATTAGAAGCCTTCCCTGTCCAGATCTCTTTATCATCTCTGATAATCTGATAAAGACAGATTAGTTGATAAGGAAATAACAGGACACTGAACATCTTTTAGCTCATGCTTCCAGCTCTGGCTCCAGGAGCCTAGAGTTTATTATATATATTTCAAGACTCATTTCACACAAAAGAACCCCCCGAAACTTTGCAAATGCGCAGAAGTTACAAATTATGTCTCATCAAAACACAAAATATTGGCTTCAGAATAGACCAAGGCCAAGGTTGAATTTTGACAGGTTCTTATCAGGAAGCCAAATTGGGGAGTATCCCTCTCAGGGTCAAATTCTCCCCGCTAAGATTTTGGCCTTGACTATACCAGGCAGCAGCATTCCTGGTCAAAGGGGAACAGTGTTAACCCTTTAAATTCAGGTTTGCTAGGAACTTAAAGCTTTTCAATAAGGCCACAATACTTTTCAACAAGAAATCACAAGGATCACAAAAGGGGTCAAAAGAGGAGTCTCAGATTTTTATCTATTCTCTTATTGGCTTCCCACATTCCCATTAAGATCAGGAGTGAAACAAGGATGCCCATTATCACCTCTATGATTTAATATTGTACTAGAAACACTAGGGGTAGCAATTAGAGAAGAAAAAGAAATTGAAGGTATTAAAATAGGCAATGAGGAGATCAAGCTATCACTCTTTGAAGACGATACGACGGTCTACTTATTTTAGGAATGAAATGAAGAGAATGAACTGGTTATGTGTTGTGCAGCCTTTCCAAAGTTTAAAATCTTTGTGAAGAAACATTGTTGAGATAGCCTTGCAGGTTTACAAATAGACTTGCCCTAAATTGAAATGTTTGTTAATATTAGGTTAATGATCTCCAAGGTCCTTTCTCTATCAAAAACATGCTATTTTTTCCAGTTTAGTTCAGAAGGCCATGAGGGCATCCATGTTTATTGAAGTGGCAAGTGCCAATTTCCCATTTACCCTGCCCCTTCTCCTTGTTAGGAATCCGCTGAGTCTTTTAAGCTGACTCATCTTGGGACACATTAAACTACTGAAAATATCGCGCTGTTTCTAAAATCTTATTACCAAAGATATGATTTATATAAACTCCACCTGAGTTCCTTCTTTTCTTTGCAAGAAAATAAAAGCAAACAACCGGAAGGAAGGAATTATATTGAGAGAGAAATTAGTAATCCATTCTTCTAACTTAATCTGTTCCTTTTGCTTCCTTTATAGTATGTCTCTCTTAAGTCAGCAACCTTTCCTTTCATTGGTCCTTACCTGCCTTAAGGGACAAGATGAGCAACGAGAAGGCCTCCTAACATCCCTGCAAAACCAAGTTAATCAGGTAACAGAGATGTGTACTGAGTCAACCAAACTCTTCTTTCTCAGTCATCAATTTCCTTGTTCTTTTGAATCTTGGATTTTAAGATTGTCAGTGAGCACAAAAGCACAAGGGCTCCCCTCCAGCCCTCTACTTGACTTTTTTGGTGTGTCCCTTTGGCATCTAGAGAAGTCTATGGACTCCTTCTCAGGTTAATGTTTTTAAATAAAGAAAAGAAAATAAAGAAAATTGCAAAGAAAAACCAATTACAGTACAAGATACAGCAGATAGACATGGAAGCTAGAGTCAGGAAGACCTGAGTTAAAATCCAGCCTCAGACACCTCTGGTCATATGACCCTAGCCAAATTATTTATCCTTTCAGTTTCCTCATTTTTAAAAATGGAGGTAATGAAAGCTCTGATCTCTAGGGTTGTCGTGTATGTCAAATGGAATTATATTGGTAAAGCAAGTACAAATGCTAACTACATGATTTTGATTCTTATATTGAAATGTTGTTAAATTGTTTGAAAAACACTAAAAAAATTTGATGAATTCATTGTACTTTGAATAAAATTAAAACGCTAAGCCAACAGATCTACCTAACTCACAGACTCAAACCATAACAGACACATGAATAGGTTGATTAAGATTTGATTCAATCTAAAGATAGTCTAAATAATCAAACTGATTAATCAAATTAACTGCATATAGTCTCAATAATCAAATAACAGGGGGCTGCTAGGTGGCTCAGTGGATTGAAAGCCAAGCCTAGAGACAGGAGGTCCTGGGTTTAAATTTGACCTCAAACACTTCCTAGTTGTGTGACCCTGGGCAAGTCACTTAATCCCCATTGCCTAGACCTTCCCACTTTTCTACCTTGGAACTCAATACACAGTTTTGATTCTAAAATTGGAAGGTAAGGGTTTTAAAAAAAAATCAAATAACATATCTCATCATTGCTCATCATATTTGTAAGAAGATGGCATGTGTAGGTAGAAGCTTGACAGAATGCACTTCTTTTTGTTCCCCACCCCTTTCATGGGCTTCCATGAATCTGGCCCAGAACTTGTATGATTTAGAAACATAATTATACCAGCTCATATAGTCAGGCTCTCAGGAGCTGAATCAGGCTAACCCAACTCTCAAGACCTTAATTTTTAGGCTAAATTGTTAAATGAATTTATAATAAAGGGATCTATATTTCCAATACCCTTTTCCTGGTATCAAGATATCAAGGGAAACAACTTAATCATCCAAAAGTTTCTTGGCAATTGTGGATGCAGAAAGGGTGAGAAATTGGATAAATCACAATACATAGATTCATGACATTTGTTTTTATACCAAATTCTGCTCCTTGACTTTAAGCAATCACTTGCTGCCTTCCCTCTAAAATAAGGAGGTTGGATTAACTCATTTCTTAAGTTCCATTCCAGATGGAACTTAACCCAGAGGGTTAGTCCTATGAGACATTATATCTAAATTATTTTAGAGTCTGAGATATTTATATTTATTTTACTAAAGAATGTTAGAATGGTGACTGGTATATTCACCTCCTCCCCTTCCTCTCCTCTCACTTGATTCTAAGGCTTCTGACTTCATCATTCAATTGAAATTCCTCTTTCCGAAATTATCAGTGGTCTCTTATTTGCCAAATCTAATGGCCTTTTCTCAGTCCTCATCTTTTTTGACCACTCTGCACCTTCTAATGCAGTCATCTTTTCCTGGATACCCTTTATTTTCTAGGTCTTCGTGACACTGGTTCTTCTCCTCCTATCCAACTGACAGCTCCTTGTCAGTCTACTTTGCTGATTCTTCCTCTACATTAAGCCCACTCACCCTTAGTGGGCCCCATGATTCTATCCCAGTCACTCTTCTTTTCTCTCCCTACACTATCTGGCATGATGATCTTATCAGCTCTTATGGATTCAATGATCATCTCTCTGAAGATGATCTTCAGATTGTTTTTATCCATCCATAACCTCTCTCAAACTGTTATCCCACATCTCCAATTACATTTGGGACCCCTCAAAGTGGATGTCCCTCAGACATCTTAAACTCAACATTTCCACCCAAATCATTTCCATTTCTGAACTTCTCTATCACCACTGAAGGCACCATTATCTTCCTAGCCATTTATCCTCACAACCAAAGTGACGTCTTTGTTCCTCACTCATGGTACACACACACACACACACACACACACACGCACGCACGCACGCACGCATGCACACACACTATGATTTGTTGTTAATTCTTGCCATTTCTACCTTCATAACTTATTTCATTAACATTTCCTTTCCTGTATTCACACAGCCACCACCCTAGTACAGCCCTCCCCCACCCCATCACCTCTCTACTTGGACTATTGTGTTATTGTAATTCAGTCATTTCAGTCCTGTCTGGCTGTGACCCCATTTAGGGTTTTCTTGGGAAAGATCCTGGAATGGTTTGCCATTTTCTTCTACAGCTCATTTTACAAATGAGGAAATTGAGGAAAACAGAGTTAAGCAAATTACCCAGGGTCACATAGCTAATAAGTGTCTGAGCCTGGATTTCAACTTATGAACATGAGTCTTCTTGATCCCAGGCTCAGTACTACACTTGACCTAATATAATATCCTTCTGATTGGGTCCTCTACCTCAAGGGTCTCTCCACTCCAATCCATCCTCCTCAGCAACCAAAGCAATTTTTCTAAGGTACGTATCTGACCATGTTCTCTGTTACCTCCAGGATCAAACAAAAATTTTTTGTTTAGCACTTAAAGTCCTTTCTTCACTACTTTGCCCTTTCCTGTTAGCTAGTCTTCTTACACTTCACAACACAAACTTTGGCCTTTTTACTTAACTACCTCCAGAATCCATGTTTAGACTCTCCACTCTTAACCTCTGCTTCCTGGCTTCCTTCAAGCCTCAGTTCAGATCTACCCCTTCCCAGTTCCTTTCCCTCTCCTCACCCCATATCCTCCCTTCTGCTAGTGCCTTTCCTTTGATTACATTCCATTTATTTTGCCCAATCCTGTTTACATGGTTGTTTAAATGTTGTCTCCCCATTAAACTATGTGAGCTCCTTTAGATCAGGGACGCTTTTTGCCTTTCCTTATATTAAAGGTGCTTAGCTGAGTGCCTAACACACAGTAAGGGCTTTATAAAATTGCTTATTATATGACTGATTGACTTTATCAAGGCTTTATCAATAATACTTCTATTTGGGCAGCTAAGAGCCAAGCCTAGAAACGGGAGGCCCATCTTAGAATTAATAGTGTATATTGGTTCTAAGGCAGTAAGGGTGAGGCAATGGGGAATAAGTGACTTAACCAGGTTCACACAGGTAGGAATTATCTGAGGCCAGATTTAGATCCAGGACCCAGGTCTAGCTTTCAATTCTCTGAGCCATCTAGATGCCCCCCCCTTTATACTCTTAAAAAATTATTTAGGATCCCATCCCAGAAGTTTTGTATGTGTGGGTTCTATCTATCAGTATTAACTTATTAGAAATGAAAACATTTTCACATTATTATAAAAATAATTTTGACTCTTGAGGACCCATCGGTTTCCTTGGAATTTATTTTGGGTACCGCTGTTTTCGCTTGTAGTGCCTCCGCCTCAAAAAAGAAAACCAAAACCTCACAGAACTCCTTATTATGTTGGGAGGGAGTGAAAGTGACTTATTTGGATTTCGCTTCCTCTACCTGCCCCTGCTCCTTGCTCAGAAAGACAGTGAAATGACCAAAATTCTTACAGTAAGGAGGAGGAAGAAGAGCAAAAATAAATACAAATTATTACGATAAGATAAAAGCCAATCATGAGTTTTAGCATAATATTGTTGCTTTAGAAAATAATGTTACTCTTAAATAAATGTAATTCTCCATAGAGTCTGGAGTTTGCCATTGGTGGACAATGAAAGACACCCTTTAGAATTAAACGAGACAAAAATCCAATTCTAACAAAACAACATTTATTTTTCGGTCTCAGATTTTAAGTAACTGGAGAGAAGAACGTTACCAGGATGACGTTAAAGCAAGGCAAATGATGCATGAGGCATTGCAGCTCCGTCTTAATTTGGTAGGAGAAAATACTTTTGAGTTTCCTTATCTCATTATTTGAATCAAATTAGAAATTAACCAGATGAAAATAAGTTTTCATTTTGGGTCCTCAAAGCAGACTGTAATACAAAGTGGCTCATTCCATTATCTCTTTGTATCCGCTTTCTTTCTTACTTTTTTCTCCTTACTTTTCCTTTCATCTTGCCTCCCTTCGCTAGGAGGCCCCAGCAGGTTTTTCAGATGTTGTCTAGTCTGGGGGCCTTCAACCTGATCTGGTAGGACATGAAAGAAAGGATAATACAATGAAGGATCCAGTGCAATGAGTTCTAGTCCTTACAATGGAAAAGTGGGTTGCAGTGGGTTCTAATCCTAGTTATAACGTGCCACTGTGTGGGTCTCGGGTTTCTTCTTTTGTAACACAAAGAGGATGCCGGAGGATCTTTAAGAACTCCAGGGGACCAAAGGAGAGGTCATTTCTGGGTGTAAAATGGACAGTGGGAAAGTGTTGCAGTGGGTTCTAATGCTGTTTCTAACCTGCCACTGAGTAAGAAGAATATGACCTCTGGGAGTCTTGGGTTTCCTCTTCTACAAAATGAAGAGGATTCTAAGACTTCAAGGGGTAACAAGGGAGATGGTTTCTGGCTATAAAGTTATCACGATTGCCACTTTGAAATGCTTAGCCAGAGTAGCCCACGTCTTTCCTCGTCCCTAAAAGCCACGAGATACTGATTACCAAATTATAAACCAGACTTTTCTTTCATTCAAACTCGCCTCCTCCTTTCTCTTCTACTCCAACTCAGCTCACATTTTCCAAACATGAAGAAACCTGAATTGTTGACAGTTTACTGCTTTTCCCTTATGGTAGAAGAACCAGCAAGGGGGGGAAAGGGAAGCTGGGGAGATCAGAGGCTGGCACAGCCTGCAGATGACCGTACCCTGACTAATCCCCCACCCCTCGAGTCGCTGAGAGTGATAGTGGTGATGTTCTCGCTTGGTTTTCTATAATGCAAACTTGTATTTTACATGCTAGGTAGGAGGAATGTTTGACACCGTGCAGAGAAGTACCCAGTGGACTACAGACTGGGCACTTCTGCTCCTTCAGATAATTACTTCAGGAACTGTTGACATGCAGACTAACAAGTATGTTTTGTTTTGTGGTTTATTTGTTTGTTTTTTTTTTATCATTTCCAATTTCTCTTCTGCATGTGTGGTGTGTTCTTTTGATTCTGCAACAAGCTATTTGCCTGGATACATTAATGCTTTGAAAGAACACCTGAGAATGCCTTGACTAGTCTATGAGTGTCTTTGTTACTCTTCTGAAATGAAACTTGATTATCTTTTCTAAATCTTTACCCCGCTCCTAGTGAATTATTCACCACGGTTCTTGACATGCTGGGCGTACTGATCAATGGAACCCTAGCCTCTGACCTGTCCAGCTCCTCCCAGGGTGGAGCCGAAGAAAACAAGAGAGCCTACATGAATCTAGTGAAGAAACTGAAAGTATGTTTGTGATTCCTAAATCTTATTACATCCTATTAACTTCTGAAAACGTATTAAAATTATGCATGCTTTGAATTCAGAACTCTTTTGTGTCCATCCCTCAGGTATAAAACCCCCCAGAAAGTATATGACTATCTGGCATTATTTCTATTTTATTTCCATTTTGTCTTCTCTCTCTCTCTCTCTCTCTCTCTCTCTCTCTCTCTCTCTCTATATATATATATATATATATATATATATATATATATATATATATATACACACACACATATATACACATATATATGTGTGTATATATATATTCTCACATATTCTAAATATATGAGAATATTTTCAGAAGGAAGAAGTATATGACAATCTGGCATTATTTCCATTTTGTCTTCTCTCTCTCTCTCTCTCTCTCTCTCTCTCTCTCTCTCTCTCTCTCTCTCTCTCTCTCTCTGGTTGCCCAGCCAGTATGTGTCAAATATATATATATATATATGTATATATATTCTAAATATACGAGGATATTTTCAGAAGGAAGAACTATCCAAAGCAAACAGGTCAAATGTCAAATTTTGGTTGTGACAGATTTCGCTCATAGTGCATCCCTATTGAGCCCGATAAGAAATTATCATTTTGTTGGAACCATCAAACTTCTGTTTTCTTCCATTCGCCACATCATTTATCACTTTCAGTGAAAACCATATCCAAAGAACAACATCCCACCCCCACCCCCACCAGAAAAGTCAAAATCGTCAGCTGCCTTACCAACAAAATGACCGAGAGTGACTTGTGGTCTGCTCTTGTCTAGGAGAGAACTTTTCGGTGGATTGGCGCCTGTGTTCTGATTTCTTACGCCACCCTGTATGTTTTGTCATGTTTGGGCTGTGTCTTTTATTGGACAAGAGGGCCTTAGCTTTATTTAGGTGCTATTTTTTTGCTTTAAATTGAAGAAATGAAAAAAAAAAAGTCAAGTCCAAACAGCACGCGCACACACACACACACACACACACACACACACACGCTCAATTATTTAGTAATGCATTAGAGAATAAATGTTCTAAAGAACATCCAGACTCAGGAAAGGGAAATGTTGCCTAACGGGGCTTCCTCATTTGTTTTCTGCCATCCCTGTAACTTTCCTTCCCACTTCTCTTTTCCTCCAGAAAGAGCTGGGGGACAAACGGTCAGAGAGTATCGACAAAGTTCGCCAGCTGCTACCTCTGCCCAAGCAGACCTGCGACGTCATCACCTGCGAGCCTATGGGATCTTTAATTGACACGAAGGGCAACAAAATCGCAGGATTTGACTCCATAGATAAGAAACAGGCAAGAGTAAATGTTTTCTTTAAACCTACATACACATCTTTCCTTCCCAGCTTTGCCATGAGTGTAGGGAAGGCATCCACTCTTAGATAATGCCTTTACGAGGGTATCTGAGAAATCACCAACCTCTTTTATTTCAGTAGCAGTTTCAGGACGTGTTTCTGTTTATTTGGTTTTTTTTTAATCTTTACCTTCCTCCTTAGAATTGATTGTAAGTATCAAGGACTAGGCAGTTGGAGTTAAGTGACTTGCCCAGGGTCACACAACCAGGCAGTGTCTGAGGCTAGATTTAAACCCAGGAATTCCCATTTCTGGTCCTGGCTTTCTATCCACTTAGTCACTTAGCTGCCTCTACCCACTGAGTTGTGTGTCTTTAAATTGTTGAGTAATGGGGAAGTAGCTCAATATCATCCATCTGGAACGTGTGGTCTTATTTTGTTGAACCCCATTTCTCAATGGTGAGATTAAAGATAAAGGAGGGAAAGCGTTAAAGGTTTTGAGACAAAAGATCTGGCTCTGAATATTGTCTCTCTGACATTCGCCAACCTCTGAATACTCACAGGAAAGTCATTTACCTGAATCTCACTTAAAATGGAAATAACACGTGATCCACCGTCCTTGTTATCTCATTGGATTTTAAGAGACAGAAAAAGGACTTAGACGTGTGATTTCATGAGGATAAGGAAATCATCTTCAAAAGTTGCCTAGAACCCTGGGAGTTTTAAGTGACTTGGCCCAGGTCGCCCAGCCAGTATGTGTCAGAGACAGGACTAGAACCCAGGTCTTCCTAGCTGAAAGACTAATTCTCTGTCATTCTATTCTTCCTCTGCACAAGTCTTTTGTGAGGATAAAATGAAATAATGTGTGAAGAGTACTAGGGATCTGTTTATTGCTCTAAAGCTGTCAAATAATGCCATTAATTACTATGATGGATGAAAATCGAGCCAAGTGGCACATTTAAATCAGTCAGATTGATAGAGAACTCTATAAATGAAAGCATGAAAGGAATAAACTACTCTAGTACTATTGAAGATACAGTAAAGGTTTATCATCAAACTTTGCTTGAAATCACCCAGAATTGTTCATTATCCTCAAATCGGCAAACGTTTGAGAGCCTGCTGTGGTGATTTAAAGCATTGATGTGAATATTCTAAAATATAGAAAGGCAGATTGGTCATCACAGGACTCAAGTTTGAATCTTCCTGACTCTTCCACTTACTACCCGGGTCATATTGGGCCAGGCAATTTGGCTTCCTAGACCTCAGTTTCCTTCTCAACAAAATGAGAGTGATTGGATTCAATTCTGTCTCCTAGTTCT
Source organism: Gracilinanus agilis (assembly GCF_016433145.1). Classification (NCBI taxonomy): domain Eukaryota; kingdom Metazoa; phylum Chordata; class Mammalia; order Didelphimorphia; family Didelphidae; genus Gracilinanus; species Gracilinanus agilis. Next base: position 639,089,989 of record NC_058132.1, read on the forward strand.
AATCTGTGATTCAGAGCGTTTGGGTGCAACTGGGTCACTGAGGAGCCTGAGAGCCAGGTCTAGAGACAGGAGGTCCTGGGTTCAAATCTGGCCTCAGACACTTCCCAGTTGTGTGACTCTGGGCAAGTCACCTAACCCTCCTTTGCCTAGCCCTTACTACCCTTCTGCCTTGGAACCAATACATTGTATTGATTATAAGACAAAAGGTAAGGGTTTTGATTAAATAAATAAATGACAAGTATATTCTTTTTTTGAAAGCTATGTGGTGTAGTAGATAGTGCTAGGCCTAGAGATAGGAAGACCTGAGTTCAGATCCAGCCTCATACACTTACTAGCTGTATGACTGTGGACAAATCACTTCACCCTGTTTACCTCAGTTTCTTCATTTATAAAATGAACTGGGGAAGGAAATGGCAAACCATTCTAGCCAAAAAACCTCAAATAGTGTCACAAAGAAACAGATACAACTGAAACTACCAAATGACAAATATTATTTTTGCTGCGATTTAGACTAAAATTCTTTTGCAGACTTCTTGACAAAGGAAAATACTAAGAGACAGTCCAAGCTCATTTTATATGAGGAAAGATCTTTTTTTCCCCTTTCCAGGCTTAACATAACCCTTTCTGTAGGACTGGCCAAAATGGATTTGAGCTCTGAAAAGGAGTTGAACCAGCGTTAATAGAAACCCCAATAAAAATTAAAGGAAATTCAACTCTTCTGATACTTGGGTATCCGACAGAAATAACTATTACGGGGATGCCTGGGTGTTGTTTAATAGCTTCCTTTTGTTAATACCTGGACAGAGAAACATTTTTATTGAAGGGCTAGAGGTAGGTTCAGTAAAACAAGGGGCAAGGGCTAGAGATGCTTTTGTTTCTAAAAAATTACCTGGAAATGCCATTTTGTTATCAAATACATTTTTTTTTTTTACTTCTAGAAATAGGTAATGAATAAGATAATCTCCAAGCATTTATTATGGACCTTCTCTCTGCCAGAATCTGTGCTAGCCATCATAGAAGTACTGAGAATGTCACAGCCCCTATTTGCAGCATTCTAATGAGGGAGATGACAAATAATTGTAAAAAAAAAATTTGAAAGTTAACCTAGAGACGCAATAGTTAAATATTAGGGAGTTTGAGAGGGAGGCACCAGCAGTTGGAATCAGCAAAGTGTTCACGCAGAGAATGGCGCATGAGCTGAATTTTCAGGGAAGATCGGGACTTGGTGAGATGGAGGTAAGGGCTGAGGACATTCCAGGCACAGAAGAAGGCTCGTGCAAAAGTGAAGAATTGGGAACTTACGTTCTGAGTGAGGGTCAAAGAGAAGGTTGGTTTGACTGGATCTTAGCTCCTGGGTAGAGTCCAATGAGACTGGAAAATCCTGTGAGGCTGGAAGGAGAAAACCGGTTTGGCTGGATCTTAGAGCCTAGGAAGAGTCCATTGAGACTGGAGAGTCTTGTAAGGCTGGAAAGATAGTTTAAGGCCAGGTTTATGAGTCAAGTGAAGGTAAGGAGAGAGGGCATCCTTGGCTGAGTGATAGCCAGGACAAGGCCCAGAGATGGGGCGTTGTGTGACATCATATTGATATAATTTAAGTATGTACACAAATTCAAAGTGTGATTAGAATATGCCATTGGTTTTTGCCTTAAAAATTTATTTTTTGGTAGTGGCTAGGCAGCTTGGTGGATTGTAAAACCAGGCCTAGAAACAGGAGGTCCTCAATTCAAATCTGGTTTTAGACACTTCCCAGCTGTTTGACCTTGGACAAGCCACTTAATCCCTATTGCCTAGCCCTTACCGCAATTCTGCCTTGGAACCCATATACTGTGTTGATTCTAAGATGGAAGATAAGGGTTTAATCATTTTTAAATTTTGTTAATTGATTGTATTTTTAATTAACTTAAATAATGGAGTATATATTTTAAATCAATTAATTTTATGATATTTAAATGGCTTTTATTTGATTTGATGCTTTGGCCATGATATGTTTTAATGAGTGGTTTCATAGTCTATTCTTTTGCAAATAGGGTCTCCAGGTGTCCACAAAACAGAAAGTGTCCCCATGGGACCTATTTGAGGGTCACAAAAATCCAGCTCCCCTCTCTTGGGCCTGGTTCGGGACCGTTCGAGTGGACAGAAAGGTGATCAAGTACGAGGAACAACACCATCTTCTCCTCTACCACACCCATCCTACACCCAAACCCAGAAGCTACTACCTCGAGCCTCTGCCTCTGCCTCCCGAGGAGGAAGAGGAAGAGCCAACCACACCAGTCTCTCAGGAACCAGAAAGGAAATCAGCTGAGCTGTCTGATCAGGGGAAAACAGCAGCAGCAGATGAGGAAAAAAAAACAAAAGGGAGGAAGCGAAAGACCAAATCAAATTCAAGAGTTGATGTGAGTATGAAAGAACATGCTCCAGCCTTGCAGGAGTTAGGACACAGAGTGCTGATTGTGGTGCCCTGAAACGTAGGAGCTTATCAGAGCATGGCTGGTCTGCTGATGGCCAGTGGGTCGATCCCTTGACATTAGCATTATCCAAGAGTTCCCCTATAATTTAAACAGTTCTCATTAGAAGAAGGACCCTGTTCATTGGCTATTTGATCCATTTTGAAATATATTGCCAGCTTTAGAAATAGGAAATCTGGATTCTAGCCTGCTTTTGCCAGTTATTACCTTGGTGGGTACAAGCAAGTCATCTACCATCTATGGGCTTCAATTCCTATTTTCCAAAATGAAAGGAGATTAGACTAGACAACCTACAAGGCCCCTTCCAGTTCTAAAGCTGTGACCCTAAATGAGCCTTTGACAACAAGCATGATGTTGCCACGGGGGAAACAGGAGTCCTAGAGAGCTAAATTGCCTGGTCCAATATCACCCAGCTAGTACATGGAAGAGTTAGGATTTGAACTGGCGTCCTGTGATAAGGCTACATCTGACCCAATCAAAGCCATTGGTGATTTGTTGTTCTCAAAACCTAAATGTTTTAATATTTCTTCTGAGTGTTATCAAACTGCTACCTCTTGAAAAAAAAATAGTAATGAGGATTCTCTGTTACTGTTCTTGGAAGTGGAGGAATCCAGAACTTTCTTTTTGCCCTCCGTTCCACTTGTAGTTTCAATTTTAACTCTTTCTTCTACTCATCTGTTGCCACAACATTCCACATCAGAGATGGTTCAAGGAAGGCCCAGAAAACTTGAGATGAATTTTAGGTCTCTTCTTGGAATTGGCCACATTTGTGGGGTTAGTCATTGAATACATTATTTTAGCCTTGCCTCGTCTTCATTATCAGTCATTCGGTATCATAAAGGAAGACCCAACACCATGTGTTTAAAATCTTTCCCTTAAGAAGCTTTTTGAAGTGGGGACAGATCTGTAGAGAGCGTGTGCTAACTGGCATTCTCTTTCGTTTTTACATCCTTAAAAATAGCTCTGTAGTCTACAAGAGGACCCGTCCCCAAAAAGCGTAGGAAGAGTCTGCCTTGTTCATGTAGTATGTGGATTGTAATAACATTTCTTCTTACCATGTGTGTTGAAGGAATACCCACAGAACAACATATACCGAGTGCCTCCCAATTACTCACCAATTTCCTCCCAAATGATGCACCACCCTCAGTCGGCATTGTGGGGCTATAACATTATGGGACAACCACAACAACCTGGCTTCTTCCTGCAGAATCAGTCACTGGCACCAGGTATGTAAGATCACTTGTTCATCAGGGGGCTGTTTTCCCTTATCTCCTAGAAGGCGCTTTTGTTTTACTTTTTAAATAGACATTCAACAGACTTTATAAATCAGTGAAATTCATAAAAATGACTCAAGGATCTGGATTTCAGTGCTTGGCTGTAAAAGATTGGGAGGTTCCCTTCTTTGGCAGAGGATTTTTTTTTCCTTTTTAAATAAAATTTTATTGATATCTGTTGCTTAAAATAGCAGAATTTTGCCCAGTATCCCTCTTCATTTTATTTAAAATAAGAGTCATATCTGTGTGTGTATATTAACTTTGGTCTTGGAAAAAAAGCTGTTCATTTATACAGTGAGATTTGATTATAAATGAAAGAGATGAGGGCAACTAGACAACTCAGTAGACAGAGAGCCAGGCCTACAGATGAGAAGTCCTGGGTTCAAATCTGGCCTCAGACACTTCCTAGCTGGGTGACCCTGGCAAGTCACTTACCCCATTTTCCCAGCCCTTACTTCTCCTCAGCCTTAGAACCAATGCAATTTTGATTCTAATATGGAAGGTAAGGAAAAAGAAGGAAGGGAGGGAGGAAGGAAGGGGAGGGAAGAAGGAATAAAAAGAAAGGAGAGAGAAGAAAGAAAAAGAGAAAAGGAAGGAAGATAAAGCTCATACAAGTCATGTGGTCTACTCATAATATTTTTAGAACAAAGCACAATAAGATGCCTTCAGGCAGGACTTGTGTTTTATTGATCTATCTTGATCAGTACAGTATTTTCTACAACTAAGTATTAAATAATTATTTGTGGCTATTTACACAAATGAATGAAAGCCAGTTCTTTTACTCAAACTTATTAGATTTTATGTTGATCATTTTTTAAATACCTTGAGAAGATTGGATAGTAATCTGTGTTATAATACTCTGTGCCTGACACCTTTTACATTCTTTAAAGCACAAGTGCTAGGCCAGGTAGGTGGCTGGGTGGTTAGAGAGCCAGGCCTGGACATGGGAGATCCTGGGTTAAAATCTGGCCTCAGGCACTTCCTAGTTGTATGGCCCTGGACAAGTCACTTAGCCCCCATTGCCTACCCTTACCACTCTTCCACCTAAGACCCAGTTCACAGAAGTTAAGGGTTTAAAAACAAATTTAAAAAATAAATAAAAGTCATTGAGCACATGGTTCAGATTCTTAATAGTTTTTCGGACCTAGACATTCACTACTGCTACTTCCATAATTGAGCATTTCACTGATTTGTTTATCTTTATTGTTTAACCCCAACTGGATTTTATTTTTAAAATATTTCTTTTCTTTTTCTTTAAACCCTTACTGTCTGTGTAAAAATCAACTCAAAGACAGAAGGGTGAGGGCTAGGCAAAATAGATGAAGTGACTTGGAAGCTGGAAAGTGCCTGAGGTCAGATTTGAACCCAGGTCCTCCCATTTTCAGGCGTGGTACTTTATCCACTGTGCTACCTAGCTGTCCCTCAAAAGTATTTCTGATCAAAGAATAGCAATTAACACCTATTTAAACATATCTAAAGTATTCTTTATGGGGAAGACTGTTGTTCTACTTCATAAAATGGATAATCTTTGGAATGTGGAAGATGGTTTGTGAGGCAACCTCTTGCCATGTGATATGAAGCAATTGTGATTATATTAAGCTCAGACATTCTTTTTCAGGCTTGTGAGAGGTTTGCTGTAAAAATAGGAGCTCAGAAGTGCTGAGTTCTTGTTTTGACAGATTGTCCACTTCTGGTTTTGGGGTGTGCCAGGACTTTTTTGTCAGAATCACTGAAATGTTGCTAAGCCTGATGTTCCATGAATAATCCATTTCTCTGACTCACTATCGGAAGTTGGGTTGCATAAGTCAACCTCAAGATGTACAGTAGATGTTAGATCGATAATATACATCCTCTTTTTTTGCTATAAAATAATTCTGTTAATTATGTATAGCGCAGATTCATAAATTATTAATCATTAATAAGGCATTACTAATATAGATTATTAGACGCCGACTCTTTGCTAGGCTCACAAGTGTACTTCATTTAAAAGTTGCCATACAGCCCAGAGATTGCTTAATTGCTCTTTATTTAGAATCATATTGTCATGGAATCCTAAATGCTCAGAATTTTAAGATGCAAGGGACCTCTGAGGGCACGGGATCCAAGATTTTGAGCCGGAAGGAACTTTAGAGGCCAGCCAGCTCAATACTTTCATTTGACAGAAAAAGAAACTGAGACATGGAACTATTAAGTGGCTGACCCCAGTCACTGGGCTTCAGAGCCTGCATGAACCTCTAAATCTGGCACCTTAGCAGCCAGAACAACTCATATTTGAGAAAAGATCTTCTCAAAGAAATCTTTATTGTAATAAAGTGGCCATCACAAACTCTGCAGAAAACCAACCTTCCACGAGAGAAAATTCTCCAGAAGTCTCCAGAGGCAGATCATTCTATTCTGTTGAGCAGCTCATATTGGTCTAAAGCTTTTTTCCCCTTACATTTAGCCAAAATTGGCTTCTCTGCAGTTTCCTTTATGATTTCTAGTTCTCCCCTATGAGACCAGATGGTTATGGACTACAAATTGTTCATGACTTTTTTTCACTGTGCTATAGGCTCCTTGAGGACAGGAACTGTTTTTTGTTTGCCTCATTTCTGTATCCCCAGGGCCCTAGCACAATGCCTGGCACAGAGCAGGTACTCGATAAATGGCTTTTGATTGGTTGATCGATTGTCTCTCCCACCCTTCCCTTCTCCTCCTCCCTCCCCAGGCCCAAATCCGGACTAAAATATCATTCCATTCTTGTCTAGCATTCTCTGAAGCCCATTCTGCAGTCTGTCCTTCTTCCTCTGGACATGATATGGCCAATCAATGCCCTTCCTCAAATATGATGCCTAGAATTGAACACAGGGCTAAAATGTGTTCTGACTAGGGTCCATTACTGCTGAGCTGTTTTTGGCATCTTCTTCTCCAGGTATTATGGCATAGTGAACCTGGAAGACCTGAGTTCAAATCCCACTCCTGACTTATACTGGCTCTGTGACTCTAATCTCTCAGTGTTCAAGACAATTCTCTAAGACTGTGAGCTGGAAAAAAATCTCTTTAACAAGAGTTCCCTCCATGTTTGAAATCACTGCGCAATCCCCATCCCCTTTGCTTGTTTTCATACTATCTAAAGTAGAATTGAAACTGTCGTGGCTGTTTTCAACCTTCAAGAGAAAACACGTGAACCCAGTTGTAGTTAAAGGAGAGAGTCAGATACACATTCTAAGTAAATGTGTATGTGCATATTTTGGAATTAGAGGAGGGAAATCTCTGATTTATGCTCTTGAATGCAGAAGCTACAGAAGTGCTTCTTTAACAACAGAATACATTCTGACCTGAGCTAAAGGGAAAGAAGGGATAAAACTGAGAATGAGCATGCCAACAGGAAATGGAAGAGTCAGGGCCATCCTCTCTCTAACCAGTCATCCATTCTTCCTCTTCTTGTCTTGTGGTGTGTATAGAAAGAGTGACAGATTTGCCCGAGACATTGAGAGGTTATGGGACTTGTTTTCAGTTATACAGCCAATATATTTCATGAGCCCGACTGGAAAGTGTCCTGCTTTCTATCCACTATTCACACAGCCTTTCCTTTTTAATCTTGAAAAAGTTAGAATTATAATAAAGTGTGGGATTTGAATTCTCAAAAACTCCTAAGCAGTCTTCAAGCCAAATAGACTAAACTGAGTTCCTTAAGATTTTTTTCCCTCTATTTCTTTTTAAAACTCTTAGATTCTGTCTTATTATTAATCCTAAAATAGAAGAGCATCAAGGATTGGCAACTGGGATTAAGTAACTTACCTAGGGTCACACAATTAGGAAGTATCTGAGACCAGATTTGAACCCACGTCCTCTTGACTCCAGGACTGGCACTGTGACCACTGTGCTACCTGGCTGCTCTTACTTAAGCCTTTCAGATGTCTTTATTTCCCCTGCCAATCCACCACCAAGCTCATTTCTGCAAAATAGGCTCTCTTTTATTTAGAAATGTATTGTCATGGAATCATAACCCCTCAGAACTTTAAGGTCATAGGATCATAGATTTAGAACTGGAAGGAACCTTAGAGGCCAACTAGTTCAGAACCTTCATTTAACAGAAAAGGAAACTGAGGCACAGAACTATTAAGTGGCTTGGTTTAAAAATCACTCAAACCCATAATGCTGAAATTTCTTTAAAAGTTACTTTGGTGGTTTGGTTTCTAAACTCCTTCCTAACTCTAAGCTTGACAAAATAAATTCAGTCTAGTTCTTGAGGTTTGGGGTTCTCTGCTCGTACCCAGGATCTTGCAAAAGCTCTCTGTGTGTTGTTTCTTCTAGGCGGCTCTCGGCTGGATCCCACGGGCTCGTTTGTCCCCACCAACACAAAGCAAGCCCTCTCCAACATGCTGCAGAGGCGTTCGGGTACCATGATGCAGCCTCCCTCCATCCATGCCATCACGTCCCAGCAGCAGCTGATACAGATGAAGCTTATGCAGCAGCAGCAACAGCAGCAGCAACAACAACAGCAGCGACTCCTCAGACAACAAGCCCAAACAAGACCTTTCCAACAGGTTTGTCCAAATCCAGCACCCAGAGAATGTTGCTTGTTTCAGTCCTTCCAGCAGTTAGTGGTGTGGCGTGTGTGTGTGCACGCGTGTGTGTTTACAACACATTTTGCACTTGAGTTTCTCCATGCACGAGCTTATGCATCTGTGTCTTTCTTTGTACATAGTGCATAAATCCCAGAACATGGATATATTCATTCCAGCACTTTGTTCTGGCTCATAGCTTCAGTAGAGGAAAAGTCCTGGCCATATTTGGTTTATTAGCATTTATGGATAGATTTAGGTTGCTCTTCTCTTGTTATTCACACGATGCAGCATGTGGGGCTTGATCCTTCTTTCTATGCCTTCCCTGATTAACCCTGGCTCCTTCCTTGCTCTCTTTCCTCTTAGCCCTGGTGAATTGTCACCCCACAGCTCTCTTTTTACATTTGTAGCAGATGCCGCTTGGTAACTCTAATCCAGTGGGTTCCGCCAAGTTGGCTCTTCTCCTTAGCCAAACTGTAAGCTCCTGGGGAGTGGGGGGGAGGCAGGATCTCGAGTAGTTTCAGGTGTATTCATTCTCCTCCTGAACTAAACCATAAGCTCCTGGAGGTCAGGGTCTAAACTGCAATCTCTACTTGTGGTGCCTTCCACTGAAGTTTCAGTACAGTAAACATCCCATCGATTTCATTGCCTTCCACGCCTGTAGGATGAATGAAATGAAATTTGGTTTTGTGGAATTTAGAGTTTGTGAGAAAGGCAGTCTGCCCTCTTAAAAAAAATACACGAAGCAAAGATAGAGGTAAAAAAAAAAAATGACACGCTCAAGAGGAGGCACAGCTCTACAGTATGTAAAGAAATCAGTCTATTGGATTGAAAAATTAATAGAAAAGGAATCTCAGCATATACAGTTGTGCATTGCTGCAAGGAACTTTCATATGGAAAAATCTAAACTCCTCATACAAATAAAACAGACAACAACAAATCATGTTCCTACAGCGTTCAGTCTTTTGCAAAAGAACTTACCAGTGTGGGTCTCAGGAACATGATCTCTTCCTATGTTTGAAATTTCATCAGTCTTAAACTCTGTGATCCAAGCAACTTTTCAGTTACGCATCTGCTGTATAATGCCAGAGTCTGCCTCTGTTTCTGTGGACAAGGGATAATTTTTTTACTAAATTCTAGTGAAAAAAAGATTAAAAGGCAAATAGAATCATTGAGAGGAAGAGGCTAAAACAGGCTTAGACATGGGACGATTTTTTACTAAATTCTAGTGAAAGAAGGTTAAAAGGCAAATAGAATCATTGAGAGGAAGGAGCTAAATTCTTACAGGTTTGGGGAGAAGGCATTTTAAGAGAAAGGCAAAGATGAAAGATAAGAAAGACTTCACTATAAGAGAGAAAAGATTCATTTTAAAGGACGTGTATCCATCCACACTTACTGTGTTTATCATTAACTCTAAGACTATTGTCAGGATATGTTTTGACGCCTTTAAGAGTAGGTGATATTCTCTTGCCATTTACACAATGGAGAATGTTCTATCTCAGACAGGAGGTCTCAAGTTGCCACATATGAAAATAACATTCCCAAATATTGATAGGTTACTCATTTTCTCAAGATCAGACCAATGTAGAGATTATGCCTGTCTATTAGACAGCAGACTATTTATTAGATTAGGACGTTCATCAAAGGCCAATCAAAATGCCAAAAGATTTTTAGCTTTTACTGGAGTTAAATAAATGATATAACAAAAGTAAAATGCATTGCCAACCTTCACGGGCTATAGAAATGCTAGCAATCATCATTACTATTATGAAACAGGAAAATTGAACACTTGCCAAGTAGGAAGTCAACCCTTTCTCTATTAACTTAGAGTCTTAGAAAACTGCTTAGAGGATAGGGGACTTGTCCAGGATTTTATTGTTGCTCTTTAGTGGTGTCAATCTTTTAAATATTTATAAATAGGTGGGCAGCTGTGGTGACTCAGTGGATTGAGAGCCAGGCCTAGAGATGGGAGGTCCTGGGTTCAAATGTGACCTCAAATATTTCCTAGCTGTGTGGCCTTGGCAAGTCACTTGACCCCCATTGTCTAGCCCTTACCACTCTTCTGCCTTAGAACCAATATGCAGTATTGACTCTAAGATGGAAGGTAAGGGTTTAAAAAATTGTAAATAAATATGGGTAACTATTCAAATTAAGTGAATCTTCTCCCAAAGTCCATGAAGATTTTTCAAATTGGGAAGAATTCACAGGATATGCAAAAAGTCAAGTGGCTTGGTTCATGCTTTTTGAATTGAGAACATTTGCTAAAAGTAAGACTTAAGGGATTTTCACGTCCATGTGTTTTTTGCACATATGTACGGTTCAATTTATTGTATGACATGCTACACACAAGGCACTGTGCTCAAAGCTGGGGGATACCATGACAGAAGCCCTAAAGGAGATTGTATTCTTGGAGGACACACCACGGGTACAGATCAGTAAATAAAAGATAAAAGAAGGGGATCAGTTTGTGAGTTGAGCCCTTCTATAGCTTTAGCAAAAGACTTTAAGAAGATGATTATTTCAGTAATAGGTATTGTCCAAAACATAGCGCTTTAACAAGAGACCTGAGAGACAGAGTGACACAGTGGATAGTGTTGGTATTGGAGCAGGGAGGGTCTGAGTTCAAATACTCCCTCAGATATGTACAAATGGTGACCCTGGGCAAGTCCCTTAAGCTCTCTCTGCCCTGGGGTACTCTCTCTTAATGTAAAGGTACAGACAGATACAAATTATCATTGGTTAAAGGGAATTTCCATAGTGTAACTTCCCCTTGTCAGTGAAATTAGAAATCTACAGTAGAAACAAAAAAGAAGGAAAAGAAAGAAGAGAGGAGCTTTGCCCCTTGGATTAGCTTGACTAAAAATCTATGACCTTATGTCTAAGCATTCTTGTAAAATGAATTAATCTTTTCACTATAAGCTTCTATAAATACTGAATGTATAGTCTGCTGTCTGGCATTTGGGTTGCTTTTTAAAATGTTGGTTTATAAGTCAATGGGGAATTGAGGAACCCTCCACTTCGAATGTGAAAAACACTTTTATAGAATCTAATTTGTAAAGACCTTATTCTGCTCACTTACTCCCAAGGGAAACATGTTAGTCTTACCTACCATTGAATAAATGAAACTTTACATGAATAAAGTAGCAAGTACAGCCTAAAGGCCCTCAAAGAAGTTCACAATTATGCAATGAGCCCAAAATAGGCAGCATTTGAAATGTGAGGGCTTGAAAAGGGGACAGATTGCCTTTCCTGTGTCTCCTTTCAAAGGGCCTTGAAGAAAATGTTCCCAGACCATTGTTTTCTGTTGTTTTCTGTTATTAAACATCTGCATTTGTACTCCACATTGCCCTCACCCCAAAAATGAACAACCTTAACAGCCCTTCCTAAAAATGTTAGAATAACCATCCTGACTAGTACCATCTATCAGTACAATAACCATCTTAACCAAATACTCCCAATGTTATAATAGGCATCTTAACCAACTCCCTGCCCCACCACATGTTATAATGACATTCTTAAGCAACAAATATATTAATATTTGGATATAGTCATGCTGCTGCTTCTATGATTAATGTGTTCTTAATAAACAGTTTTGGACAAGACCCATGATCACTCCAGCATTAGGGATTTTCAGAATGGAAACTCCCATTTTGGGTGAAATGCCACAAGTCATCTGGGAGCCTGTATCTGTAGAGAATTGCCTGGAGACATTGAGAGGTTATCACTTTAAAAATAGGAACTTGGGGGGCATCTGGGTAGCTCAGTGGATGGAGAGCCAGGCCTACAGACAGGAGGTCCTGGGTTCAAATCTGGCCTCAGACACTTCCCAGCTGTGTGACCTTGGACAAGTCATTTGACCCCCCATTGTCTAGCCCTTACCAGTCTTCTGCCTTGGAGCCAATACATAGTATTGACTACTAGATGGAAGGTAAGGGTTTAAAAAAAATAAAAATAAATAAAAAATAAAAATGGGAACTTGTTAATTTTTGAATAGCTTATACAATTAACAATTCATTTTGTATTAGAGGTTTCCTCTTCTCCCTCACACATCTATAAATTTTACTTTGAAGACCAAAGGAATTCCTCTCTTCCATCCTTTGAATGTCTCTGATGTAAGTGATCAACCAGCATCTATTCCTTACACACCAGGTACCAGGACCTGGATGTGCTCTGGGGCAGGAACACAAAGGAAAAGAAAAAAAGGTCCCTGCCCTCCTGGAGCTTGCATTCTAATGGAGGAGACAGCAATCAAATCAATCAGTAAACATTTATTAAGCACCTATTCTATTATGTCCCAGGCACAGTGGATGCAGGGTTACAAAAAGAGACAAAAAGCAGTCTCTGCCCTCAAGGAGCTTACTGTCTAAAAGAGGAGACAACATGCAGACAAACATAGAGAGAGCAAGCCCTATACAGGATGCATAGGAAATAATTAACAGAGGGATGGCCCAAGAATTAAAAGAGATTGGGGAAGACCTTTTGTAGAAAATGAAATTTTAGTTGGGACTAAAAGGAGCCTGGGAAGTCAGTAGTTGGAGCAGAGGAGGGAGAGCTTTCTAGGCATGGGCAACAGCCAGAGAAAATGCCAGGAGCCAGGAGTTGGGATTGTATTATTCATTAAACAGCCAGGAGGTCAGTGTCACTGAACTGAAGAGTTCCTGTTGGAGAGTCAGGCATAAGAAGATAAGCAGACTGGAGAGGTAGAGCCAGCACTAGGTTATGTTAATGCCAAACACAGCATTTTGCTTTTGATCCTGGAGGTGTCAGTTGCTGCTGGCATCTAATACGTCTTTAGTGGCAGAACAAAGGATGACTTAGGGTGGGGAGAGAATCGAAGCTGGGCGACACATGCGCCAAAAAAAGGGCACAGACAAGATAACAAGGCAGATGGAAGGTAGCTTCAGAAGGGAGGACACTAGAACCTGGGGAGCTTAGGAAAAGTCTTCTGCTACAAAATGGCATCTGAGCCCAGTGTTGAAGGAAGCCAAGAATTCTAAAGTGGCAGAGGAGAGAAGGAGGAGCCTGCCAGGATAGAGGATAGCCAGTTCAAACACATGGAGGGGGGAGATGGATCAGCATGTGTGAGGAGTGGCGAGGAGAACAGGATGGCTAAATCATGAAGCATGGGGAGTGGTGTAATGTGTGAAAGGCATGGAAAGGTAGGAAGAGATCAACTTGCAAAAAGCTTTAAATACTCCAAGAAATTCTATAGGTAACAGGAAGTCTTCTCTCCTTCAGGAACAGGAACTTTCTTACCTTCTTTTCTTTAAGAGGAAAAAAAAATCACCTGTTTAGCTATTTTTTAAAGAATAAGACAGTGCTTTTAACATTAGTTCTTTGAACCCAAACACACTTACACTGAGGCTAATTGCCCAATTAATTATTCATTTATATGACACCTGCTACATACCAAAGGTTTTACAGTTACTACATTTGATCCTCACAGCCAGCATGGGAGGTAGATGATGTTATTTTCCCCATTTTACAGCTGAGGAAACTAAGGCAAACAGAGGTGAAGTGACTTGCCCAGGGTCATAGAACTAGGACATATCTAAGGTTGGGTTTGAACTGGAGACTTCTTGACTACAAGTTCAGGACTCTGTCCACAGCACCACCCAGCTATGTTACTTATTGGTTTTAAACTATTTACATCATATTTTGCCCATGCCCCCTCACCAGACCACCTTATATTGTAGAGGAAAAAATTGAGAAGATCTATCTTGAGTTTCTTCTTCCTCCTAATTCAGCATTTCTCATATCCTTGACATCAATCCTGTCTCTGTCTTTTGTTTCAGTTTCTGAGATCAATAGAGCTGTCTGTGCTTACTGCCTTTACTTCTTATTTCTTACATTCCTCTTAACGTCTTTGTCATCTGACTTTGGGTCTCACCTGTTGTCTGAAACCACTGGATTGTTCTCTGTGTGATCACCAGGGACCATTTGATAGCCAAATGTGGTAGATTTATTTTCAATTCTTATCCTTCTTTACCTTTCAGTATGTGGTGACACTGTCAACCACTCCATGCTACTGGATACTCTCCACCCTGGGTTTTTGTGATTCTGCTGTCTCCTAGTTCTTTTCCCCAATGTGACCACCCCTTCTCCATCTCCTCTGAAAGGTTTTATTGATGTCTGACCTTCTATGTGTTAGAATGTAAGTTCCTTGGGATAGGATCGTTTTGTCATTTGGATTTATATCCCCAGTATATATACCCAGTAAATGGTGTATATTTCCTAGGACTCTGTCCTGATCCTTCTTCTCCCTTTAAATTAGTTGTCCTGGGACTATCATTAGCCTCTCTGGGTTCAGTTATCTATGCAAAGGACTCCAAAATCCAAGTTCTAATGCCCCATCATCAGCCTCCTGTAGACATCTCTACCTCCAATCAAGGCAGAAAGCATTTATTAAACCTCTCCAATGTTGCAGGCAGTGTGCTAAGTGCTAGGTGGAAATACAAAGAAATGTAAAGTATAGTCCCTAGTCTCAGGAGCTCACATTTTAATGGGGGAGATAACAAGCAAACAACCGGGTACCAACAAGATAAAGACAGAATAAACTGAAGATACTTTCCGAGGGAAGACACCAAAGACTAGGAAAGGCATCTTAGAGAAGCTGAGATTTTAGCTGATGTTTGAAAGAAGCCAAGAAATCCATTTGTTAATGGTCTTGGGGGGTTTTGAGGCTACTTTCTTTCCCTGCCCCCAATCTCTCCTCTTTTCCATCCAACCTCCACAAAAATGCCCAAAGCAGAGATCTGGCCATTTCCCTTCCATACTTAAGAAGATTCCGTAGTTCTCCGTTACTTTGAAGATACAATACAAGCTCCTCTATTTGTCACTCATAGGCCTACCTAGCCTTTCTCTTAACTTGTCCCCAGATAGATTTCATACATAATCCATATTCCAACCAAACTTGCTTCATTGCTGTTCCTTAGACAGAACATTCCATGTCCTGCTTTGCTTGGGGATCCCTCAAGCCTTAAGGCTCCCCCTTTGCTTCTTAGAATCTCTAACTCCCTTTAGGACTCAACTCATGGTCCCTTTGCTACTAGAGGCCCTTCCTGATTATCCCAGTCTCATCTCAAAACTTCTTTGTATGTATTTTGTTTTCCCACATCTATGTTTATGTTTTCCCCTCCTCCCCCTCTCCCCATTCCATTCTTTCCCATCCTCCATTCCATTGAATGTAAGTTTCTTGAGCAGAAGAACTGGTATCTTTGGGGGGCTTGTGTCCCCAATATCTAGCAGTTTATTAAATCTGTGGAGCTTTATAGATATCTAATAAATAATGGCTGCATGAGTATCTTTCCCTCACACACACACAGTTTCTTCTGGCATGTATCACTGGACATATTCATGAGTTTGCATTTCAGTGATGTGGGATTGAGGGTGTTTACAAAGCGACTGGGCATGCATTGCCTCATAGGGGTGCTTTTAACTAAGCAAGTTGGATAGTAATTAATTATAACTTAGAATTTATTCTTTCTGAGCAGAATTGATCCAAGGAGTAGTATTCTCTATTTCAAAGTAGGATTTCTGTGGGAATATTCTCTCTCCCAAACAATGATGTGATTATCTCTAGTTAGGCAAGAAAATCTGTGATGAGTAATACAAAACATTGTTGGAAGAAACAATAAATTAGCAACTCTTTTTATTTTTAGTTATTTCCTCATTCAAGAAATTTGGATTTCTTCAATATGCATCATCACCGCTCATTCCACAAACCTGGTTTCCTGGAATCCCCAGCATGAACTAAGCTGTTTGTATGATTATTACAGCCCCTGAGATTTTGCAGAATTGCTCAGTTAGATCCTAGTTTTAGAAGATTCCCCTAGAACCATGTTGGTGAACCTATGGCATGCGTGCCAGAGGGTGCTGCTCCCCTCTCCCTCTCCACCACACCTGAGGGCATTTTTCACACCACCCACCCCCCTGTCCAGCACCCCAATGTTAGTGCTTCCTCTCTCCCCTGTCTGGGTTAAGGGGGAGGCTCACATGTGCTAGTAGGGTGCAGTTTGGGTGCTCAGTCTTTAAAAGGTTTGCCATCACTGCCCTAGAAGTTCAGATTTATTCTTTTGTTAGCAGTAGGTAAACCTTGGCAGCCTGTACTGCTGTACACACTAACCCCCTCAATGCTTCCCCTGATAATATCTGAGATGATTTCATGCAGCTGATCCTCTAGATATAAATTTCTGCGGCTTTGAACATTCGGGCTTCTCCTATAATTTCTTTCCTCATCTTGCTTCCTTGCTGGTGGCCTAACACAGTAGAGATAAGCTTTATCCCTAACCTCTGTGTGGGCGCAGTGTAAATGATCATGCTTCCCCAAGTCAGCCTTTTGTAAGGCTGTCAAAGACTGCATCATAAACCAAAAACTCTGACTCCATCATAGGAGGCAGTAGAATTTCTAGTGAAGCAAGCGTGTCATTTTTTGCGTGTACTTAATGGATTTAATTCCTGGCCTATGTCAATTTGAGAGAAAGTGTTGTCAGTGTTTAAATTATTTCTTTGAAGAAACTAATAAAATATGTAAGCACAATGGTTGGACAGTGGGACCTGGGTGGACCTGAAACTGATTTCCATTTATTATAAATTATATTTACATTCTCATTTAATATGGATTATATTGACTGTTCATACTGTGGCAAGAGTAGAAGTTACTTATTTAAGGAATCTAAGTTGTTACTCTCTAAATAATTTATAGAGTAAATTTGTATTCTTGTAGAATTGGGGGAGGCCTTTGCTTCTCTTGTTTCTGCAACAGTAAATGTTCATGGTAATTCTTGGCATGGCAGTCAGTCCATTTACAACTTTGGCATTCCTCCAAAAATGACTAAACATGGAATTCCTTTAACTAACAAAAGAGCAGTCACTAACAAGTTATCAGTTGCCTTTATCTTAAACTGGCTCCCGGGCACTACCCTAAAAAGCGCTATTCTTGAGTTTGGCAATTGAGATATCTTTTTTTTTCTATTGTGCTTAATTGCCTACGAAACTAAAGCTATGATCTAATTGAGTTTGTATTTTAAAAGATAACAACAGCATATAACATACATCCTGGCAGCCCATGCTGTGATTTCATGGCTTTGTAACTGAAGTGTTGCCCAACAAAACTAAGGACTCATGACTAAATGGTGAAGACTGGGCTGAGGGTGGCTTTGGCATCCTATTGGGTTACGGGACATCTGGGCAGAGTAAAGTTTTGGGACAGTTGGGAGAATCTCTGTTCTCCATCTCTGTCTTTGGACCACTGTAGAGTCTAATGAATTTTTAGAGGAAAAATCCCCTCGGCTCCCATTAAAGAAAGTTGGGATCTCTCAAAAAAGTTCTCTAACCCTGTGGGAGATGCCTTGCTAAGCCCCGAGAAGAGGCTGGTTTATATTTATTGGTTAACATGAGAAAAGTTCATATTTCATATGTATTATAGCTACCAATCTGATTAGGAGAAAAGAAATCTTATGTATATTGTCTACCATTTTCTTGCTGTCCCCTTTCTATAGGACTTCTGTAACTCTGCTGTGCCCCTTCAGGATGGCTTTGACAACATAATGGTAACACCTGCCGGCATTTCCTTTTTATGTATATAAATATATATATATATAATACACAGACACACACATACGTGCACACACACCACTCTACCGCCTTGACCTAGTCATTGAAACACTCGAGTGAAGAATAGAAGAATATTCCTTAAACAGAGCCACTGATAGGAGTTGAATCTGCTTCAAAGTATGCAAAGCATTTATGTGTCACCATACACTCTAGAATATGTTCGAATAGACCTTGATTATTGTCTGGGCTGATTTTAATCACTTTGGACTTTTCATTTTCAATCAACACAATATTACGAATGAATGAATCATTTTCACGGCTTGGGCTTTGAAGCATGGTCTCCTTGGTGACCTTGATTTTATCCCTCGATCAGTCTTCTCTTTTTGGGACTTTTTTTTCCCTGTCACTAGCAAAGGAATAGATGGCATGCTCCTTTATAGACCAATTGTCAGATAATGAATGAAATGTTATTAAAAAAAATAGACCCTTTCCATCCCATACCTGGTCCCCACATTCTAGGCAGAATGTATCAGATTTATTTTTCTGTCCTATGCACAGAAGGATTAAAAAAAATTCTTTTAACCATAGGACTTGCATGTATGCTTTTTTTATTAACCCTTACCTTCCATCTTGGAATCAATACTGTGTATTGGTTCCAAGGCCGAAGAGTGGAAAAAATCTAGGCAAGTTGGTCACACACAGCTAGGAAATATCTGAGGCCAGATTTGACCAACTTTGGCTCTCAATCCATTGAGCCACCCAGCTGCCCCCTGCATGCATGACCATTAATATCATACTAGAACAGGCCTGCTTTCATTAAATGATTGGTTTCTGCAGCAGCTACTCTGCCTGTAACTTGAAATCGAAAGCCTTTTTCAGCAGAACCAGTACAAGTGTGAAGTGTGGATCTAAATTCATGAATATCCCTGGCTAACTACATGTCTAGTATTTTTCATGTTTGTTTTTTTTTGTTTGTTTTTAACTACAGATTGAAAATTTGTTCCAACTCTTAACTGTTTAGTCGTGTTTTTATGAATATCTCTTGGTTGGAATGTTTGTTATGCTGGTTCTTTGATACCTTTCAGCAGAGAGAAATTTGAAAAGAATTTTCTAAACACCAATTATCTATAACATTTATTTTTGACAGTCTAGAACATGCAGGGTACAGGTGAGATTTCCATTTGTTTTATAAATGGGACTGAAAAATCATTCCATGTTAGACACATGTTTGAGACTGTCCATCTTGTCTCACGCCATCATTGTTTCAGTCTTTGATAAGGTCATTGGTGGGGAGTAGGGAGGATGAAAAAAATCTTCTTTAATTCAAGAGGATGATGATGTCTTGTGAATTTAATTATACATCGTTTCCTTAAGTTGTCGGTTGTTTAAGTTCAACAGGCAAATTTTGTTATTGCTTTAAAATAAACCTAAATTAAATTTGAACTTAGGGTTCTAATAGGTCATTTCCAGAGGTCTTAATGTTCTTTGAAATTTCCCAGTGCTGTTAGGAACATTAAAAATATATATATTTGACAAGTCAATATTCTCATTTCCATGTTGTTTTAGTATTGTAGTCATGGAAGGCTTCAAAAAACTCCAGTAACATCCATCTATTACATTACCTAGTACGTTTGTTTTGGTGCTCCAATAAAATGTGAGCATCCGTGCCCCCAAAACTGAAGCTATCATTAATTTTTCCTAAATTAGGTGAGCTTATATTGAGAGACCTTTTGAAATTTCCTCATAATTTAAAGCTTTTCTCAGGAATAACAGCT
Source organism: Gracilinanus agilis (assembly GCF_016433145.1). Taxonomy (NCBI): domain Eukaryota; kingdom Metazoa; phylum Chordata; class Mammalia; order Didelphimorphia; family Didelphidae; genus Gracilinanus; species Gracilinanus agilis. The sequence continues at coordinate 639,109,605 of NC_058132.1, forward strand.
AGCATTTGCATAGTCCCTGCTATGTGCCAGGTACTGTGTGCCAAGAGCTTAGATATGTTACCTCATTTAAACCTCACAAAAACCCTAGAAGTTTGGTACTATTATTATCCCTACTTTACAGAAAAAAGAAACTGAGACTGACTTGTCCAGGAAAGCATTAGTAAGTATCTGCTGCAAAATTTGAACTCAGGTCTTCCCTACTCCCGAGTCCAAGAGTTAATCCACTCTGCCACCTACCTGTCTCTAGAAGCTATTTTGTCACTGTTAATTACCTACAGCCAAAAGAGATAGTTGCCCTGATAAGAATTCCGTGTGTTGTAGTGGAAAGAACACTTAGCCTGGTTGTTGGGGTGCCTGAATTTGAATCCCAGGTTTACTCTTTACTATCCGAGGGAATTTGGCCAAGCCATCATTTATCCTCTGAGCCTTGGTTTCCTTGATCTCTAAATTAAGAGAACTAAACCACATGTTTCTAGTTCTAAATCTTTCAACCCATTACTCATATAGATTTTGTTTGGCCTTGCGCAATAGTCACCTCTTATTCAAGTAATCATAAATAACTCAATATCAACCCAATAACTCAGAAAATTTTGCCCACCAGGTTTTGGTCGGGTGCCTTTTATTTTTATTTTTAAAAAGCATTTAGATGTTTTATGAACCAAATGAGTAGAATGCATGAATATCAGGTCATAGTTGTTGAGGTGCTTATAAATAGATTTAAAACTTATCTATAGTGGCTAACTGTGAGATTTAGGCACCACTACTTCTAAAATACTGAATTTCAGTTTAATGCCTGTTGTCCGTTAATTTGATTATATAGCAAAGTCTGTTTTAGAACGTTCACTTCATGGTTCGCTCAATTGATTGATGAAGCTATTTTTGTTGGGAGAATACCTGGATACCTAACCTATTCACTTGTTCGGATTTATTATCACCCGATTTGTTATTTGTGAACTATCTAAGCCCAAATATTTCCAGAGTTAAATGGTAAGAAGTAAAATGTAAGAGCTAAGAAATATGTTTGAGATCATAAAAAGATAATTATAATTCATTGATGTCAGAAGTGGTTCTGATCTGTGAAAATAAAAAAAATATCAATGTTATCATTTTGTTGAAAGAACATTGGCTGAGAGTCAGGAACTCTGGGTCTCCCTGGGTGAGAGTCAGGGGTTGTGGAATCGACTGGCTGAGAGTCAGGTGCTCTAGATCCCACTGACTGAGAATCAAGTCCTAGCTCTGCCATTGCCTGATTCTTTGATTTTAGAGAAGTCCTTTAATGCCTATGAACCTCAATTTCCTTATTCCCAAAATGAGGGGAAGGAACTAGATGATCTCTAAGAGGTTCCTGCCAGCTTTGAATATAAATATTCTGTAAGGTTCCTTCTAGATTTTAAATCCTAATGTAAAACATAACTTTATGGTAAATCATGATTAAAAAAAGGAAATTCAGTTTGCCTCAATCCCTGAAGTAGGTGCATAAATGTGGGTTGACTTGACTTCCCCTTCAGATAAAATGATCACTCACATTGATACAAAACATAAGAAAGTTTGCCAAATGCCTTTCCTAAAGTGGTACCATAATGTAGGGTAGGGTGGGGCAAGGAATTGGTAAGCAAGCAAGTATGGAAGTTCTTAAGAAATAACACAGATAGGATTGACAGAAATATAGTTAGATGGACAGACAGAGAAATAGACAGATAGATGGATGGATGGATGGATGGATGGATGGATGGATGGATGGATGGATGGATGGATGGATGGATGGATGGGTAGAGATAGCCAGATAGACAGAGAGAAAGAGAGAGAGCCCCAGATAACAAAAAAAAATTATTTCCATTCAAATTCACCTCTTTTTGAAGTATGAACACAGAATCAGGAAGTGCCTCGGAGAAAGTCCATCTTGTCCAACCAATTTCTGAACCAACTGTGCAATATTGTGGTGAAATTAAAAGAAGGCTGTATTTTGAAAGTAAAGACAAGTAATCAAATTAATGACAAGCCTGAGAACTGCTGCTCACAGTAGTTCCTGAATTTATTTTACTCTAAATTTTTTCATCAATGAACCATAACCAGAATTGTTTCTAAAGTTCTTTGGCACATTGAGAAAATATTTCTCTACAAATTAATGCCATCACATATAATTCATACATTTTTCCCTTCCCAAGACAGATCTAGAAACAGGTATATGATATTGTGAATATGAAATGCCATTCATTGTTCCAACTTTTCTCCAAAATAACTTTTCCATTTCACAAAAATTAAAATGTACTGAGAGAGAGAGAGAGAGAGAGAGAGAGAGAGAGAGAGAGTGTCAAGATCTTATCCACTATTTCAGACATTTTAAGGGGAACCAATTCCTGGATAAGTGTTGTTCCTGAAGATAGCTTCATAGCAGCAATAAGAACATTAAAGATTAGAGCAAATGCTTTTGGAGGACCCTAGTTTGCATGTTTCTGAGTGCTGCAGAAGACTAAGGTTATATTAGATGATCCAGGTAAAAAGTTTCTATAAAATAAGCTGGTCAAATGAATGGTAGTGAGAAAAGGGGAAACTGGAAAGTTTAAAAGAGATACTCACCATGGTGTCCTTGTGGCATTTTGTGGAAAGAAGAGTGGAAAGGGTAGCATCTGGGTAGGGTTGTAATATGGGTAATATTAGCAGCATTTTAAAAAGTCTAGTCTAGTATTCATGTATCATCAATTATGAATTCCCCTTTGGGAAAATTTTGCATATTTCACACATAGAAAAATATGGCCCAAATGTGTAGCTTAGAGAAAGCTTTCCCTTCCCATCTCTAAGCTGGATTTTGATGGCCATTCTCATTTATTTTTCTACTCACTGATGGTTTTGACATCCAACTTGCCCCTTTCATTTCAGACTGGGTAATTTAAGTGTTTAAAGAACAAATTAGCTTTTCACATTTATTTCCCTCAAAAGAGAGAGCCAAGTGAGTATTTAAATGTTCTAGCCTTGCATTCACCTATTCCCATTTATGGTCATTTTCCCAGTATCACCATCATTATTTTCTTACACCACCAAGTTAAAAGCAGCGACTAAAGAGCCCCCAGGTTCCTGGAAGCACCTAGCCATGGGATGCTGGTAAGCTGTGGGTATGACTGAGACTGTGTGTTAAGTTCTTCATTTGAGCAAGTGCAGGCACACATAGTTAGGTTTCTCTTATTATAAACACATTGATATTTTCTGTGACCCAAAGTCATTGAATGGAGCCAGGTGAGTAGACAGCAAGTGTTCTTATTGTGCTTTATGACTGATCTTAGATCATGTGTTGCTTCAGTGGAAGTTGTCATTGGTCATTGATTGGTTAATTTCTCCTTGAAATGGTAGAAAACACCAAATTTAGTCTTTGAATGGAGACAGATGGAGAGTTTTCAGGGCAGTCGTAAAACCAATGATAGTGAAATTTCAGTTTCGTTTGTCTCACTTCCATCCTATTCACATTTTTTTAAGTCCTTGTTAGGTCTTCTGGGTTGAAAACCATCTCGTGGCCCTGGACGGCTTCATGAGATTGCATTGCAAAGCTTTTGCTATGCCACTTATTTAGAATAAAACCACAAATGGTGGCTAAAGATTGAGTGCTTCTCGGACTCCTTACCTTTCTCTGTAGTGGTATACCGTGCCCCCAAAACCATTCAGCTGAGCGAACAGTAAAAGGGCTCTGGACCATCTATTTGTTTCAGTGACTCCCTCTACTGGATAGCCTCTAGCCTATCTCATCAAATTGGCACCTACATAGAAAATGGCTAACAAAGATCTTTTGGGAAGAAAGAAGTAAAAACTCTAAATTTCATTTCACAAACCTATACTCTATGAAAAGGGCTCTTAACCTATTTTTTTTTTTTTTGATGTGGACTCCTTGGCAGTCTGGTAAAATTCATTCACAGACTAAATATTTTAATGTAAAATACATTAGATTACAAAGGAAATCAATTATGTTGAAAAATAGCTACCAACATTTTTTAAAAGCCCACAGACCCCAGCTTGCAAACCTCTAGACTTTAGTTACCAGGAATAATGCTTAAGAAGTAAAAACCAGTTGTTGCTGTTATGATCCAAAAAAAAAAAAAAATGCCTTTGATTTCTTTTCCAGGGCCAGCCCCTAGACCAGGCTGCTATTTTCGCTCCACAAGTACGACCATCTTCCCAGCTTCCTCAATATTCAGGGTTGCAACAGGCACAGGTACCAACATTCATTCATTCTTTCGAAATGACTGCTTTATTTTTCTGCAAGGGGGAGGTGTTCCTTATTTAATTTAGAAAGCTGATATTCTGCTTAGACTGTAGAACAAGTGCTCTGTTTTTATTGCTCTGAGCTATGCAAAATATTTACAGACAACCAGCCCACTCCTTATAGGGCACTGAAGGTAACTGCATCGACTCTGATGTCTAGAGGACGTTGGTGAGAATTTCCAGAGTGACAAAGTACAAGACGAGGCAGTAAATTCAAAAGAGTAGCCCAGAAAGGTTAAAATGCTCATCTGAGGTCCACAACCCATGTCTGGCAGCAGCTGGCCCAGCCTTATTTAGCCAACTAAATTTTTCATGGCTTCTTCTACCCAACGAGGCTAGTCCAGTCACCGCCCCTTTCCATTATCCCTAATGCCGAGCTTATTTCCCTGCTTTTGTGCCTTTGCTCATGGGAGGCGCTTCTGCTTAAAAGGAATCCACCAGTTGATGATGAAACTTATACCTGCTTCTTACTGGAAGGATGATGGTCCCAGGATGCAGAATGAAACCTATTTTCAGACATGGTCAATGTGGGAATTTGTTTTGTTCCAGTATAAATACAGACACATGTATACATACATGTATGTTACATGTATACATTAAAATAGAAACATCTTTCCCACCACCCTTACACATGTGTGTACATGTATGTGTGTGGTTTTGTCTGAGTATACATACATGTCAGTATATACAAACATTATTTCCCATGTATTTGTGTATGTGTTCGCTAGTAGGGTTTAGTTTTTTTCCTTTTTCATTTGGGGAGTAGGAAGGAAGAAAGGAAAGGAGCAGAGAAAGGGAAGGAAGGAAGAAAGGAAGGGCAAAGGAAAGGAAAGAAGGAAGGAAAGACACCCAGTTTACATTTATATAGTATATGTATTAAATACTTAGAAAACTAAAGTATACAAAAAGAGATCTCTAGCTTCTTACACAGCCCTTTTGGGTAGGCTCATTTTATTTGATGTTGGGTTTAAAATAAAACTTTTATAGAAAATACTCTTGATAAATCCAGTTCTATTATCTCCTTCAAGACTCTTTCAAAGGACCTTCTTTCCCTTGACTAAGTTATTTTTTAATCTGATTATTTCTCTATTCTGTTACTTCATTTATTTTTTCATTTATTCACTCATCACATGTGATATAGTAGAAAGAATATTGAATATGGAGTCAAAAGAGCTGGGCACAAATCCTGGCTTGGCCACTAATTGCTTACTTTTAACAGGTCACTTAATCACACTTAGTTCCAGTTTTCTCATCTTTGAAATGGAGTTATGATCTCATGTCCCCTCCCATTCTTAAAAAAAATCCCATAGACTTATGAGAAAGAACGCTGTCCATATCCAGAGAAAGAACTGTGGGAGTAGAAACCCAGAAGAAAAACATTTCCTTGATCATATGGTTCAATGGGGATATAATTGGGGATGTAGACTCAAAACTATCACCCTATTGCAAATATCAATAATCTGGAAATAGGTCTTGATCAATGATACTTGGTGGAATTGCTTGTTGGCTACAGGAGAGAGGGAGGGAAAGAACATCAATCATGTAACTGTGGAAAAATATTCTAAATTAAATAAATAAATAAATTTTTGTTTTGTTTTTTTATCCCAGAATCTCGAACATTAATTTAGCCCTTTGTGTGTACAAGGTGCCATTCTAGGCAATGGGGGGGATACAAAGATGAATAATACCCAGTCTTTGCCCACAAAAAATATTTTATTATAGAAGAGGAGGGAAGGCATATACACAAATAAGAACTATAATTCAAGATATTATTATGTGATCAAAAATTTTTTTTAATAAAAAATTTTCAAAAGGTAGTATGTGATCAGTTCTGTTAGACTTAGGGACAAAAAAAAGATCATTTCCAGCTAGTGGGTTAGGATCAGAGGAAATCAAGGAAAGCATTTAATTTGGGTCTTAGAAGATGGTCAGATTTCAACTAGAGAAAGTAGAGTTGGGAAAGAAAGCTCTTGCCCTGTTAAGATTTGGCTGGAGCATAAAATACAGGAAGAGAGAGTCAAATGAGATTAGACTGGGGAGAAGAAAGGGAGTTTGAAAGCAGATGATGATGATTCCGGGGCCTTGAATGCCTCAGCATATAATCAATATTCCATAAAGGTACAACAGAAAAGGATTCAGAATCTGAAGACCTGTGTTCAGATTTCACTTCTCACACCCCTTGTGTATTCTTGGGCAAGTTGCTTACTGGGGCCTCAATTTTGTCTTCTGTTAAGTAGGGGCAGCTAGGATAGAGTAGATAGAGCACTGACTAGTAGTCAGAAGTTTATTTCCATTGTAGCCTCTGTCTGACTCAGTTTCCTCATCTGGAAAATGGAGAGAATAATGGTCCTTACCTCCCAAGGTTGTTGTAAGGTTTAGATAGAATATATGTAAAGTGCTTTGCAAACCTTAAAGTTCATTATGGACATGTTCTTGTTGTTTAACCCTTTTTCATTCATTCCTGACTCTTTATGAACCCTGAGATCCTGGAAGTGGTTTGCCATGTTCTTTTCCAGCTCATTTTACAGATGAGGAAACTGAGGCCAATAGGGTTAAGTGACTTGCCCAGGGTCACACAACTAGCGAAGTCTATGAGGTGGATCTTGAACTTAGATCTTCCTGACTCCAAGCCTGGGACTCATATCTACCCAGCTGCCCCAATTCTTATTAAATTAAATTAATTATTTTATTCTCTTATTAAATTTATTATCTTTTATTTTATAAATTATATTATTTTATAAATATGATGATCTTATTAATTATCTTGTTAAATTAAATTATTCTTATTAAAATGAGAGGATTGGACCACATGGCTGGGGAGGTCCCTTCTAGCTCTAGATTTGTGGTCCTACATTTTTCCTCTTGTATTTTCCCTGAGGATGTCCTGATGACCTTAGAGTTAACCTTTCACTGTGGGAGCTTCTTTCCCCCGCAGGCTATGCCCCACGGATATACCATGTACAGTACTCAGATGCCTCTCCAGCCACAGCAGCAGGCTGGCGGGGTGGTCCTCTCCCCCGGCTACAACCCGAGGAGCTACCCAGCCACACATTCCAATCCGGCTCTCATGGAAAGGCTTCGGCAGATGCAACAACAGCCTCCCAGTGGGTACATTCAGCAACAGGCTGCCGCCGCCGCCGCCTACCTTCAGCCCATGCCAGGATCCCAGAGGTGAGGCTCTTCCCACTTTTTGGTGCTTCGTATCCTTGTCGTATACAGAGTCGAAGAGGATCTTGGAACCTGAGAAATCATTTAGTCCTACATAATGGCTTTGGGCACGATTGTCTGGAAGTTTAAGTTCCTGCTCTGACCCTTTGCAGCTGGTGACCAACCGTTCGGGGTATCAGCAGACATTTAAGTCCCTGTGCGAAGACAAAGACAAAAGCCCCTGTTCTCCAGGAACTTGCTTTCTCCTGGGGATATCTGGGCAATCAGAAAAACACAAAAGTGATTTGAGAGAGTGCCCTGAAAAGTGACTTCGGTTTCCTCATTCTGCAAAATGGGAATGATGATAAACTACTTATCTCATTTGTTGTGAAAAAATATTTTCTAACTTTGAGGCACTACTATTATTATATTTTTACATTGATGTTCAGTTATTTCATAGATAAGGAAATTGAAGTTCTCCTGATCCTCAGAATAATTAGTTTATTTTTTTAGTTGATAAAATTAATTGAAAAGATTTAATTGAATTGAAAAAAATTCAATTGAATTTTTTAATTTTTTTATTTTAAATTAAGTTTTAATTTTTAATTTAATTAAATTAAAATTATAAATTTAATTTAAAATTTTTTGTTTAATTCAATTTTTAAAATAACAATAAATAAAAAAATTCTTTAAATTGAATTGAAAATTCAACTGAAATTTAAAAAACATTTTAATTGAAAAAATTGAAAACAATTGAAAATTGTCTTGATTCACAGCTTTTAAGGCAAAAGGCAATAAATATTTATTAAGTAATTTCTGTGTACTAGGCACTGTGCTATATACTAGAGGTGTAAAGAGAGACAGCTATACTAGAGGTGTAAAGAGAGACAGCTCCTGCCTTCAAAGAGTTACCTTTAAAAAAAAAAGTATACCCTCCATCTTTGAATCAATACTATTAATTTGTTCCAAGGCAGAAGAGCAGTAAGGACTAGACAATGGGAGTTAAGTGACTTGACCAGGGTCACACAGCTAGGAAGTATGTAGGAAGTATCTGAGGTCAGATTTGAACCCAGGACCTCCCATCTCTTAGAGCTGGTTCTTAATCCACTGAGCCACCCAGCCGCCCTTCAGGAGTTTACATTTGCTAAAATTTCATTCAAAATTAAGGTGACTTCATAATTGACTGAAATCTGGAGAGAATACAAAATCCCACTGTCTACTATTTATTGATTGCAAAGAAGCATTTTACAGAGCAGGGCAAAATTTAGCCTTTAAAGGCTCTTCTTCAATGAGGAACTTTACGTGCATATGATAAGTGGATAAGATTCCTCAGTAGAAGTAACTGAAGACCTTTATTTAATGATCCTCTGATTACTGATAATAAAGCATAAAATGAGAAAAAAATTAAGATAACTTATCTAGCCCAAAGTAGTGTGGTTGTGGGTGGTGATGGAGGTGGTTTAAGTATATACTGTGGCTAGCTTAATCCATAATGATCTCTCTCTTCTTCTGATGAAAAGCAAGCTTCAAACTTAGCTGATAAAAAGGAGAGAATTATTATTAACTTGGGAAGTCATGGCCTGTTTTGCTATAGCTTGCTAGAAATAACAGACCATACATTTCATTAAAGCTGTGGTAGTGTGTGATCATGGTTCCCTAAGTCCCTTGGACAGCATCTAAAATTAGTCATTTCTTGTGAAGAATATCCCACTTGAAGTGAATAGTATTAAAAACTCCCCTGTATTAGCATTAAATACTCTGTAAAGTGATTTTTACTCTTACCTATAGAACATAATTACTTCAAAGATTTTTTAAAAAATAAGTCATTCTTACACAATTATTAGTTGGAAGTTAGAAAAATCATTAATTTAGAAAATTCAAGGATCTATTTCCTGAGCATTAAACTTTCATTTTAGAAGCTGCTTAGTGCAGTTACTCTAAGTGCAAAGAGCCACCTAGTTTGAGAAGGTACTTTTGCTATACTGATTAGTGTATTTTTAGTAGATTAATTATAAAATCTTATTTTTGGGGGGGAGCAAGAGATCTTAATCTTGAGAACACAGATCAGATTCCTCAGATCCATCAGGTTCTCTTTATTTTTTGATAAATGTTCTTTAATATAATTGGTTTATGTTGCAATCCTATAATATTTAACATAATAATATAAAATACAATATTATTATATCATGTATTTTATTTTATACACTTAAAAATGTCTTTCTCAAAAAAGGAGGCAGGATTCATAGGACTCTCAAGGCTTCAGAGGGATTCATGACTCAAAAAAAGATTAAGAAACTTTTTCCCCTTTCCCTTTGTTCAAGAACCATCTGATAGCTATACTTTCACTTAAATCTGTTGGTAGAATCATGGGACATTCAGACTTTTGTTTAACACTAATTTTTTTTCCAGTATATTATAAATCCTGAGGGTTCAACAGCTATTTGTGTTCCGGTTGCTAATTTGAAGAACAGATGTTAAGTTTGTCTTCTCTTTCCAGACTGACTCATCAACCTTTACAACAAAGTCCTTTGGTTGGCGGGGGACTGGATGCTGTACTGACCACTACGCCCCATCCAAACCTCAATTCTGTGCCACTGCCTCAGGACCAGATGAGGCAGAGACAGCAGCAAATCAGACAACAGAGGCTCCTTCAGGTGGGAGATCAGGCAATAAGTGAAACAGTTAGTGAATAATCCTGCTACTTTTAGTGTATATAAATAAGGAAACAAAGTCCTAGAAATGTTTCTATTTCTACAAGGGCAGAGTTAGCCCAAAAGAGTCTAGTTACAACTTTAGTTAAGAATAATCCTTTCTTTCCGTGCTATTGCCTTTTTTAATAGTAATAATAATAATCAGCATTTATGTAATTCTTTAAGATTTATTCTATTTCTTAAGGAAATAAAAAATAAAATGGATATTATTTCTACCTCTTTTCTGGGAACTTGGATCACTTTTAGGCATTTTTCTAAATGACTACAAAATCTTTGCATAGGTTAAGTATTTGGAGGCAGGCATAGGATAGAATCAGTAGAATGATTATCTTGAGACTGACCATGGAAATGAATCCATTGGGGAAACAATGAAACATCAGCCCTCTCCACCTTCCCCTGCTCCCAGTATCAAGGCTCAGACATCTCATCCATGGGCCTCAGTCCCTCGTAGGCAGGAGACAAAGAAGGCATCAGGGCAGAGCAGAAGAGTGAGAGAACACTGAAATAAAAGGCTTATGATATGAGGTTTAAGTTAAGAGGTTTATGGAGTGAACCCTGGATTTGAAATCAAGAGAGTTTCTCGTTTGCAGTTCTCATTCTGGCCATTTGACCAAAAGCTAATCACTTCTCCACTCTGAGGCTGTTTCTTTATCTTTACTAATGGAGATAATAATAATAATGGCACTACCCATCTCACCAGGTCAACTTGAAAGCAATATAGACATTTTAATGACCATATCTAAGAAATGGAAAATTATGGGTAGAGTTTACACAGGGAGATTTCAGCTTGATTCAGTGAAAAACTTCCTGTTATTCAACCCTATCTAATGAGGACTGGGTTTGCCTCAAGAAGGAATGGGGAACCTTTCCCCACTGAAATGCCTTAAATTTAGAAAAGAAAGAAATTTATGAACTGAGAAGACTTCATGAGTTAGTGGTCCTTGAGCTGAGCTTTGAAAGATATGTAGGATTTTTCGGGAGCTAGGAAGGAAAATAAATTCTGTTGAGTTGAGCCAAAAACCTGACAGATTGGTGATTTTGGATGGTATTTCAATGTTGATCAGTATTTTCTTTAGTTGCAGCAGCAGCAGCAGCAACAGCAACAACAGTCCCAACAGCAGCAGCAGCCACCTCAACAGCAGCAGCAGCAGTCACAGACACAGACACAGCAGCAGCAGCAACAGCAGCAGCCCCAGGGTCAGCAGGCACTGGGACTCCAAGCAATGCAGACGCAGCAACCTTTGGTAAGAAGATTTGTTGAAGAACATGTATATATTTAGGGTGGGTGACTTTTATGTGTTTATATGACCTAAAAACCATCATTAAATACATGGACTTTAAAAGTAATATTGTTGGAAGGCTATACTACAGTCCTCCTAGACAGAAGGAGGAAATGGATAATTAATAGTTGAAAAGTTCATTATCCAGATATCTTCTACAACTTCCTTCCTCCTCCCTTCTTCCCTCTTCTTCTTCTTCTCTTTCCCCCTTCCTCTTCTTTCTTTTTCTCTCTTTTCTCCATCCTTTTTTATAAATTCACCTACCTCCTCCCTTCTTCCTCCCTAACTAATCCTCTGTTTCTCTTCTACTCTTTATCTCTCTACTACTTTTCTCTCCTCTCCTCCTTTTCCTTCTTATCCCCTTACCTTTCTCCCCCATTCCTTCTCACTCCCTTCATCTTTCATAAATCACCTGCTTGCCTAAATGGTGATTTAACCTTTCAAACAGTAGAGAAAGCAATAAAAAGGTGGTGCTTTTATTCTCAACTTGATTCAGATCAACAAGGAATAAGTTGAAATACAAATACATTTGGAACCCTTGGGAAAGAAGTGATGATTCCATCTTAGATTTTGTGATAGCAAAAGGGAGGAAAACCAGACAAAGTCTGATATTTACTCTAAATTTTTAGAGAGGGGTATATTTGAAACTTAAGAATATATATGAATAAAACATAAATAAATATGTATATGTTAAGGTAAATAAGAATTGTTCAATGCAATACTGACAAGGCAATATATGAGTATGTTCCAAATTAATGGCACATATAGTAAGTGCTTTAAGACAGAGATGTCAAGCATGCCTATGCCAGTGCCAAAAACTAAATTAAAATGTAATTGGAACAGGGGACAGCTAGGGGGCTCTGTGTATTGAGAGCCAGGCCTAGACATAGGAGGTCCTGGTTTCAAATCTGGCCACAGACACTCTCTAGCTGTGTGACCCTGGGCAAGTCACTTAACCCCCATTGCCTAGCCCTAACTGCTCTTCTGTCTTGGAATCAATACACAGTATTGGTTCTAAGATAAAAGGTAGGGGGTTTTATGTTATTAGGAAACATTTAACAAAATAAATAAAAATACAAAAGAACACAGAAAATGTTACTATGTGATTTCCTATATCAGTATGCTGCCAATGTTTCTGTATGAGTTTAATACTACTGCCCTACAAGGTTAGGAATTGTAAGCCATTGCAATGGAATGGATGGAGAAGTAGATTTAAGTCAAAAGGATTGGGTTTGGAATCTCAGCTCTGAGGTTTATCAGTGTTAGCTTGGATAAATGACCACTTTTCTGGGGCTCAGTTTCTTCATCTGTAAAAAGGGGAACTTGGACAGTGGTCCTTCAACTTTTTATTTACAGATAGATAAATGATAGGAAGGAAGGAAGGAAGGAAGGAAAATAATGGTGATGAATGAGTGTATGGATAGATAATGATGATGGGTAAATAATGATAGACACAAATAGATGTATAGATAGATGCGAAATGATGTTGGATAGATAGTTGATAGATTAGATTAGATATTAGGTTTGATAGATATTTAAATAGATAAATGATAGGCAGTAATGGGTGGATGAATAGGATAGACAGGTTCATTTCAGTAAAATTGGCTTCCTTTATAATCCTATGTTTTTTATTATATGCATTTAAAAGCATGATTTTTGAGAAAGGGTCTATAAATTTCACCAGACTACCCAAGGCATCCATGACATAAAAAAGGTTCAAAATCAGTGAGATATTGAGGATCTCTAAGAACCCATCCTGACCCATATTTTAAACCCATAAAACTCATATTTTAAAATCCTAGTAGTCAAGGTAGACTTCCTTGAGGAAGTGAATGAGATAGCCCCTTGAAAGATATGGAAGGTTAAAATTGGCTCTGTCCAATTGTTTATGAGAGGAGAACTTGAAATCAAGGAAAACCTAAGTTCATAACCCTCCTCTAGTCAAGTCATTTCATTTCTTTGTCCTTTAGTTCCTTCTCCTCAGGAAAAGGAAGGAAGGAAATGAACATTTATTTAAAACCTACTACATGCAGTGAAATGACTCATTGGATTGAGAGCCAGGCTTAGAGATGGCAGGTCCTGGGTTCAAATCTGGCTTCGGACACTTCCTAGCTGTGTGACTCTGGGCAAGTCACTTAACTCCCATTGCTTAGCCCTCGCTCACTCTTCTGCCTTGGAACCAATACACAATATTGATTCTAAGTCAAAAACAAGAGTTTAAAAAAAAGCCTACTACATGCTAAGCACTGTGCTAATGAATCACTTTTCAAATATTATCCCTTTTGTTCTCTAAACTAGAGATTATATCTGCTCAAGTGAGATACGAAATCTAAAATACTTTGTAGCCTTTAAAACACCGTTCATTTTAAGTTCTTACTTCTGAGATCTCAGCTCTTGTTGAGGTGCTGGCTCTGCAAATTGTCACCGGAACCACCAGGGACATCTGTCAGCTTGCACAAATGCACTATTTTCCTAGCACAAGTCTGCCCCAGGTAGACAGACAGACAGACAAGCTGTCATTGTCTAAAGGTTTTCAAATGAACTTAAAAGAAAGCCCCTGCTTTTGCTAGTGGGTGTGAACTTAATGCCTTTTTCCTAAATGCCAAGAAAACTCAAGTTTACCTATTAGAGCTTATGATGACTATCCATCAATACCTTCCTTTGTCATTTACTAACCTAAGTCATTTGGATGCTCTTTTTACAAAACCCAACATCTGGAGTTTAAAATAGAATTCTCTTTGCTCTTAAATAAGATTTTGGCATCTGTTGTCCTTGGCTCCAGTCACCCTCTGGACTTGAAAATCTATTTAAAGCTTTACAGTTACCGAGTTAGCTGCTGACTCCATCTGTAAAAAGAGAATGGACTTTCCTTAGAACCCCAGCCAGAATTTTAAAAAATCGTGTTTATGCCCTTCCTGCTGTGTTCTTTCTTTTCATCTTAAAACCAAAGTCACCTTAGCTAGTAGCCTGGGAAAACATGGTAAAAGAGAGTTTTAAAATCTGGGATTTTTCAAAAAACTAGTCATTAGAATCCCAGGCTTAACTACATAGCTAGGAATCGACGTAATCTGCTCAGATACTTGTGTTTGGCTTTTGGAATGAGTGATGCATTAACCTTAATTCTGATACAAACGAATCCACTTATCAAAAGTCTAAAGCTTGGCTCCAAGTGCCTTACAGACATTCTTCAACAGTCAAACTTTTCAGGATTTCTAAGGGAGTGAGAAAAGGATAGGCACTGTAGCCCTCCTTTTAGAAACGAAAGGAATGAGTTCTAGAGATCCTAATATGTCGGATCTCTAGATGCAAAGCTTTGCTTTCCATTCCACTTAAATTATTTGTTTCTGACAGGCTTTGAGGGCCAGAGAGGGATAGGCTAATAGAATCAGATCATTAGGTTTTTCCAGAGCAAAGGAAAGAAATGATACACCTGCTATGACATTTGATAAAACTTTTTTTTCCCTGATAAGAAGAGCCATTCCTTCTAGATCATCATATCAACATTTTCCAGACCACCAATCCATTGTCTCTGAATGCTTGTCAGTTGTCATTCTGGTTGGACTGCTTGGAAAAAGATTAAGTTCTTAGACCAGTGCAGACGTCCCTTTGTGCCTGCCTTACATCTTTACATTTTTTATTTCATTTTTTCCAACTAAAAACATTTTTTTTCTCTCTACTACCCTGACCCTCATTGGAAAGGGAAAAAAATCAAATCCCTGGTAATAAATATGTCTAGTCCAGCAAATTCCCACACTGGCCCTGGCCCAGGCCCAGATAGCAATCAGGATATAGACTGGGAGGAAAAGAGTTTCTCTGCTTTTCATTGGAAGGGTGGGATGGGGAAGAAGGGGTGTGCCAAGCAGACAGATGTATTTGATTCTCATATCTCTGGAAGTACCAGCTTATAGAGGCACTATCTTTCCCTGTTGTCTTCTTACTTAAATTGCTACCTATTATGTTAGTAGACTAGCCTGGTAGCTTCATGACAAATATTGGGATAGCCACCTAGATTCAGTTTTTCGAGAAGTTTTCCTTAAAGGTCAATTTAAAAGAAGTACAACAAATATGGTGTCTTCTCTCCAAGTATTTCGTAGACTTGCAGATGTTTAGAGACCAAAGATAACCTTCATATTCCTCTAGCCCAACCCCATCCTTTTCAAAAGGAAATCAAAGTCCACAGAGGGAGCCTGTGGTCTGCCAACCTGACATTCCTTCAACTATGATCTGCATCCTCTGGTATAGGAATTAACTAGTAATAACTTTAGAACAGACATACGTAGGGAGTGTTGGAGAAAATAATTGAATCCTTGTGCCTGTGCAATTTGTCCTTGTTTTAGAAAATACCCTCATAGTGACAGAATTCATCATCGTGTAATAGACTGGATTCACTATATGATTAACTGTCAAATTAGTGTCAAATGCTCAAGTTTTTTTTTTAATCTTTTTGGGGGGGAGGGGGTAGAGTCGAGTAGAAGGAACATTAGAAAGGAATTCCCCAAGTGGCTAGTCCTATCACAAATGCAGGTTGACATTACACCTGTAATTTAGTCTTAGCGATTTGTGTAAGGCCTTGAAATGATTTCAGGTCTTTCTCACTCTTAAGACCAACCCTTTGCCCTTTCCATGGTACTGCCTTAGGAAAGGATAGTCAGCAGATGATTACCGAGGATTGGTATTTCCCTGGGTAACCACTGAATTCTCTAGCCCCTTCATTGGAGCTGAAAAGAACTTGGAAGCCTATTATATTTTCAACAAAAGTACAGAAGGACTCATAGTAGGAAAAGAAGCAGGGAATTATAATAAGGCCAGTATTGTTAGCCTTCTCCATCTCCCTTGGATTCATGGCCCAAGCCCTATCCACTGGGCGAAAGTACCCAAGGGTTTTCTCCTCTCTTTATAATCTCTCGGTGATTTCATTAGCTCCCAGGGAATCACTTTTATGCAATTGATTCCCATTTTTATATATCAAGCTCTCAGCTCTCTCATGAACTCCAGTACCATTATCTCCACCTCCATATTCATCTCAAACTCAGCACGCACAAAACAACTCAATGCTTTTTTTTAACCCTTACCTTCTGTCTTAGTACCAATTCTAAGAGTGGCAGAAGAGCATCAAAGGCTAGGCAATCAGAGTTAAGTGACTTGCCCACACACAGCTAGAAAGTGTCTGAGGATATATTTTTAGCCCAGGTCCTCGTAACTCCATGCCTGGTGCTCTATCCACTGTGCTACTTAGCCATCCTTTCCCCTTTTTATTAAACTCATTTTTCCACTAAATATATCCTTGCTTCTATACTAACTTCCCTGTTTTATTTTTATTTTATCAGGAATATTGCCATTCTCCCAGGTACCTGGGATTACAACCTGGGAGTAATCCTCAACCCTTCGGTCTTCCCTACTCCCTGTGTTCAATGATATTGCAAAGCCTTGAGATTCCACCATCTTTCAAATTCATCTGTTTCTTTTTACTCACTCCACAACTACCCTGATTGCTTGTTCGAGCTATTTATCTAGTTTGTCTACCCTCACTTACTTCACACAGCTGCTAAATCCATCCTTCTCACACTTCCCAGATTGTTATTCTAAAATGTAGGCATGACCACATCACTTCAGCTCAAGAAGCTTCAGTGGTCTCTGTTGCTTCTAGAAAAAAATACCATTGCTAATGTTCATTGTTTGAAGCCCTTCCCAAGCTGCTTTTAGCCTGTCTTTCCAGGCAAATTTCTCATTACTTGCCACAGCCAAGCTGGCCAAGTTATTATTCCTCACTCACAAAATTCACTCTTCCACATTCTCACCTCCATGCAGGCTGACCCCCCATGCCTGAATTCTCTCCCTCCTTAGAGCTCTTGGGACCCCTCACTCCCTTCAGGGATCAGTTCAAATTCCACTCCCTTCAAGAGGGCTTTCACAACTCCTCCAGTTGTTTATGCCCTCCCAGTCATCATATAATTATTTTGTATATAGCTCATATTTCTTTATCCGTGCACCTATTATATCCCTCCTAGGAGAATGCAAGTTCCTTGAAGGCAAGGACTATCTCACTTTTTAAAATTATATCCCCAGTTCCTGACATATAGGCAGTTATTATAATTGCTTATTGATTGATCCTGACTACTAGCTTCTCATTATTGCTTTACATAAAGACCTGGGCCAGATTGGGCAACTCAGAATTTCACTGAGTAATTACCTGATTGGAGAGATTAATTTAGGCCTTGGAGTCGCAAGAGGGACAATACATTACAGGGAGGTCCTGATTAGTATGAGTAATAAATTCCCTGGAGTGGTTGCATTATTTGAATTCACACTGCCTTTTTCCATTGGGTTGGAACCAGTTGCCCTATTTTACATAACTCTAACTTCAAGTAGTGTAAATTCAAATACACGTGTACTACTAATTCTGTTATTTTGTTATTTTATTTGTTATTTCTGTCATTTTATTAACATGTGTAATACTGATTCCTACTAATCAAGACTTAACTGTATTCCTTTTTGTTTTAACTTCTGGTGACTGACTTCTTATAATAAAAACCTCAAATAACTTGTCTGTATGCCACAGTTTCTATCGTCATTGTGCTGATATGAATTAAAAATTGCTTCATTATGTAAAATGTCTATGTAGAAAAATCAGTAATTACATACTATATTTTTTCTCTCACTTTTTTTTAAAAAGGAAAATAATAGCACATTTGTAGGATGCCTTAAAATTTACAAAACACTTTTCCTCCCAACAATCCAGTGAGGTAGGTAGTGAAAGTATTATTGTGCCTTTTTTTTACAGATGAGAACACTGAGGCTCAGAGAGATAGAGGCCCAGGGCCACACAGCTAGTAAGTGTCAGAGTCTGGATTTGAACTCAACCCTCTTATGTTCTATGGATTCATAGCAGGTTGTATTAATCATCACCATGGCAACATATTTGAACCTCTTTTATTTGCCAAGACTGGCACAGTATTTTCTTCAATCATTTTTGATCATCATAAGTCCATAAGCACAACATGTCCTTGATTTGAAACAAACAAAAAAAAAAACCCAACATTCTCTTGTTCAGTTATCAGTTGGATCAGATGGCATCTCAGGGCCCCAACTGAGAGTCCATGATGCAAGGGAAGATAGGGCAAAAGTCAAAAGCAACACTACAGTTTTAAATATGGGAGATCAAAGGAGAGGTGGTATCACAGGCAGAAACAGTGAAAAGAAGGCAGTGATACAGGGGGGGAAAGCACCGTGGCTCTGGAGGCAGAAGAGCTGAGTTCAGATTCTGCCTCTGATGTTAACTGCTCCTTGGTCCTTCAGCAAGTAACAACCTCCCTGGGCTTGTTTCCTCATCTAGTTACATGAAGGGTTAGACTAGTTAAACTTGGAAGACCCTTCCAACTTTAACTCTGGGGACCAATAGACAGTCAGGAACACAGTAAAGAGCATGACAGACAATAAGGAGTTTGGGATACGTTGAGTTTGAGGCACTAAAAAAAAAATATCTGAATAGAGACCTTCTTTAAGCAAGTAGAGATGTGAATTTGGAACCAGGGAGAGAGGTCAGAGAGAAAGATAGGAAAAAGCGAAAGACAAACCTTACCTATTTCCTAGTTTTGTCTAGAGCCAGCCCTGAACCCCCGAAAACTGAAAAGAATTCTTCTCTTCATCTGCTTCCGGCAAAAATCCCAAGACCTCCCTGCTCTCATCTTGTCAGATTAGCACCTTTAGTTCAGCTCCATTAATGATTTAAGTAAGCATTTGCTGGCTAACAGCTTTAACGCTTTCTTTGGGAAAGGGAAGTCCAACTTCTAAACAGTTGACTTAGAAACAAATGTGAAGACAGCCTGTTTAAATCAGGAAACCATCTACACCAGGGCTGATTTACTCTTTATGTCTCATGGACCCCCTTGGCAGTTGGGTGACACTTATGGTCCCCTTCTGAGAATAATATTTTTAAATTTAAGAAGATAAAATCCATAGGATTACAAAGGATATCAATTAAATGGAAGTTCAATTATCCAAATATTTTTAAAAGTTCATGAACCCCAAATGCTGCCAAGGCACATGAATAGTTTGAGATTTAATTTAGATGATTGCTATAGAAACAAAGCTAATCCATTGCAGAATGGTCTAAGACAACTTGCAGAAAATCAGGATCTCCTGTTCTCAAGTACAACCTAGTCTCCAGAACAATTTCTGTCCTTAAAAGGGCATGAAATTAGACAAGGGGCATAGTTATCCCAAAGTGCCAACGTGGCAAGTACACTAGACAGAAAAGAAATGACAACATACCTTCCACCAAGGCATATCTTCACTCTTAATGCCCAGACCGATACATTATTCATGCAGTTCCCAGAATGTAACACTTGTGTGTTTCCATTTTAATTTGAAGTGAAGAATTTTACTTTGGTCAAAAACAGTCTGGATAAGAAGTGTGTGTGTGGGTGTGTGGTGTGTACGTGTGGCGTATATGTGTGTGTTTCTTGTTTTCCCTGGTGGTCCCCAATGGGAGTCACGCCAACTGACATTCATCCTCATCTCCTTTTGTGATTACAGTTCCCCAGGCAAGGCTTACAACAAACACAGCAACAACAGCAGACAGCAGCTTTAGTCCGACAACTCCAGAAGCAGCTTTCTAGTGAGTATTCCATTTACTACCTGGATGGATATATGCTTCCTAGAGTCTTTTGGTTAAAACCACATGGTGGAAGGAGAGCAGCTAGACGGCTCTTTGGATTGAGAGTAAAAGATCCTGCATTCAAAGCTGGTTTCAGATACATCCTAGCTGGGCAAGTCACTTAACCCCCATTGCTCTCCCTTCCCACTCTTCTGCCTTGGAACCAATAAACAGTATTGATTCTAAGATGGAAGATAAAGGGTTAAAAAAAACACACACAGGGAGGAGGGGACATAGTATCATTACCTACTTTGGTTTGGACCTGGGATGTTTTGCAAAAGACTCTGCTCACATCTTGAAATCAGTGAAGGAATATCTATAGTTACTTTCATTTACAAAGTAAATCCTGAGTTGATGTCTTTTTTTTTTTTTTTCCATGAGAGGAAATGTTGCTTTTATTACAATCATACCCTCTCTGACACTGTTTAAAGTCAGGCTGGAGAATGTTTTTCCTCTTGTTAAAGACTGGTTGCCACAGTTTCTCAACCCAGTAAAAAGAGAAAAGAAGAAAGGAAAAGAAAGGGAAGGGAAGGGAAAGGAAAGGAAAGGAAAGGAAAGGAAAGGAAAGGAAAGGAAAGGAAAGGAAAGGAAAAAAGAGAAGGGACGGGAAAAGAAAATAAAAAAGAGAAGAGAAGGGGAAAGAAAAGAAAGGTGGGGGTGTGTTACAATATTTCCCCTATATGGGGATTATAGAATACTACTAAGATGGGTTTTTTTTAAGTGTCGACTTTTACAGAAAATATGTATAATTACCCTGGGTAAATTTTGCTGTAGATGTTTTAGAATTCTGTTACTTAGCTTTTTTTTTTTAACCCCTACTTTCTTAGTAACTACTCTAGAACAGAGGGTCATGGCTAGGCAAAAGGGGTTAAGCAGCTTGCCCAGGGCCACACCACTAGGAAGTATCTGAGGCCAGATCTGAACTCAGGTCCACCCAAAGGCAGACCTAGCACTCTATCCACTCTGCCACCTAGCTGCCTCTCTGGTGCTTATTTTAAAAATACACTTTATTATGGTAAAGAAAAGACTGTGAAAAAATTGACGGTCCATTTGTTTTCACATACTTTCTAATTTTTTTTTACTTTCTTGAATGTATTCATATTTTTAAAATTCTTCCCTGCATTTATTTTTCTTGATTTTTATTTCCCCGCACCATTCATTTGCATGTACATGAGTAACTACAATTTTACATGATAATTTTTTTCTCTTTAGGTAACCAGCCACAACAAGGAGTAACTCCATACGGGCATCCTTCACACTTCTAAAATGTAGCTGAAGAAATGGCACCTGGTTTGATGTTTGCACTGAAGAATAGCAAATCAAATCCAATGCACTAGTTATCCCTAGAAATTTTCCATTTTTTTCCATGGTTTCTTTTAAGTTTGCCTCCATTTTTAAATTTTTTTTTTTTTGCTACATTTCAAGAGAAAACTCTACCAGAAAGCAGCAAGAGGTTTTGTTTTTGCTTTGTTGTGTTCAGCTTTAAAGTCAGTTTCCAAGTTTGCTTCATCTGGGCAAACTTCCAAGAAGAGTTTCGTGGGGAAGCATTCGAAATTGGTGCTTTTCTGAATCTTTGCATTTTCAAAAGAATGAAGAATGCTGGATCTTCCATTATCATTTAATAGTGGCAAAGCATTTGGGGAGGAACTGCGCTGGACCAAACTGCTCAGTGGAAAGATTTGGGGATAAAGGTTGACTTACTCATTAAGTGCTCACCTCTCAGCTCCTTTAACAGTGAAAAAGACGTTTCTTTGAGACCTATTCATTTTAAATATTTGTAATTTCATAAGCACTTTATAAACTCTCTTTTTTTTGTTGTGATTCAATGACAGGATTTCTTTCTCTCGCTTCCCTTGTGGTCAGAAGGTGCTGAAACAGTTCCTTGCTTATATTTAAACTTCCTAGGAGTTATCGCAAAGCTGCAGGCTGAGGTTCTTCAGCCTCATCAGCGGTAGCCATGTTCACAAATTGCTTTCAGTGGGAATCCCCTTGCCAGGAGTGTGGGGGGGGGGGGGGGGGGTGGCTTTAGAAATGGACAAAGTGTCATCTCTAAAGACCTGGATTTACCACAGTGGATCACTTTCATTTCATGCCCAAGCTGGCACCATGACTGTCCAGGTTCTTCTCTTCAGAGCCTTTTTGCCAGCTTAACAAAAGTCCCCATTCCCATTCTAGGCAAGTTCTTCGAAGCTGTTCTGAGATTTGGTAGTCCTCAGGCTTGGCTCAGTTTCCCTGGAATCTGGCCCAAAAGCCCCCAAAGCTATCCCTCTCATAAGATAATACTTGGCTTTTTCTTTTGTATGGTAAGTATTTGCTCTTTTGAATTTAATTATTATCGTTAGTGTCAGTCCTGGTTGTGTATTGCCTATACTGTATTTATAAATTGGTGCAACAAAAGCACAAGTAAATTATACATCAGATTTATTATAAAGAAATAACTATTTTAACTTTGTTCAAGTATGTGGTAATTTGCTCCTATTAGAGTAAAAATTACGGTAAATGATTATCAGTTTGTGTAACTTAAGAGTATTCCATATAATATTTTTTTAGAATTAGATGCACAAATTTTGAATGTGAAAATTGCAGGGCATTTAAAAAACATATGGGGATCTTTTCCCTGGTCTGTATTCATTCTTTTTTTTTTCCTTTTGCCATATGATTTTACATGTATAATAGTCAAACATACTGTGAATAGATGTCTATACTGAGCAAACTGCGTAGAGCGGCATTTTCCCATGAATGCCACTAATTCCACAGTAGGTGGTGATTTTGTTTTGAAATGCATTCTCTAGGTGATTTGTATTTTCTGTGGTGAGTGACTCATTGCACATTTTGACAAATGCAAACAACCTCCGACTCACATCTGCTTACTTTTGCCGTGGTAACATTCATGTGGACTGCTTTGTACACTGTGAAAATATTCCATTCTGGCCCGTGTGTTCTCAGTTTACTCTGGGCTGGAGAAGACTTTGCCAAAACATTAAGACCATTGTCATCCCTGAATTAATAGTTCGTGTTTCTTTTCAGAACATCTATCTCTAAAACTCAGCTTTTTTGTTTCAAAAATCATCATCCATGTTAGTGAAACTGTTATACGAATATATTCTTGTTATTCAAATAACATCACCACATTGACGAAACGACTGGAATGTGACTCTCATGCCTAGTTAGTTCTGTTGGCTTTTCCTTCCCTCTGCCCTTCCGAACCCATGGCATTAAAAATGCCATTCTTAAGTGTTTGGGGATTTCTTTTTTTTCTGGCCTCGCTCGAAGAGCAAATGATAAGAAGACTCTTTTTAGAATAATTGTTACAATCGCATAGCATTTGTAAGCACTTTATATTTTGCAGAAGTTATTTCGAGTAATTTATTTGTCAAAACTCACATGAAAGGCCTGAGACAAATCAGTATGATTATGTCCATTGGAGACTGAGGAAGCCAAATCATTGTAGGATTCCATCCCTCGTGGACCATGTGGGAAGTTGGTAGTAGCGCAATCAGATTTCCTAAATATTGGTTCTAAAAGTTCTTAAGGAACAAAAAGAAAAGAAAGAAAACTCTAACTGAATAAGCTTCAAGCCCCAACATAATTTTCCCCATTTAATCTCCATCCTAAGACTTTTTTTTAAATAAATGCAACATTTTGCACTAAAATGACTGGTGTTTAACCCCAAGTAAGAGCCTGTTAATATGTCCATTGATGCATTCTGATATTTTGCATGGTGAGGCAGAGAGAAGAAATCACCTTCGTTTGGAGAACAGAGTCCTCACCTCTTTTCAAAATAAGACTTAAAATTCCAAAGGGATAGAGAGCAGTTTCTAAATTTTTTGAACTTAAATGACCCTTCCTCTTTGACCAACATCAGTTCATTCCATACATATGTATTCTAATTGTCCTTAACTTGGCAGGAAGTGGAAACAAGTCATTATTAAAAATGGCATCCCTTGACCTATCAGAGCCAATATCAGAGTTTAATATTAGTCATCAGACAGCCTCCTGAGTAGGGC
Organism: Gracilinanus agilis; assembly: GCF_016433145.1. Classification (NCBI taxonomy): domain Eukaryota; kingdom Metazoa; phylum Chordata; class Mammalia; order Didelphimorphia; family Didelphidae; genus Gracilinanus; species Gracilinanus agilis. The sequence goes on from NC_058132.1 coordinate 639,133,654, forward strand.
AATTAAAATGTTGTCATTTTTAAAACATGTGTAATAGTGGATACATGCCAGTGTTTGTGTTTTTGATGGACTAATAGATAGGGCATTTAAGACATCAACACTGACATGCAGCCACTAGTAAATGAGCCATCCTGTCTATATATTCTCATGGGATTGGCATTTGGTAGCTGGGGGGGGGAGGAAGAAGGGGGGGTAATAAAGCCATCCTCGATTTTAAACGCCTAGAGATGATCTGAACACGTCTCGTAGAAGCTTTCTCTTTATTGGCCCCATTTTCCTTCCTAAAAAGGAGGCAGGTAATTTTATGATAGAGGATTTATGGTGGACTAGACTAGCCTCTAGAGTTCCAAAGAGGTTAATGGCCTTTCGCTTCCCTAAGATAGATTAATTCCTATTGAATTGTTGAATCCCTTCATATGAATGCAATTCAATGAATTAAAAAAGAAAGCATTTCATCAAAAGTTGATTGAATTCTCTTTCAATTTGAAATGCAATGAAATTTCATTTGTAGCATAAAAGTCCCTCACTTAATATTTTCTCATAAAGAAAGTCTCTATTTTTTAAAGGCCATATAGCTCAGAATTCAGTGTGGCATTCTTTGGAGATAACAGGCAGCCTGGGAGAGTGGATAATAAAGTCAGGAAAATGTAGGTTCGACTCCTGTCTCTGACACCTACTTATGGCCATGTAATCATAGCAGGTCCTTCAACTTTGTATTGCAGCGCCCCGGACAACTTTGATTAGAAGTTAGAGATGAGTGGTCTATTCTAATTGATGGTGGTAGTTTCCACAGTGGGAGCTGCTTACCAGTGTACTCACTGATCTGGACCAAATATACCCACGCACACAAACATACACACTATAATTTTTCAAATCCTAAAAATGTTTCCTTGCATTTGCAATAGATTGGTGGATTATAAACACCAGTTCCTTTATTAAGTTCAGGCCCTTTTTAAATGTGAAAATCTGACTGCATTTATTGTTAAAATCCAACTATGAAGACTTTTTTTTTTATTCCCTGTGAAAGAAAATTTACAGTGTGAAAGTATAATGTGTCATGAGCAAAACTTTCAACATTTGTCTTCTGTAGGCTTTAACAAAATATTTATAAACAAACGACAAGATATTTGTACATCTGGATGGTGATTTACCGCTCATGAAAAAAACAAATCATTTTTGGTTTTCCATAATGTAGGTGCCATGCTTATAATGATACAAGATGGACACTAGGCAAGTGGGGGTAGGGGAGTAGGTCTATCCTTTACTGAAGAATTCAGGTACATTCAAGATTTATTTTATGGGAAAAATAGTTTTATTGGTCATTGTTATTTGTTGGCAAAATAAAAGTGCCTTAAGTTAAAGTTTGTTTTGAAATCCATTTGGTCATTGAAGAAATCAGTAGGAGTTCATCATGCAAGATTTTTTTCCAAGTCTTTTTTTACTTTTTTTTGCATGTCCATTGTAAATTTAATACTGTAAATGTATTTAAAATCATTTACATGCCTATGGCTGCCTTTGATTAAACTTCTTCCAAAAACAGACTCTGTCCAGATGTAAACTCTGTTGTTATTGTCTCATCTCAGATCACTTGAACATAAGTTGATGCATAATCACTCCCAAGGGGATTCTTTGCTGTGCAAGTGTACATCCCTGAATCCGAAGTCTTGGGGTTCTGAAGAATGAGCGTGCCTTGTGGGTGAAGAAGTTCACTTCCGGCCGACCTAGCTTTGTCTGCTGCAGAAAGCACTGAGTGGTCAGGCATTTCCCATGTGACTTCTGGTTTGGGTATCCCCAGAGCCACGCAGTGGAGTTGAATGGCCGCTCCGGTCAGTGTCCGTACGCTCCTTGGGGGCCGATTGGTAATCCGTGGTGGGTATGCCACGATCATGACTGGGATGGTTATCACCGCTTCCCCGATGGTGTTCTGGGCTTTACACGCGTAGCTTCCTCTGTCCTGAGGAGTGGCCTTGGGGATGACCAATGTGCCGTTTTCATGTAATATGTATTTTCCATTCATTTGAGGTCTGTCGATCATATGACCACTGGGCACTGTCCAGATGATGTTAGGCTTAGGGCTCCCATCAGACATACAGTGAAGGGTTACAGGTTCTCCAGGGATACCCTTTATCATCCCCAGCACATATGTGAGAATGACAGGTTTCTGACCAATTTCCAAAATGATTAGTTTTTCGATGTAGCCAACTTGATTTCTTGCGGTACAACGATATTTCCCTGCATCATCCCTAGTTGGCTTAATAACAATCAAGGAGCCATTTGTTCCTAGCTGATACCGGGAATGTGAGGTTCCACTAGAAAATCGTGTGCCGTTAGGTAAAAGCCAAATGATTTCTGGGGGTGGATTTCCATCAACAGAACAGTTCAATGCCAAGGGTTTCCCAGGCTGAGCCACAATTTTTTCATTAAACGGATTTCTAAATGTTGGTCGTCGTAGCATTTCTAATACCTTTAGCTGTACGACCAGAATGCTCTCCCCTCCATCATTACGAGCGATGCAAATAAAATCTGCTGTGTCAGTGAGCCTGACGTTCCTGATTTCGAGGGTGCCATTTTTGTGGACGGTGATCCTACTTCCATAATAGGGTGCCGTGAGGAAAATGTTGTCTGGCATAACCCACATTATTTGTGGCGGAGGTGTCCCTTCTGCTCGGCAGTCCAGGTATTTCTTAGAGTGCCGCACTGCTGTTGCTTTGATGACTGTCTTGTTGGAATACAGACCATTGATTAAGGGGAGCTTGGAGACAACATCCAGTCTGTAGAGCCTTGTGTCATCCCCGCTTGGATTTCGTGCAACACACATGTACTCTCCAGAATCTAGCAACTTTACCTTGCTAATAGATAATGATCCATTATCATATAACAAGAATCTGTCAGTAGAGGATGAAATCATGTCATTGGAAGGAAGCAACCAAAATATTTGGGGCCTGGGCTCCCCAATGACCTCACAGACAAGTATTGCATTTTCCCCAGCAGTCACTCTAACATAAGTCTTGTGGCTCTGTCTTATCCGAGGGGAGGCAGTGACAACTGTCAGGTGAACCTTCATTTCATCTTTCCCTAGAGTGTTCTGTGCATAACAGGTATAATCTCCCTCCTCTGCAATTCCAACCTTGTTGAAATACAAAGTTCCATTATCAAAAAGGATGTATCGCCGGGACCGTCTCCTACCATCATCTGCTTGCATGACATTGTTTATCATCGTTCCATCTGGCAGACTCCAAGATATCTCTGGCACTGGCGAGCCTGAAGCTTTGCAATCTACTTGGAAGTCCTTCCCATATAACACTTGCTTCTTGAAATGCTGCTTGTGGTCAATTTTGGCAGGTTTCATTCTCAGGCTGACTTTCATCAAAATCAGGTCATCGCCCATTTTATTTCTGGCCACACACAAATAGTCACCTGCATCTTTTTCCGTGACTGCCTCAATAAGCAAGGATCCGTTGGGATAGACATGGATCCGACTGCCCATTCTGAGGGGGGAAAAGATTAATTTTTAATGAGTAACATGGAAGGAAGAGTTGAAATTCATTATAAATAAACCTCAGTTTATGAATGTTTCAGAAATTTTGCAGCTGCTTTCATTTCTAATCTGTTTCACTAAGGGGTGTGACATAACTGCTAAAATGTTCATTTGTGGTTGTTATCGCTTCATAAAATAATCCACGTTAAATGCATTGAGATCAGTTTTTAAAAATTAAAGACATTTAGTGTTTAGTCATGGCCTCACATTTCAAAGGTATGAAGAAAATGTTATTTCTTATCTGCATTTAGAGTAAGAATTTTACCACCACCACTACCCCTCCCCTCCATAGAGAATTGGTGCCAAAAAAAAGTTCACATTCATTGAGAGAGAACTTGCTAGGAAGTTTAGAATATTAGCAACTCCTCCCAGGTACCATTTTTCAGATTTGAAAATATCTAGACTAATTTTTTCCAATGTACTTCATGCAGATGAGATGTTAGATGACTTTTATTTTGTGGTATTGCTGTGCCGCTATTTGCTTTTCTAAAGAAAATACCTTCATGTCTACCCTCCCTACAAAAAAAAAATTGTCTGTTGAGACACAGAAGAACTTCTTCTAGAACAGCTGAAGTTGCTTTATTCAGGCAGTTGCCTTTCTTAACTGCAACATGATCCCCAAAATATCATTTTGGAAGGAATAACAAAAATGAATATGAAATCCCTTTCTTATAGGCAGTGCATTACTCACAGTTCACCTGGTTTGCCACAAGATGGCACTGATGTGTTGACAAGGTGAAATTCTCATTGTTGAAATAGTGCAAAAACTAAGAAAGTAGATTTGGAATTAGAAGGGACCCTGTGGTTTAGTTGGTCCAGTTGTGTCTGTCTCTTCGTGGTCCCATTTGGGGTTTTCTTAGTAAAGATACTGTAATGGTTTGCCATTTCTTTCTCCCATTCATTTTACACATGAGGAAACTGAGGCAAACAAAGTTGAGTGATCCACCGGGGGTCACCCAGATAGTGTTTGAAGCCATATTTGAACTCAGAAGTCATTGATTCCAAGCTTTTCATTTTTTACAGAGGAGCAAACTGAAGCACAAAGAAGGAAAATTACCTGCCCAGGGTCACAAAGCTACCAAATATCAAGGAGGAATTTGAACCCTGACTTCCTTTACTCCAAATTCAGTGCCCTATATACTACAAATCTGTATTTATACCTGCTGGATTAATACACCAAGGCCTTCCAGGGGACCCACAAATGCCAATTAGATCACTTTCAGACAAGCTCAAAGCTACCATTTAAGTGGAAATGAGAATTGCCTTTTGGTAGAGCAATCTTATGCCAAATTCTTGTTTATAGCAAAAACTATTCTAAAAGATTCCAGGATGGTAAATAATTTTTTTTTATTTTTTTAATCCCTTACCTTCCGTCTTAGAGTCAATACTGTGCATTGGCTTCAAGGTAGAAGAGTGGTAAGGGTAGGCAATGAGGGTCAAGTGACTTGCCCAGGGTCACACAGCTGGGAAGTGTCTGAGGTCAGATTTGAACCCAGGACCTCCCGTCTCTAGGCCTGGCTCTCAATCCACTGAGCTACCCAGCTGCCCCCCAGTAAATAATTTTTTAAAGAACGCTGAAGTCTTTTTGTTGTTTTTATTGCTCATATCTTGATTCACTGACATTTTCTCTGTGTAGAAGACACTGTGCTCCATTGAACTCTGGGAACAATAAGAACAAGCTTAATCTCACCTCTTCTACATGTCATGACTTCCTTGAAATATCTGAGAGCCTCTCTGTGTTTTCCAAATCTTCTGTTCTCCAGGCTAAACATTCAGAGACCCTTTCACGACTCTCTACCTGGTTACTCTCCACTGAACAATCTCTAGCTTAGGCACCTAGGTAGCACAGTAGATAAAGTAGTGAGTCAGGCGTCCCGAAGACAAGTTCAAATCCAGCCTCAGATACTTCCTAGTATTTTACCTCTGATTACCTCAGGTATAAATGGGGTGGGGGGTACTAATGGCAGCAACCTTGTGATTATGAGGATCAAATGAGATGATTGTAAAGTACTTAGCACAATGCCTGACACATACTAAGCTATGTCACTATTAGTTGTTATTGTCAATACACTATTATTTGGTGTTCATTCAATACCTTTATTCATCAGGAAGGGGAAAAATTTTCCTAACAGTATTTGATGGAGTAAGAAAAACTGAATGGGAGTCGAGAAGTTATCCAAGGTCACTTAGTGGAACTGTTTGTTAAGTCCACATATGAAAACTTATATTTGGATATTTCAATGAAGGTTCAGATTGGGTCATGAGAAATCTGACACCTTGACGCGAAAGGTGTTTTGGTTATTAACTGACAAGATGGTAGAATAAAGACCATGAAAGAATTTTATATATGTCAGAAGAGGATGAATGGAATTCAATGGGGAAATCTCACATATGTACAACCTTTGCATTTTACCGCTGCCCTTGAAATAACTATTTGAGTGTAACAGCTACTATTTTTAAGCAACAGCTAAAATCTAGAAAATGCCTGACAGTCTATGAAGCAAAGAGGTTGTGCAATGGGTTAAAACCAAAAACCGATCTTTAAGTCACTTATCATTCCTGTGTGAGTTTCTCTTGCAAAGTAGCTTTTGAATATTTGTACTCTGCCAAACCTCAGCATTTTTTATCTTGCCTAAATCTGTTTCCCATCAAGTGAACATTTTAACCAGGCTATTTTGATGGCTGGTTGCCATTAGGCAAAGTTTCACCCTGTCAAATTGACTGTGGTGTCAACTGTGCGTGGAAGTGATTATTGTCAGCGAGAATTCTTGCTGCTGCTAAGGTGGCACTGGATAAAACCAGACTCCTGCTTTCTAGTAATCAAGATTCAAAATACAGCCTTTGCCTTTGGCAAAGAGAATTAGAATTGGGCAAAGGGATATCTTCAATTAATGAACAAACCACTATCTATATAGCATAAGAATAACCCTTCTAAATGATTCTTAGTTAATTTTTAAAAACCCTTTATCTTCTGTCTCAGAATCAGTCCTAAATATAGGTTCCCAGGCAGAGGAATGGTAAGGGCTAGGCAACTGGGGTTAGGTGACTTGCCCAGGATCACATATCTAGGAAGTGTCTCAGGTAAGATTTGACCTGCCTAGATCTGGCTCTATATCTGCTGATTCATTTTTAAGCAAAACAATCTATGTAGCATAGCAGTTTTGAAATAAATTCGTATAGGTATAAGTGCATAACATGTCAAAAAAGACAGCATAGTGTAGGGGGGTAGAGAGCTGGTCTGTGAGCCAGGAGGACCTGGCTTCAAGTTCTACTTATACAAACTTGCTGATGACCACCTTAACTCATTCAACTTCTGTATTTTAGGCAACTAAAGGCATGGAGATGCCAATTTGCAGCAGTAGAGGGTACCCCACTGGGAACTCCTGACACCAATGAAATCAGCAGCCCGGTATTTAGCCTGGCACATACTTGGTGCTTAATAAATGCTCTTTGACTGTTAACAGACTAACCCTATGCCAAATTGCCTGTGTGTGGCATTTTGACATAATAGAATGCAAGCCTCTGATTTTCACACCTAGGCACCTCTGATTTCATCACCATGCCACTAATTCAGCCTTGACTAACACCACCTTCTTCAGCCTCCTCTTCCCTCTGATTAGAGGACCAGAGGATGGAGTGCCAAACTCCTCCCAATATCTTCCTTTACAGAGGGCAAGACCTAGACTTTTTGGTTCACTCCACTCTGCATCTGCTCTCCTGCCTGGTTTCAACTCCATGGAGGAAGATGCCCCCAAGATGGATATCTCAAGGTCTCTCCTCTTTCCTACCTATTTTTGTGTGTTGTCTCTCTTTCCCTTCCTCCCCGCATTGGATTGTAAGTTCCTTGAGGACAGGGACTATCTTTTTTTAATTAATTGTATCCCTGGAGTATAGCACAGTACCATGTAACAGGCACTTAATGTTAACTAGGTTGAATATACATAATAAAAATAATAATACCTAACATTTATATAGCTCTTTAAGGTTTGCAAAGCACTATGCAAATTTTATATCTTTGGATCCTCACAGTAACCCTATGGGATTAAGTGCTAATGTTATCCTTATCTTACAGGTAAGGAAACCAAGGCTAGGAGAGGTTAAGTGACTTGTCATGGGTAATACTACTAGGTGTCTGAGACAGAACTTGAACTCAGGACTTCCTGACTCCAAGTTCAATGCTCTTGCTTACTATATCATCTAACAGCTCATAGCTATGTTTGTAGATATGTGTGCAAAAATAAAATGTGAGCTTGAATATTTCAGAGATATATAATTTTATAGATAACATATCATGGACTATGAATTGGAAGAGACTTCAGAGGCCATCTAGTCCAACCCATACATGAGAAGATTCACATAACATATCCAACAAGTGTCCAGCCAGCATTTGCTTAAAGAGCTCTCCTGATGAGGAGCCTATCGCCTCCCAAAACAATCCATTCTGGTTTTGGATAGGTATAATTTTTAAGAACTTTTTTTCTATTAAGAGGCAATATCATGAAGTAGAAAGTATCTGCATCTGAAAAACAGGGACCTATTTTCAAGTTTCTCCTTTGTTACTTGCTACTGTGTGCAACATTGGGCAAATCACTTGACTCCCTAGCCTTAGTTTTCTCACCTGTGATGTTGGTGAACCTTTAAGGAGTTCCAAGAGCCCAGCGAACAAATTCAAGCTGTCTGTGAGCCCAAAATTATCCAAGAGCTGAGGGAGAAAGTGCTTGCTTTGGACCCATGGACAGAGGAGTGGGGCATGCAAAAAATGTCTTTGGGCATTGGGAAGAGGGGGAAGGAACAGCTCCCAGAGTGCCAGCTGTGTACAAGTGCCACATCTTTGCCAGCAGGGAACTAGATTATCTCTATATAGGTTTCTCCTATTCTACCCTCTATTTGAGGTTAAATAACTTTCCTAGTGTCACATAGCTAGGAAGTATCTAAGCCAGATTTGAACCCAGATCCTCCCAACTCCAGGCTCTAGCCTCACACAGTAACTAGTGTGTGAGGCTAGATTTGAACTTGGCTCACCACAAATCATGTCTTAAATCTCAAATTTCTGAAGTTGATTTTTTGGATCCCACATATAATAATTTACCTTTATCCTTATCATATTTTCTTTTTATATTTAGCTCAGCATTCTAACTTCCTTACATCTTTTTTTCTATTTCATTTTATTTTTTTACTAATTAAATGTAATAACAAATTTCTACATAAGTTTGCCATTTGTATGATCCCAACTGTCTCCCTCCTTCCCCTCTCCCAGAGCTGGCAAGCAAGTCAGTCTGGGTTATACGTGTATTGTCACACAAAATATACTTCCACATTGTTCATTTTTGTAAGTGACTAATCTTATAAAACCCAAACCCCACAACATAAACCCAAATAATCAAGTGAAAAATCATAGGCTTTCATCTGCATTCCCACTTTAACAGTTCTTTCTCTGGAGGTAGATTTGCTTACATCTTTTTGATGAGAGAGTTTCTGCCACCAAATAGACCACAACATATCTATAACTTGGTAAGTGTCCTTCAGTGGTTATGGTTCCAGTGGTTGCTGTGGCTACTACTTTTTGCCCTACTTCCAAGCTGAGACTGAGATTCTCCAAATCTGACCAATCTTGACCTTGGATAAAATACTATTCCCTATGGCCATGCTTAAAGCTATTCCAAGTGGCCATGATCTAATAAGAGTTCACTCTGTTGATGTAGCCTTCAAGTATCCAGGGAGATCTTTAAAAGCAGAGAAGACTTTGGTATACATAAATAGTATATATAGAGAGATAATAAACGCTGTCAGTAACTCCAGCCTTATGACTGCCTTCTACTGAAGCTATTCTAAAGGACTGGGGCCATTCTGAAGAAAGAAACTGAATAGTGACTATAGCAACCTGATTTCCTCTTGGGTCCAATTTTGAGCTGACATGCAGAAAGCAGGAAATGATTTATGCTTCCAATTTCTAATGTGTTGTGAGAGGTGCCCAAAGATTTATAGACATTAAATGCCAGATTTAAGGTAATGATCTTTCTTAGTGTATGGGGCAAGGTAATGCTTCCATCCACCGAGGTCTGAGAATGTTGTGTAAATGCCACCTTGGAAGCCCAAATAACTAGATGAAACTTGAGCACTTTGCAAGACATAAAAGCCACATACACCTGGTTTGGGAGTAACTTTACTAATTTCTATATGCAATGCTAGGATCTGAATAACCATCTTTTTTTTTCTTCTAAGCACATTAATATGTAATATGACTTCTGCCTCATGCAAAGACCACCAGGATATACATCTGTATGAGGCAAAATGGTTAAGAAAGCATAATTTCAACTTTCAAGGCCTCTACAGCAGCATCGTACTGCTGCGACCAGGCTGTCTTTGGGTTGCCATGTTCCTACATGCCCCGCCCCCCCCATCTCTGATATTGTACTTCATCTCCTGCCCTCAGATTTTGGGTTTCTGATTGGCTAGCACTCACAATATCACCGACCAAGACCCATCTCACTGCTTGCCCCCAGGCCATCTTCAGACCATTCATCCCTCACCCCACCTCTGCTTTCCACCCCTAGCTAGGCTGTCTAGTGGATAAAGAGCTGCATCCAGGAAAGAACACGAGTTCAAATATGGCCTCAGACACTAGTTATATGGTGCTGGGCATTCATTTAACCACTGTCTCAGTTTTCTCATCTGTAAAATGGGGATAATAGAACCAACCTCCCAGGTTTGTTGTGAGGATCAAATGAGATAATGCATATAAAGTATTTTGTAAAAAGTGTGATGCAAGGGCAGCCAAGTGACTCAGTGGATGGAGAGGTAGCTTAGAGATGGGGTGTCCTGAGTTCAAATTTGACTTCAGACACTTTCTAGCTGTGTGACCTACCCCTCACTGCTCTTCTTTCCTTGGAACCAACACTTAGTATTGATTCTAAGACAGAAGGGTAAGGTGTTTAAGTGCTACATAAATACTAGTGATCACCATTATTGCTATTATTATTATTACACTTTTGTTCATTTACACACTACAAATTCACTACAGGATAGGTCTACCTAATAGAGCCTAAATTTTTTTTCTCTTCTCATTCATCCACTGATGCAGTTATCATTTTCAGCTGTTCTTGGAATGGAAGCATATGCTAGTTCCATACCAATTTAGCTATACTCATTTAATAAGAAGCCCCCTTGTTGCATCAGAAACATGATACTTTGCATTGTTTCCTTGGATGCCTTTAGAAAAGTAGCCTGTAGGGCAAAATGACAGATGTTTGAGGAGGTGTGGAAAAGTGGAGACACTAATGCACTGTTGGGGGAACTGTGAACTGGCCCAGCTATTTTGGAGAGCAATCTGGAATTATACCCAGAGAGTTATAAAACTCTATATACCTTTAGATCTGGCGATGTTATTGCTGGATCTATTTCCCAAGGAAATTTAAAAAAAGAAAAGAACTTTTATGTTCCAAAATATTGATAGCAGCTCTCTTTATGGTAGCAAAGAACTGGAAATTGAGAGGATGTCAATCAGCTGGGGAATGGCTAACCAAATGGTGGCATATGGTTGTGGTGGAATACTACTGAGTCATAAGAAGTGATGAGCAGATTTTTTTTAAAACTTGGAAAGAACTTCGTGAGATAATGAAAAGTGAAGTGAGAAGAATCGACAGAACATTACAAACAACTACAGATTTAATGTTTGAAGAATAACTTGTGAGTGTTCACCTCCATAGAATGAACCAAGAAGTGAAAACATGAAAGAAATAATCTATAGATCCACATCTATTTGTTGGATGATGCCTTCTATGGCTTGGGGGTGGGGGGAAGGAAGGAGCTGAGATACCTGGAAATAAATTCTATTCATAATAAAAAGGCATAACAAAAGCTAGTTTGAATTCCTTATCTATAGACTATATATGCCTTCTGAATTACAATTTTTTTCTTTTGGTAACTGTGGATTTAACTGGCTTAAATTAGAGAGTACAAAGGTTTTATATTTACCTGTGCCATTGGTCCACAATTGCCTTGGATGGTAATCTCCAGATTATTTTGGGCTTAGGTTCTCCAGTAGCTGAGCAGTTCAGTAACAATTTGTCTCCAAAGTTCAATTCAGTCAGTTTTTGGGAGGCAGTTTCTATCCTAGGAATGGTATCTCTCTCTTCTATTATTAGGTTAACTACTCTTCTCTCTGAACCAGTGGAACTGGTGGCTATACATTCATAGTTACCCCTGTCTGAAGAGGCTATATTCCGTATATAAAGGGTCCCATTTGGAAACAGGAACCACTTGGCATTTATAAATTGTAAAGGTTTCACTTCAGTGCCATCCAAAAGGACCCAGTGAACACTGGGCTGAGGGTTTCCTTGAGCTGTACAGGGCAGTTTTAAATTTTCACCCCATATTCCAGTGATAAATTGTCTCTTTTGTTCCAAGATAATTGGGGGTGCAGCAATGACTTGTATCTTAACCAGCCATGAATCCATACCAGCAGGGTTATTGGCCATGCAGGTATAAATTCCACGGTCATAAACAGTGAGTGTGCTGATGACCAAAGTCCCATCAGGCTTCACCAAAGCTTGGTTATTTCCTTGAAAGGATTCTGAAACCATTGTTTGATTTGCCAGAATCCAGGAAATTTTAGGGGTAGGCCTTCCTTCAGCTCTACATTTTACTTCCACAGAACTACCAGAATGAGCAGTAATTTCCTTTGTTCGACCTTCCAGGATCCTAGGAGGATAGGCTATCACTGACAAAGTGACATGAAGTCTATCAGATCCATGCTGATTGGCAGCCACACACAGGTACTGTCCACGGTCCTGAATGTTCACATTCTGAATGAAGAGAGTACCATTAGAGAATACTTCAAATCTGCTCTCCTGTGTTTCTTCAGATAAAACAGTTCCTGATAAGGATAAAAAGAAAAACACTTTGAGCTATGGGACATCCAAGTCTGGTAACTGTGTTTTGTGTAAAGAAGGAATTTTAAAAGGAAAGTTAACTTTCCTTTAACACAACCAAAAGAAAAATGACTTTCAGTCAAGATACTTATAATGAATGTATTTTAAATGAAGATTAACTTAGATAGTTATAGATTAGTCAAGGAATTACATAGGTTTTTTTTCCAAATTATTTACCATAATTTTTTCATTTAGAATTTTCCCTTTGGGGAACATATATTTTAATGTATCTCATTCTCTCTTTGTTTCTAGTTTTTTACAAATATTTTTAATTTTTCCATATCAATTATAGACTAGTCTTTTCAGCACATGAAGATGGCCATAACAATAGAATATTGGTGTTATCTACTTAAAGAAGATAGACTTATGGATAGTTTTTCAAACCTTAAATTGCTAACAATAGTTTACAAGAACGTAATAGGGACATTCTTCTGTTTTGTAGCGAAATGACACTAAATAAAGCAAGATTATTTAAAAGTGCCTGGTGATTAGTTTGGATTACCTATATTTCTGTTATCAGGAAGGAGTCCAGGATCTGGGTTATTCAGAGATGACTATGGTGTATAGGTTTTTAAGACATCAATAAAACATTTGAATGTAAACACAAATAAAAGTACCTGATGAGACTTTGGTCCAGTGAATAGTAGGAAGAGGGTTACCAGTGGCTTCACAAGGGAGGAAGGCATCTGAGTTAGCCAACACTGTAAAACTAGCTGCTTTGCCTCCGACTATCCTAGGTTTTTCAAATCTATTTCTAGACAGATAGCCAAAAGTTAGGTGCTTAGCAGTGGTGGTTTCTTGAACTGCTGCCTGATCAAGGCTGCTTTTGATTACATTCTCTTGGTGACCTCCCCACTTTGGAGTATGTTGGGTGAACCTTTCTGCGAAGTTTATTGTGGTCAGCACATTTGCTCCTGGTCTTTTGCCTCTTTCATCAATTTCTGGATACGATTGGTGCCAAAACAGGTTTTCTAACCAGAGAGGAGTAACATTATCCTTGGAACTTTGTGGTTCAGCTGTCGTTAGGAGCAAAGCTGGTGTGGGATATAGATCAGCATAGATAGAGGGGGTTGTTCTAAAAGAGGACTTTGTTTGGGGATGCGATTTAGAAGGTGCTTCAGTCTCAGGCCCAGACATGTGCTGGTCAATATGGAGACTTGTGGTTTCATGTGGCTTTGGCTCATTAGGAGCTATTGTCCCTAAGAATGTAATGGGCACTTGGTAAGTTACTTCACTTCTGGTCAAGGGAATGGAAGTAACCTCAGGTACTTCCATGCCACTACTAATCCTCAGGAATGGTGTTTTGCTAGTAAAAGTACTTTGCAGTATTTTACTGGGTGAGGTCATATTAGCATCAGTTGTCTTTGTTAGTGCCAGAGAATTCATTTTAAATACTTCAGTTACATCTGTAGCATTAAAAGTTAATGGATGAAAACTATTTGAAGTTGGAATTTCTTTAATGCCTTCTGGAGACCGGGTCACAGTAAAAGTGCTGGGACTAATTAAAGGTTGAACTACCATTTCACTGGGAGTGGCTGTCATTCCTGGTGAAGTGGTGATAACATTCTCAAACTCAGTAATGGTCCGTGGGGTCATGATATTTTTCTGTGGTCGCCTTCGCCTTTGCCCTCTCCGTCTCCCAGGTCTGGCTATTCGGTTTCTGATGACAGTGGTTGAAGGCTGAACAATATGGGGAGAATATGTTGACATAAAACTGTCTGTTCTAGATATCCTTGTGGTACTTGCAGACAAAGATGGAAGGTCTGTTGTTGTTGGGAGATTCTCAGGGATGGCTCCTTTAGGAGTGGAAGGGAGTTTCTGAGTTATAGTAGGGATTTGCATCTCTTTTGATAAGAGAGTTGTGAAATGGAAAGAACCTCCATCTATGGGCACTACTGGGGACATTTTTGGAGGAACTGTGATTGTGTTTGCTTGTGAACTTGATTTATGAAGATTCTTATGCACTTCTCTTTGGACATAATTGTTCACGAAAATTCTGTGCCATGGAATTTTTCTTCTAAATGCTCTTGTGAAAACTGTCACACTAGGAGCAGAGGAGATGGCCATAACACTTGAATGAGTTGTAGGAATGGGTGCACCTTTCTTGGTCACACTAGCACTGGGGGTGGTGCTAAACAAAGCTGGATGACTTGTGCTCATTGGAAGGGTTTTTCCTGTATCCAGAGGCATAGGAGCAAGGGTCACCAATTCATTTTTTGGAATTACATGTGTGCTTTCTGCACTAAAATATCTTATTGTGGGAGTTGTTTTCTCTGGCTCAACATTAGGCTTATCTACCTCTTCAAGTTGTGATGCTGGATGTGGGTATGGAGTAGTGGGTGCTGATGTTACTTCTGCAAACTCTATTTTAGGGAGGGGATCATGCACGGCACTTGGAAGAAAAAAATGAGAAGGAGCTGTGGTAAGTACCATTCCAGGTGTACATGTTGGGCACTTCATGCCAAGTTCTTTTGGAAGCAATGTTGTCCTTTCTTCAGGTAGGAATTTGAATCTTGGTCTCAAAAATGGATATCTTTGCCCTCTGGTGTTAGGGACTCTCCCTGGGTTGACAATTCTCCTCCTGCCCCAAATTTTCCTCCGTCTCCCATAATGTCTTATTAGTGGGGGTGTGGTAGTGACATCACTGATGGCCCAAACCGGATTCTGCATCAGCATTGTTGTGTCTGTGGGAAACTTAGAATTATGAGATTTTATAGTAGTTTGGGAATAAAAATTCCCATTATTTGACTCATTCTCTGTTATTACAGACATGTGTTGATGAGAGAGTTCATTAATAGAGTCTCTAAATACAAGATCTTTGCCACCAGGGACCTCAGATATACTGATGTTGCTATCTCTGCTAATACCATCTCTTGATGTTGTCAACATGCTTTTGAAATGTTCATTTCTTTCCCATAAAGACTGCTCTTCGCTCAAGATTTTGACTGTAATTGGCATCAAAGAAGAGGTGGTAGGTAGTTGTTGAGTGATGATGCCTGCCATGCTACCTGATGTATTTAGGTTAATTTGAGTTGAAACAGGTACAGTTTTGATAGATGTGGATAGATTTAAATTTGTATTTGAAATGAATTCTGCAGGCCTTTCAGGTTGTAAAGTCTGTGGACTGACTATTGGAAAGGCTTCCATGTCAGGAGAGATACTGGTTTCTGAACTGCCTGATCGTGTTATGGGATCTGTAGTCACTGGGCTTACTGATATCGCCAGAGATCTTGTTGTGAGGAGCATGAACTCTTCATCTGGAGGCAAGATACCAGATGACTCTTCTCCATCTGCAGAGAGCTTTGAGAGTGGAGTGACTCGTGTAGGGAGTGCAGTTATGGCACTTCCTACTTTTTCTGGTGTGGCTAGTTTTTTAGCTTTTTCCAAAAATGCTGCCCATTGTCTTGGGTCAAGTCTTCGAGTAGAAGGAGGAAAGTGTCTTCTGTGTTCTCTAAAACGTCTGTTTATTGCCTCTCCATGGCGGCGGTAAGTTAGCTCAGTGTAATTCCTTCTTTTACTTGGATTTGAAATGTCCTGTTTTGTCACATCAGCCTCTGGAGGCACTGTGTTTTGTACTACTGGTGGCTCCTTGGGGTTTGTGGTAGTAGTCTTAGATTCTTCTTGTCCAGAGCCTTCAGCTTCTCCATCTTGATATTCTAGATTATGCCCTTTCATGTCTACCAATACTTGGAAAATCAAAAAATCAACACCATATGGATTAGCTGCTACACATCGAAAATAACCACTGTCTCGTTCAGTGACCTTCAATATTCTTAATGTGCCATCACTGAGAATTTGCTTGTTTCCTAAGGAGTGATGAAGTACAATATTTCCAGGGAGAACCCAACTGAAAGAGGCATCTGGGATCCCAGCAGACTGGCATGGAAGGTCGAGTGTCTCACCTATAGAACTCATGTGTGGAGCCCCATTTATGTGATAAGATCCCACATTTGGATCTACCACAGTAACCCTATAGGTGAGGATATCTGCATCATCATAATTAGTGCTGATACAATGGTAGAGACCAGTGTCAAAGCCATCAGCTGCTTGCAGTTCTAACTTTCCAGCTTTATCTATTAGGATTCTCCCATCCTCACTAATATAAGGGGCTCTCACCTTGCTCCCATCTGCAAGAACCCACTCTAAGCGGGGACTGGGATCTCCTTGGACTGGGCAGTCCAGTTCTGTGGTCCCACCCACTAAAACAGTACGCTCCAGCTTAGTAGTATTATCTCTGGAAATCATAGTCCACTTGTGCTTGATTGGCCCTTTTTCATGTGGCACAGTGACATGGGCATCAGTCAGGTACTGGATATGCAAAGTGCTGAGGGTGGTCACAGTCCTATCCAGCTGCAATGATATATGGTCCTGCATCAGCCAAGATGGATCGGCTCTCAGTTCTGCTTTTATATCAGTAAAAATGTCTTCATTCCTTGCAGTAATCTGATTATATTTTTGACTGAGATGGGATGTTTGGGTAAGGGAAAGCACTCTTTCTAGCCTCAGTGGAGAATCACTATACATGGCTAGAATTCGCCAGAGTGGTTGGATGTGATGATGATCTATGTTACATACAAGGAAGGTGGAAAATGACGTATTCAATGTGATATGGCCACTCTCTTCAACAAAAGAAATGGGCAACGTCTTGGAAGGCTTCTGAATACTGCACGCCAAATTAGCTTCATTCCCAGACTGGTCTGTCAAGTTCATAATGATCAAACCAAGGGGTGCAACAAAATCTTTGGACAAGAGAGTTACAGAATCCCCTTCTTCTGGTAGAGTGAGATTCTTTATCTTCAGGGAAGAGTCAATGGTTGGCTTCATACAAGTCAAGGCTTCAGCTGAGATCTCAGCTAAGCGTTTACCTTTGTAATTCTTAGGATTTGTACATAGTGGACATTGAAGAAAAGTGGAGGCATTTCTTTCTCTTTTGCATTTTACTATATCTGGGGAGAGAGAAATAGAATTTAGCTATTTTCTAATAATAACCTATTTCTAAAAGTTATTCCAAACAATAACTTCTCTAACTATAATATAGATGACATATCTATGTTATAGTGTAACTTCTATATCTACATCAATTCAATTCACTTTAACAACCACTTATTTGAAGTCTCAACTTTGTGTCTGGTGCTGTGTCACAGTTTATTAAAAGATAATTACATTGTGAAGATGAATCTATCATTCACCTTAGTGTAAATTTAAACTGGTGGGTTACATCTCCTGGTGTACTAGGAATTTTATTCTTGAAGGGACTTTAAAAGTAATTTAATCAAAAACCCAGTGGAATTGTGCATCGGCTAAGGGGGGTTGGGGGGTTTGGGGGAGAGGGAAAGAACATGAAACATAGTAACTATGGGAAAATATTCAAAATAAAAATTTTTTAAGTAATTTAATCAGGGTCAGCTAGGTGGCTCACTGGATAGAGTCAAGCCTGGAGACAGGAAGTCCTGGGTTCAAATTTGCCCTTAAACACTTCCTAGCTGTATGACCCTGGGCAAACCACTTAACCCGTATTGCCTAGCCCTTGCTGCTCTTCTGCCTTGGAACCAATTCTAAGACAGAAGGTAAGGGTTCTAAAGTCTAAATAAATAAATAACTTATGCCTAGAGATAGGAGATCTTGGGTTCAAATATGGCCTTAGACACTTCCTAGCTCTGTGACCCTGGGTAAGTCACGTAACTTCTGTTCCTTGGTCCTTACCACTCTTCTACCTCCTTGGAATCAATATACATATTGATTATAAGACAGAAGGTAAGGGTTTTTAAAAATTAAATAAAAGTAATTCAATGTACCACTTGCATTTTACAGATGAGAAAACTGAGGTTCTGAGAAGTAAAATTTCCCTACTTCATGCATGTAGTGAGTGGCAGAGACAAGCAGTATGGTACTGTAGAAAGAATAATAGGTTTAGAATAAGAGGAGTAGGGTTGAAATCCCAGCTTACTCTGGTTTGACCTTGCAAATGACTTCTGGACTTCATCAATAAAAAGAAGGGCTTGGACTAGGTGACCTTTAAAGTTCCTTCTAATTCTCAGTCTATGAACACCATGATTCCAACCTAGGTTTTCAGAATTCAAAATCTAGTGTTTCATTTCCCCGCCTCTCCCTCACTATGCTGTGCTGCCCAATGTGACTTATTGGGATCTTTGGGTACCAAGAATTGGCTACATTCATAGAATTATAAAGTTTCATAATTGGAAGAGACTTCAGTGGTCCTCTGGCCCAACGTTTATCTATAAAAGAATCGCTTCAGTCTGAGAATCAATCAAGAAGCATTTCAAGAACACCTACTATGTGCCAAATACTGTGGTATGGGCTGGAGATATAAAGGCAAAAATAAGCCCAAATAGTCTTTTCACACACACTCCCCCCCCCCCCATTAACTTACATTTTAGTGGCAGTGGGCAACATGTATATATTTAAGTAGATACAAAGTGGATTGGGCTAGCTCAGGAAATTGTCAATTCCCCTCCAGTGATAGTCTTCAGACATAAGTTGAGAATGTCAGCCATTCCCTGTGTTGGCTTTGTTGTATGCTGGCTCATCTCCATGCCAGCAATGCTCTCCCTCCTCACCTCCACCCATTAGAAATCATCCACTCCCTTCAAGGCTTGCCTCAGGCTAAAATCTCCTTTAGGAGGCTTTTTTCGAACTTCTAGAGAGCTTTCCTCCACTTGCTACTGCCTTCCATCTCTGATATTATATTGAATTTAGGTAGAACAGACTTTGTATCTAGGAAAATGTGAGCTCTATGCTTCAGGCTGCCATGTGATAGCCCAGGCTGCTCTAGGTCCTGCCTTCCCTAGGGACCTCCTGACTGGTGCACCCTGGTACACACTGCACCCCTACAGAACAATGATTCTGACTGCTTGTCAGAATCTGGGTGCCATTTGTGATATGAACTTGAACAAATTTATGTTTGTCTAAGGTTATAAAAGTCTGTGTGGTTTGGAACCTGATCCCTCCAGCACAGCACACTGAGCAAATAATAAAACCAGGATTAGAGAAATATAGTAAGTTATATTATTCCCATTACAATAGTGATTTCAGTAGGCTGATTTAGAAAATAGGAAACATCTGTTCACATATGGAGATGGAGGTAATAAAAATTAGGGAGAGAGAATAGTAAGGAATAAAATAAGAAAGGAAATAAAATTCTTAGGAGAATGGAATGGGATCCTATTGATATAAATGCCTTTTTTTTTTAAAGGTGGAAAAATTGAAGCAGGATATGTAGGTTTTGCCCTGGGCCATCACAGAGTAGGCAAGCTTATGTGGGATAGACAGTATGTAAAGGAAAAAATACATACAGGATAGGGACAGAGTTAGGTGGAAGGTGATCTTAAAGGCAATTAGGGAAACTAGACTAGGAAAAGCACCCTGAAAAAGGATATCCTTGAGCTGAGTTTGAAAGGAAGCCAGATATTCTAAGAGATGAAAGTGAGGAGGGAGAGCATTCTGGATATGGTGAGGAGGGGGCAGCCATTATAAAAGTATGGAGTATAAATATGAAGCATATTGTACAAAGAATTTCAGCAAACACCCACTGAGGATCTACTATGTGTAAAGTCATCTTGCATCCCTCAGATACAAAGACAAACAAGTCTTGATGCTTTAATGAAATTTCAGTCTGATAAGTAAATTAACAAATAAATAAAAAGACTGATACACAGATAACACTCTCCAGGAAAAACAGTCACCCTATTATTATTAAAGACAACAGGCTTTTACACATCTTTAATCCTCCTTGACTCATCTCCAGGTCTGTACCCAGGCTTTCCCCAACCTAAAATGCTCTCTTCTCTCCTCCACTTTTTGGAATCTCTAGGTCCTTTCTGGGTTCACCTCACATACCATCTTCTCAAAGAAACCTTGCCTGATTTCCCAGGTGGTTAATGTTCCTCCCTGAAATCCCTTTGTATCTCTTGTAAAAACTTATCTATTCTCCATGTTGACTTTTCCTAGTAGAATACAAACTCCTTGAGGTCAGATATTGTTTCATTTTTGTCTTTGTTTCTCTAGCAGCACCTGGCACACTTTAACACCGTTTAAGGCTTTCTCCTATTGAATACCCTTTCCTCCCTTAATTACAAACTTTCCAAATTTGAGTTCTTCTTCCACCTCTCTACATGTTCCTTCTCTGTTTCCTTCACTCTATAGTTATCCCTTCCACATCACAACTTCCCCATAATAGTTTCATCATTAAGAAACTAAATGGGAAATTTCGATTTTTGCAGAAGCCACAGATGACACACAAAGATCAGTAGAATTTGGTTAGTTTAGAAACTCAGAAATGCACACAGCCCAAAATTTACAATAAAGCTCTATAAACACCCCAACAGACTTCTTCTCTGGTACAAGGGGAGGGCCAAAAAATGTTACAAGGATTTTTCAGATCATGGGGATCATGTCTCAAACCCCCTCGATGTGGAAGGGTCAATTGTACTTTAGCCTCTCCCCAACTTCTTAATTTGATGTTTCCCAAGAATTTATACTTGTCCCTCTATTCCCCTTTCTTTTATCTCCCTTGGCATTTTCTCAGTCCCTGGACTTCAACTAATATTTCTATGATGAGAATTCTCCAACCTTTATCTTTAGCTTTGGTCTCTAGCTTAAAGTGGAGACCTGCATCACTGACCACCTAAAATACATATTTACTTGAAGGTCCCACCAGTATCTCAAACTTGACAAGTTCATTGTCTTTCTTCCTAAACCAGTTTCTTCCAACTTCATTATTTCTGCCAATAGCCCTACCCCTCATCCTATCTCCTAGGTTTTTATGCTCAATGTTACCTTTTGACTCTTCCCTGTCCATTACCTCAAGAAGGCAAGCAAGTACCAGGTCCTGTAAATTCAATCAGTCAATCAATAAACATTTATTAAGCTCCTACTATGTTCCTGGGTACTATATTTAGCTCTATGGTTACAAAAACAAAACAAAAGACTTTCCCCTGCCCTCACTGAGCTTATAATCAAAAGAGGGAGACAACATGTAAACAAATATATTCAAGACAAGTTGTATGCAGGAGAAATAGGAAGAAATTAACCAAAGATTCAGATCTGACCCAAGACACCTACTAGCAATATGAGTCAGGGAAAGTCAAATTAACCACTCTGGATCAAGCACTCTCTGGTGAAGCCTGAATTAAATTAAATGGAAATGGAAAATATTTAAGAAAATAAATAAAAATGCAATAGGCTGTAGATAATGTTAATATGTGGCTTTCTATGTCAATAATAAAGGTGAGTGGTTTCTGTTTGAGTTTGAAACTCAAGGTAGCTCACTAAGATAGGAATTCATAACCTTTTTTTATAGCACAAAACTCTTTGGCAGTCTGGTAAAGTCTAAGGACCCCTTCTCACAATAAATGTGGTAAGATGCATAAAATAAAATACATAGGACTATGAAGAAAGCCAACTAGATTGAAACAATTATCAAAACATTTTTTAAAACAAATGCATGGATTCCAGGTTAAGGACTCCTGCTTAGACTCTAAATTACAGAGAAGATGTCAACCTGCCTTAGTAAAAGAAGTTTCCTTATCGTGGAGTTCCCTACATCAATAAAATCACTTATCAAATAAGAAATAATCCATCATATATTAATAAATTTGATTTCCTCCCCAGCTCTTTTTTCCATGACTCTCTGCCTTTCCTGTCTCTCTTAATTTCTTTCTTTCCTTCCTCCCTTCCTCTTCTTTCTCCCTTCCTCTTTCTCCCTTCCTCCCTTTCTCCCTTCCTCTCTCTCTCTCTCTCTCTCTCTCTCTCTCTCTCTCTCTCTCTCTCTCTCTTTCTTTCTTTCTTTCTCCTCCTTCCTTCTACCTTAGAATCAATACTGTGTATTTATTTCAAGACAGAGGAGTGATAAGGGCTATATAGTGGGGGCTAAGTGACTTGTCCAGGTCACACAGCTAAGAAGTGTCTGAGACCAGATTTGAACCCAGGACCTCCTATATTCAAGCCTGGCTCTCTATCTACTGAGCCACCTAGTTATCCCCTCTCCTCTCTTTCTAATAAAACACCTCAGAATAAGTTGCCTCTAATTACTGAAAATAAGACATAAAAAAGAATATCTATTATGCTACCTGGATGCTGTTGTATCCAGTCTGGAAGCCAACTGAGCTCACAGTCACAAACCCAGGGGTTTCCATGCAGGTAAATGCTCTCCAGTTGAGTCATATACAGAATCATCTCCTGTGGGATGGTGGTCAGGCAGTTGTCTGACAAATAGATGTACTTAATGAAAGATATTTTAAATATCTGGAGATAGCTCATAGAGACAAAAGTATTGGGATGGAGCTTGGTGAGCAGATTTCCTTCTAAATGCACAAGCCGAAGAGAGGTGAGTCCATAAAAGGTCTCTGGGTTTATAAATTCCAGGTGGTTATGGTCCAGGTGCAGCCGAGTCAAACTCCTAAGGCCATGAAAGGTATCTCTGTGAAGTCTTCGGACTTTGTTGTAGCTCATTTTTAAAACCTCACAGATTTTTTTAAAAAGAAACAAACAAACTTACATTAGCTCAAAAAGTCATTATTTCCGTATGCAAGAAATAGCATTAGCACTAGATTATCTCTTGGCTTTGGTGGATGTTGGACTAGAGATGAAGGAATAATATGAAGTTTTTCAAATTGCTTTTCCCTGGTCTGTACACACAATACCCCAACCTTCCATCATTATTCAGAATGCAACATTCTCCAAAGATGAAAGTGGAAACCAGCTCCAAAATGGCACCTAGTTATTCCATATTGAATAAATGGAATGCTTTCTATGAGCCAGGCATAGGGGCAATTATGTGGCACAGTGGGTGGAGTGTCAGGCCTGGAGTCAGGAAGACTCCTCTTCCTAAGTTCAAATCCAGACTCAGACACTGATTAGCTGTGTTACCCTGGGCAAGTTGCCCTATTTGCCTCAGTTTCTTCATTTGTAAAATGAACTAAAGAAGGAAATGGCAAACTACTCTAGAATTTCTGCTAAGAAAACTCCAAATGGGATCATGAAGAGTCAGACACAACCAAAATGACTGAACAACAAACTGAGTCAGAGACTATATTAAGTGATGAATATACAAGAACAAGTAAGAAAGAAATGTAAGTGTTCAAACAACTTACTATATAATGAAGGAATAAAAGTTGTAAAAGAGAAATGGAAAGGGAAATAATTGTGTGGTAACAGATGAAAAGTGGCATGAAGGCTGAGCTCTGTGCAAAATAAGGTGAAAGTATTACCAGAGGCCAAGATCTCAGGGAAAGAATCAAGATTCTAGTGAAAGAGGATTGAGAAAGATGGCCTTAGTGAAGGCGGTGGGGTTTGGAAATAGCCATTAAATAGTTTATTTTTTTATTCATGGGTTTCTTCCTTGTTTAACTCACATCTGTGATATCATTGGTATAAGGAATTCCTGAGGAACTTCCTTCTAGGAATATAGATCAACTGACCTGTTCTGCAATTTATAGTCTTAGTTTCTTGAAGGAAACATTTGAAAGACTAAATGACTCGTCTGGGGTTACAGAGTCAGTGGACATCAGAGAGGCTGAACTTTAAACCTACTTCATCCTGACCCTGAAGCCAGGCAGCCAACTGTGCCACAATGCTGCTTAACATACTGATTCCAACTTTTCATGAGAATTAGCCAATGATAATATCACATATTGACTTAATGAAAGATATATGGAATTATCTCAGGACCAGAAAGGCAGCATAGTGTAGTAGATGGAATGCTGAGCTTAGTGTCAGGAATTCTGGGTTCGAATCCTGATTCTGACACTCACTAGAAGACCCTGAGAACGTTATATCACCTCCATGAAACTAAATTTTCTCATCTGTAAGTGGGATAATAATCCCATCAGTACCTATATCACAGTAGTGCTGAGGCTCAAATGACTTAATATGGAGTGTCTCAAAAGTCTTAGTAAAATTTAGTCTCACTAGCTTAAAACTACACTAAGACTTTTAGGACACCCCCATCTACATAAAATGCTTTGGAAACTTTAATTCCTTAAATGTCAGTTTAAGCCAAATTACTTTGGATAATTCACTTTATCACTTTAAGACTCAACTGCTTCACTAGTTGTAAAATGAGGTGGTTGTTCTACATCAGTGATTCCCAAAGTGAGCTCTACCGCCCCCTGGTGGGTGCTGCAGCGATCCAGGGAAGCAGTGATGGCCACAGGTCGCATTTATCTTTCCTATTAATTGCTATTAAAATTTAAAAAAAAATTAATTTCCAGGAGGCCTAAGTAATATTTTTTTCTGGAAAGGGGGCAGTAGGCCAAAAAAGTTTGGGAACCACTGTTCTACACAATTGTTAAGGTCCCCTTCAGATATAACTATCTCAAGGGATCTCTAGTTAATGACATTTTACAAATGAGAAAACTGAGGCAGATAAAGATTAAGTGACTTGCCCAGGGTCCTACAGCTTGTCTTTTTCCCTTTCTTACCTGCAAAGCATGTAAATCTGTAAATGTCTTGTCTGAGATGACACGAATCTCATTACTGTGCAACATCAGCAACTCCAGCTTGTGCAGGCCAGTAAAGTCTGTTTCAGTCAGTTTGGTCAGGCTGTTATAACTATAAAAAAACAGGGAAGGGTCCAGTTCTGTGTAATTCTATCAGAGAAAGCTCATAAAAGCAAGTAAAAAATGCACGGTTTTTGTAAACACATCAGTGAAATTTTGCTCAGCATCCAACAGGACAGAACAACCATTTAAAATTCATGAATATAATTTGAGTCAAAAGTCACCCTGGAAGCTTTCCACAAAGGAAGCTGGAGAGGATTGGGGGAGGAGAGTTTATCTCTTTTACTTTTGCCTACCAAATAGAGGTGTGTCATCTAGGTGTAATAGTTGACAAATCATTCATTATTTTTTTCCTTTGGGATGGCAATTAGGGTTTAGAATTTTTGAGTATATCTTGATGAATGATTTGGAGCAATTCATTAGTCATTGAATTGCACAACATGTTTAGGAAGGGTGACAATATCACAAAATTCTACATGGTCTTTCTTTTAAGTTTCAATGACAGCTTTTCCTTCTGAAAGACAGATTAATGATGACTATGTTGTGAGATTGTCTAGAGTCTGTTATGAAGATTCTAACCCTTATTTTTTATGTGTATATAGCAGAGACACAATATGTATCACATAGATACATACAAATACAGTAAAAATTATTCCACATTGACCAATTTTTTTTAAAGTTTCTGTGCCCTCCCAAAGGGAAATGGATAAAAGAACATACATTGACCCAGGTGATTATCATTTCTTTTAAAATGTTTAATCAACGTCATTCAATCACCACAACAAGAAAGCCAAAAGAGCTAAGAAATTGCCTCATCCAACAAATATATGTCCTTGCCAAATGGAGTTATGTGGCAGCCAAGGAATATTACCCTGTTTGTAAAATCTTCAGGAGGAAATCTACTTCCTTTTACTCTCTGTAAAATGAGGTAATTGGACTAGATGACCTCTGAAGTCTCTTCCAGCTAAGATCCTATGATCATGAGTGGGATTATCTCACCAAACAGCCAGGATATCTAATTCCAAAACTAGTGTATTCTCTGCTACAACACACTGTTCTGAATCTCCTTAAATACCTAGGGACTTGGCTTGACCACCCCTCCTCCTTTTCCCCCTACTCCCAATCAAGAATGAGAAAAAAGGCACAAATATAGTAAAAATGAAACAAAATTCTTAAAAATCACAGAAACTACCAGGCTTTGGTTAGTTCTTGCATTGTTCATTTCTAGAGCCTGGAAAGAATATTAAGTTTTTATTTCCCATTTCTTAAAACCTGGGATTCCCTTTATCAGTGACCTCCTGATGAAGCATGCATAATTTTTCCCTTCTGAGGCCAAAGCCTTCCAAAAAGAAGAAGGGAGTGTTTCACCTACCCCAGGTTGATGCGTTCTGCGTTGGCAGGAATGGAATCTGGTATGGCTGTGAGGTACCGAAAGGTACAGTGCACCTCTGTAGGGACGTAACAGGCACAACGGCGGGGACAGGCACTGCCATAAGGAAGGGTAGCCAGGCAGACACTGACCAGAGAGGCCAGCAAGTGAGGGAGTTCTTTGCCTTTGCCTTTCATCCTGAAACAATACCTCTGTCAGCAGGGATGAGTACAGATCTCCAGACCCTAACATTGTCCCTTCTCCCCCCATCTACCCAGAAGATAAAGACAACTGGTCAGTCTTGCCCACAGCATTCCTGAACGGGCTTTTTCTAGGGGAATCTGTACTGTCTGCTACCCTTAAATAGAGTTCTGTCATCTAAAGGAATATTTATCATCAAGAAAATTCCTTCACAGCTTCTTGCTTTCTTAATGAAAAGCAGCAGGGGAGTTGTTATTTAGGAATTGTTAAAAAGTGAAACTGGAGAGCCCAATGAGGATCCAGTTACCACTGAATCCCACTCTATGTTATTGTGGGTGTTTGTAAACTGGCTTTGCCTGGGTCCTGGCCAGGCAGAACACGTAGGCTACTTTATTGCCAAATAATGACTATAAACAATGGTAAGGGATTGGATGGGCCAGAGGCTCAAGCTGCCTTCAGTGTTGGACTGCAGAAAGACAGATACTTTGCAAATGTAATCCATAGAAAACATCCCAGCCAAGACTTTCTGTTACTTCCTCTTCTTCCTCCTCTGACCTTCTCTTTCTCTAAATGCTGCTGCTGCTCTGTGAGGCAACACCAAGAATAAGGGGTAGAGAGCCTCTCACTGAGAGTCACCTTTGTTGCCCACATGTTGCATAAACATCAGTAGCCAAATCTAATCATTTCTTTATCCCTCCATCACTACCCAACCCCCCCCCCCCCCTCAGCTTAAGGCCTGCCCAGAAACCTTCGAACTGCTTATCTGAGAAAGAAGCTCTTTGCAAAATGTTTAGGAACCTCAATGAATCGTTTCCTTCAGTGCATGTCTGTTATCTGTTCTTAGCTACATAACTTATTGGAAGTAACACTGATGTCAAAGTGCACATAGGATTTGCTGTAAACTGTGGGTAGCTAGGAAGCTAACCAGGGTTAGGAAACAGAAGTAAGAGTCCTGGCCCAATGCACTAAGTGAGCACCTAAGTACTTTCTTTGATTGCTTGCTAAACATTTCATAATGACTTTGGAAATGACCTTTCTCTTTATGCATACTTAGGTTAGCAAAGGAATAGCCAGCTTGGAATCAATTCCTGGGATGGAGACTAGAAAGATGACAGGTATTAGACCCCCAGGTCTGGCATGAAATGGGAAGGACTTGGAAAAGAATCAAAGAAGAGAGGTTAAGGGGGGAGGAGGAGGGATTTTACAAAAGCCGCAAAACATCTGCAAGGAGAGAGGAGCTGACAGTACCTGCGGATCGTTTTTGTATGGCAGCTTAGTCTTTCCCAGTCATTGATTCTTCCCTTGAGATAGGCATCAATTGACTAGGAGGAGGAAAAGGCTCTGAACCAAAGGTGCGGGATGCTTGCCCAGGTCCTTTTGCTTAGCAGAAAAATAATTAAAGCTCCAGTCAGAAAGAGGGAGGCGCAGCTTCAGCCCCGAGTAATACAGAGAAAGTGGTGTTTTAGCCGAAGAAACGTTTGAAAGAAAGTACAGTTCCTTTGGTTTGAACTTTCTCCCCGGCCAGTTTTGCTTTATTATCGGTAGTGCGCTCCAAGGTAATGCCACTTATCGATGTCTCTCTCCCCCTCCTCCCCCCGTCCCAGGCCCAGGAGCTTCACCTCAAGTTCTATTTCCTGAAAACTCTCTCACGGGTTCCAAAAATGTGCGTCTCCACCTACTGCATCCCTTTCTCGGGAAAGTTTCTTGAGCCTGGAGTCAGTCACTGACAAGAGGGAGTTTCCTTTGCTGCTTTCGATGTCTCCTGACTTTTTCCCCAATGTGTCCTCCCATCACCCCCTTCCTTCTCCCTCCCTCTCTCTTTCTCCTCCCTCCCCCATCCCTCTCTGACTTTTGCCCCTTCTCTCTCTCTCTCTCTCTCTCTCTCTCTCTCTCTCTCTCTCTCTC
>NC_058132.1:639167012-639196627 GCF_016433145.1 Gracilinanus agilis
TTGCATAATGGAAGGAAGGAAGGAAGGAAGGAAGGAAGGAAGGAAGGAAGGAAGGAAAGAAGGAAGGAAGGAAGGAAGGAAGGAAGAGAAGGAAGGAAGGAAGAGAAGGAAGGAAGGAAGAAAAGGAAGGAAGAGAAGGAATACATGTGCTATTTTCAGAATATGTTGTTAACTTCATGAAGTAAAGATCTTCACTTCTATTTTTCTCAATAGCCAATGGTTATCCTAGTATCAGAGATGATGTCCATTAGGACCAAAGATTATCTCCTTTCTGCTTTCTTCTAGCTCCATCTATTTCTCTTTTTGTGAAATGGAGTCTTTACCTCCAATCAGTGGTCATAATTTTCATCAAAGGAGAAGGGTTACATTTGGATCCTGCTTGAGAAGAAGTCAACCTGGAATGTCACTATTACTGGGGTGGGGTGTTTAATGTTTTATTTTATTCTATTTTTTCTCAATTAAAATTTTAAACTTACTAACACTGAATGCACCATCATCTTCCCAGTCACTCAAATGCAAAACCTAAATGACATCCTCAACTCCTCACTTTCTCATCCCTAACCCCCCCACACACTATCTGGTCAATTGTCAACTCTTACTGATTTTCCCTTCATAACATGTCCCCTTCTCTCCTCTGAAATTGCCTCCATTCTGATGTAGACTCATCTCTCCATATCTCGACTATTGTAATAGACTGCTGGCTGATCTCCCTGCTACCACTCTCTCCCTATTCTAGTTCAACCTCCACTCAGCTGCCCCAACTGATCTGTCACCCCACTCCTCCCTCCTCAATAAACTCCAATAGCTCCCTATTACTTCTATCCATCTCTGGGATCCTATTGGCCTTGGTTCTATTAATAGCCTTAGTACTGATACCTAGTGTTTATATAGTGCTTAGAGGTTGACAAAGAACTTCACAAATATTGTCATTTTGTCCCCAAAACAGCCTTAGGGAGGAGGTGCTATTATCATCCCGATTTTATAGATGAGGAGCTGAACCAAATAAAGGTTGTGATTTGCCCAGAGTCACCCAACTAGTGTCTGGGACTGAATTTGAATTCAGGTCTTCCTGACTCAAGACCCAGGATTCTCTGCTCTGCACAATCCAGCTGCCTGAGTTCTCACTAACCAGTGAGACAAAGATTTCAGAGTCAAGGAATGATCTTTCACCAAAAATCATTTCAAACACCTCTGGAAATAGGTGTTAGGGGTTCCATGACTTTTATTTTCCTATGAGCAAAAAGACTATGTTGGTATAAAGTAATCCTGATCTCTATGTAAACAGACTTGGGTTGGCACTGACTCATGGGAATAGAACCAGGGGTGCATGATAGTTGCCTTCACTAGCTACCCTGGCAGAGATTTTGTGGAAGGAACAACTCCTAGGCAATTTTTGAGGTCAGCCACACAAGAAGAAAAGAAGTATAGGAAACCAAAAGCATAATTTGAACTGGAACATTACGGGGCTAACTGTCTAAGGCATGTTGTGGGCTTCTGGGCTTTTCTTTCTCCTCAATCTTCTCTAGAGCTGGATTTCACCACCAGGGAAGGAACCTGGCTGCCTCTACCACCAGGACACACATGGCAGAGATATCAGACATCCTCAGACAGAATGGGGATGTTGCAACTTCCTTTATCTAATTGTGAGCCAGAAGAAGTGCAGACCTGTCAAATAAGGGGGAAAAAAACAATCCCAGGCCCTCCTATTGCACCCATCTCCTCCTCCTCCTCCCCACTTTGTTCTGAGTGTTCATTGTTGGCTTGTTTGCATGTCATAAACTAAATGTCGTGTTCTCTACTCTCCAGGGATTATAACTCTCCTCCATAACCATTCTCCTTGAGCAGATAAATTAATGGCAGAGAGTAGAAGCAAAGCTTCATGTCACTAAACCAAACTGGATAATCAGTCTAAGTCAGAAAATGGGTGAGAGTGGAGAGCACATTGATTCCAACTCCCTTATTCTCCAAATGAGTAAAACTGAGGTCCAGAATGGGTGAGTGATTTATCTAAGTCATATAGCTAGTTAGAGAAGGAGCCATAAAACCCAGGTTTCCTGTCTCCTTGTCCAGTACCCCAGCCAGCATTAGTTGAAAGGGCATTGGGTTTAGAATCCAAAGACTTGGGTGTTAATCTTGGCTCATTTATTTACTACATATGTGGCTTTGGGCAAGTCATTTCACTGGCTTAATCATAGATTTTATTTTTTCAGTTGGAAAAGAACTTAGAAACCATTGAGCCCAACTCCCTCATTTTGTAGATAGAGAAACTGAGGCTGAGAGAAGTTAATTACTTGTCCAAGATCACACAGGTAGTCAGTGGCAGAAACAGATCTTTCTACTCCGATCCCAGCACTCTGTGCCACCTAGCTGTGACCTCAATTGTAGATTAGACTAAATTAAAATAACTTACATTTATATGGAGGCCTAAGGTTAGCAAAGTGCTTCCCTTCCAACATCTCTGTGAAATAAGGAGGGTAAATATTATCCCCATTTTATAGGTGAGGAAACTGAGTTTCTGAGAGAAATTACTAAATTACTAAAGACTTACTAAAGCAAACCAGTGCACAAATGAGGTAGTTTTCAAACCCACATCTCCTGATTCCAAGAGCAATACTTTTCCCATTAGACCACACCATATCATAGAACTAGATTGAAGAATAAAGAATTTGAGCTGGAAAGTCCTTTGCTGATCATCTAATTCAATGCCCACATTGTTATAGTATGTGCTTACACAAAAAGAAGTGTATCATTAGGGGCTATCAAAATGTATCCATGTAGCAGAAGAGGAAACATGATTAGATATGATCTAAGATTTAGCCTACCCCCTCTAGGAAGTGTGTGTGGCGGGGGTACTTCTACATGTGGAAGGAAGGAAGGAAGGAAGGAAGGAAGGAAGGAAGGAAGGACAAAAACCAAAAAAGTATTCTTAGGGATGGTAGGAAGGGAAGAGAATATTAATATTAAGAATATTAAGAAGACTTATGGCAAGAAGTGAAGTAGGATTAGGACAGAGATTGAGGAATGAAATAAAATTGACAGACCCTTTATATGGCAATGAATTCATGTTGGCCTCAGGGATAGTGAACAGGTCAAGGTATTTAGAGATATGTGATGAAGAGAAGACAAAAAAAAACTATGTAGGTGATATATCATGCCTTCATATTGCACCAAACCTGAGCTCTCTTCAAACAAATTCTCTTAAGGATTCATTATTATTTTCTTTTAAAATGTTTTTATTAATACCTTTTCTTTTATATCACATTTATTTCTGAGTATATCACCCTCCCTTCTTCTTGTAAGTAAAAATCTTAGAAGAACAAATAAAAAAGCAGTTCAATAAAATTAACCAATTGATAATTTATGCAAAACACCATATCAATTTCTGTCAACAAAAAAAGAGGAGAGGTATATTTTCTTAGTTCTTCTTTGGGGATAAACTTGTTCAGAATTGTGCAACTTTCAGGAGTTTTTTTTTTCCTTTTCTTTCCATTTCCATTTATAATGTAATCATTGTTTCAGCTTCCTTCCCTCTGTATCAGTTCATATAATTCTTCTCACGACTCTCCAAATTCTTTCTCTGATGATTCTTTACAGTCATTCCTACTTTGTTTCATAAAAGAAAGTGATGACTAAAAAGAGGGGAAGGGGATGGGAAATTGATATTCTGGGAATCACGTGGTATCGATGATGCACAAAATCGGTCATTTAAGAACAAAGAGTCAAGCATCATATGGATTAGATTCCCTCTCTCATACAGAGACAGAAAGGAAAAGGTTCATAAAATACCGAGTGATGATGACCCCAAGCCTTCAGGAAAAACAAAACTTGAGACTTGAGATGGATCTACCACAAAGCCCAAATCACTCCATGTTCCATTATATTTTATGGCAAATAATAATAATAATAGATTATTAATAATTTTAATAATAAAATAATTATTATCAATAATATATAATAATTTTAATAATGATGTTTAATGATAATAAATTAGAGGCAGCTAGGTAGCAAAGTTGAAATCTAGAAAACCAAGAGGACTGAAGTTAAAATCCATTCTCAGATATTTTCTAGTGGTGTCAAGTTACTTCAGGCAAATCACTTATCCTCTGTCTCAATTTCCTCATTCTTCATTTGTAAAATGGGGGTAACAACAGCACCTACTCCACAGGGTTATGAAGATAAATACAATAATAATTGTAAAGCACTTAGCATACTACCAGGCACAAAGTAAGTGCTTTATAAATGTTAGCTATTATTATTATTATTATTGTCAAATAATTAATAAGAATGATTCTTGTTGACACATTTTAATTAAATATGCTTTTTGCTATTTTGCATATTTCATAGAACTTATCTTGTACATGATTAATTCTAGTTTTAATCCAAAATGGCCCTTTGAAGTTTTTGAGATATTTTCCACTTTAGTCAGACCTGAAGTTCTTTTTCTCAGTGCACTATGTAATCTGACTCTATCTCATGCTAAATGGAACAACTCTCTATACATAGCCAGTCATTGGCCACCCAGGCGGTTGTTAAATGTGAAAGTTTTTCTGTCCTTTGCTAAAGGAGAAAGGCTCAACAGAGCTTTCCTTGTTAGAGCCAAGAATCAATGCTATGACCTGGGAGCTTCTAGAATATACCTCCCACAAATGCTGTTTTCTAGACCCATTCAGAGCATGTGAAAATTTCATCCACGAAATACCTGAGAAAGCTATGACCTACCTCCATTACCATCTTTGGTCACTATTTAAAGTATGGCACCAGATACAATAAAAGTGCAAATCACTTGTAGAAGAAAAACATTTCTGCCTTCAAGAAATTCAAATTGAATTTGTTATCAAATGGAAAGCTGCAGTTAGTACCTTAGAACAGAGAAATGGATCTGGAGGCAAAGGATCTGAGTTTGAATCCCAACTCTACCACCATTACTACCTGTGTGAACATTACTCTCATGCTTCCAAGGCATGAAATCTTTGTGGATCTGTTTCCTCATCTACAAAAGGAGGGGATGTGAATAAATGACCCCTTAGTGAGTCCCAGCTCTAAATCCCATGATCCCATGAACTTTAGACTGGCATTCAAAACCCTCTACTATGTGGTACTCCCCGGTCTTTTCAGCTTTATCTCATACACATACATACATACATACAGCTTTATCTCCAGCACACCTCAGGCTCTCTCCAAATGAAACACTTCTTTCCTTAGAAAGAGACCCTATGGCTCTTCCCTCTGGGCATCTTGTCTCTATTTCTTGTTATGGAACTATTAGCAAGGCTATTCAGATTCAGAGCTGCAAAGCCCCATTAGAGATTGGTGAGTCCCACCTCACTTTACTGATGGCAGAATACTTGAGTACAGAGGTGGGGTCCCAGTGGAATGACTGGCTCTCAGTCACACCAGGCAGTAAATAGCAGATCTAGAATTCGTATCTAGATCCTCTAACCCCTCATTCAGGACTTTTTTTCCCTTCATCTCTCTCACCTGTTCAACTTCTACTCTTAATGGGATCATAGAATTTAGAGCTAGAAGTCTTCTATTTATATCATCTACTCAAATCCCTGCTCATTTTACAGATGAGGGATACCAAAGTACAAGGCAAGGTGGGCTTGGAAGGGGGTAAGTTGAAAGGCAAGAGAGTGACTCATCCAACATCACAGCATGCAGTGAAAAGCAGACCTGGGATTTGCATCTACTTCCCCTAATTCCTCATCCAGGACTCTTTCTTCATTTCTCTCTTTGCTCCCTGTCACTTGTTGAAACTCTACTCTTAAGATCATAGAATTTAGAGACAGGAGAAACCTATTTACAACATCTACTCAAATCTCTCCTCATTTTACAGATAAGGAAGCTGAGGCCTAAAGAAATTAAGTGGCTTGCCCAATATCACAGTAGAACAATAAACTCAGGATATGAATCCAAGTCCCATGACTCCAAATTAACACATTTTCCTTTTACTATGCTGCCTTTACAGAAAGACCTAACTAGGTCAGTTCCAATTCAACATTTTCCAAATAACCTTCCCTGATTAATAAAGAATTTTATTTTTTTAAAGATTTCATTTTCCCAATTACATGTAATAACAATCTTCAATGTCTTCCAAAATTCAAAGAACCATATTGTCTCCCTCCCTCCCTTCTCTTCCACCTCTCAGAGATGCTAAGCAATTTGAACTGGGTTATGATACAAAACATACTTCCATTTTTGGACATTGATTTAAGAAAATAGTATATTTTGGTCTGCAGTCCTTCAGAGATGTCCTGGATCATTGTATTGCTAAGAGTGGCTAAGTTTCACAGTTGATCATTCCACCACATTACTGTTACTGTGTACAGTGTTCTCCTGGTTCTGTTTATTTCACTCTGCATCAGTCCATGTAGATTTTTCCAGCTTTTTCTGAAACCATCCTATTCATCATTTCTTATACCACTATAGTATTCTGTCACCATTATATAACAAAATTTGTTTGGTCATTCCCCAATTGACAGATGTCACCTCAATTTCTAATTCCAAAAGAGTTGCTATAAATACTTTTTAACAAGTAAGTCCTTCACCCAGACCCTCTTTCTTTTTAATCTCTTTGGAATATAGACTCAATACTGATATTACAGGATCAAAGGGTATGCACAGTTTTGTAGCCCTTTGGGCACAGTTCCAAATTGCCTCCCAAAATGTTTGGATCAGTTCACAACTCTATCAACAATGTATTAGTATCCTAATTTTGCTCCATCTCCTCCAACATTTATTACTTGCTTTTACTCTCATATTGGCCAATCTGATAGATGTGAGATGGTACCTCAGGGTTATTTTAATTTGCATTTCTTTAATCAAGAGTGATTTAGAATATTTGTTCTATATGATTATTGATAGCTTTGGTTTTTTCATCTGAAACCTGCTTGTTCCTATCTTTTGATC
Source organism: Gracilinanus agilis (assembly GCF_016433145.1). Taxonomy (NCBI): domain Eukaryota; kingdom Metazoa; phylum Chordata; class Mammalia; order Didelphimorphia; family Didelphidae; genus Gracilinanus; species Gracilinanus agilis. Next base: position 639,173,922 of record NC_058132.1, read on the forward strand.
ATTTGTCAATTGGAGAATGACTTGTATTCTTATTTGACTTAGTTCTTTATATATTTGAGAAGTAAGACCTTTATCAGAGAAATTTACTATAAATTTTTTTCAGTTTGTTGTTTTCCGTCTAATCTTGATTACATTGGTTTTGTTTGTATGAAACCTTTTTAATTTAATATAATCAGAATTATTCATTTTACATGTTGTAGTATTCTCTATCTCTTGTTTGGTCATAAAGTCTTCCCTTTTCCATAAATCTGACAGGCAAACTATTTGGTGCTCCCTGAATTTATTTATGGTATCACCTTTTATGTCTAAATCATGTACCCATTTTGACCTTATCTTGGTATAGGATATGGGATAATAATCTCCACCTAATTACTGTTATAGTGTTTCCATTTTTTCCCAGCAGTTTCTGTCAAATTGTGAGTTCTTATCCCAAAAGCTGGAGTCTTTGGGTTTAGGAAACAATAGATTGCTACGGTCATTTACCCTCATATATTATATATCTAATTTCTTACATCAATCCACCATTCTATTTCTTAGCTAATACAAGATTGTTTTGATGATTACTGCTTTTTAATACAATTTGAGATCTGGTATTGGTAGGCTACCTTCCTTCATATTTTTCTCATTAGTTCTTTTCATATTCTTGACCTTTTGTTTTTTCAGATGAATTTATTATTTTTTCTAGTTGTATTAAATAATTTTTAGCAATTTGATTGGAATGGTCTGAATCAGTAAATTATTTTAAGTAGAATTATTATTTTTATTATATTAGCTTGGCCTATCCACAAGCAATTAATAGTTTTCCAGCTGTTTAGATCTAATTTTATTGGTGTGAAAAGTGTTTTATAATTGTGTTCATATAATTCCTGTGTTTATCTTGGCAAGTGTATCCTCAGGTATTTTATGTTGTGTAGAGTTATTTTAAATGGAATTTCTCTTTCTAGCTCTTGCTGTTGGACTTGGTTGGCAATATATACAAATGTTGATGATTTATGGGAATTTATTTTGTATTCTGCAACTTTGCTAAATTATTATTTCAACTAGTTTTTTAGTTAATTATCATCTGCAAAGAGTGATAATTTAGTTTCTTCATTGCCTATTTTCATTCCTTCAATTCCTTTTTCTTCTCTTAATGCTAAAGCCAACATTTCTAGTACAGTATTAAATAATAGTGGTGATAATGGGCATCCTTGCTTCACCTCCGATTTTGTTGGGAAGATTTCTCATTTTTTTAAACCCTTAACTTCTGTGTATTGGCTCCTAGATGGAAGAGTGGTAAGGGTGGGCAATGGGGGTCAAGTGATTTGCCCAGGGTCACACAGCTGGGAAGTGTCTGAGGCCGGATTTGAACCTAGGACCTCCTGTCTCCAGGCCTGTCCCTCAATCCACTGAGCTACCCAGCTGCCAAGATGCTATCACTGTACACTGGTCTTCGGGATGATGGGAGCCAGCTAAGTTATGCATTCTCACCCTTGCCTGCTTTGATCTTTTTTCTCCTCCCATAGAATGACCTTTAAGGGGAAAGCACTACTTGGAAGCTGTAGGTACAAAGAATGTGACTAGAAGGGCAGATTTTTCTTTTAAGTGGGAATACTTTTAAGATCATGTGATGGTTAGAAGGATCTCAAGAGATTATCCAGTTCAACCCTGTAATTTTTATTAAATTTTTAAAAGATAAAAAAAATAATAAGACTTCTCATTTATCCCCATTGCAGATATCCTTGCAGAGGATACTTGCTAATGGTTTTAGATAGATACTACTTACATTTAAATAATTTATTTTATTTATTCCTATGCTTTATAGTGTTTTTAATAGGAATGGGCATTATATTTGTCAAAGCCCTTTTTACTGCATCTGTTGAGATAATCATCTGATTTCTGTTAGTTTTGTTATTGATATGCTCAATTATGCTGATAGTTTTCCTAATATTAGATCAGCCCTGCATTCCTTGTATAAATCCCACTTAATTAGAGTGAATGACCCTTGTGATATATAGCTGAAGTCTCCTTGCTAGTATTTTATTTTATTTATTTTTATTTATTTTATTATAATTTTATTTCTGTTTTTTGCTCTTCCTGACTTAAGTATCAGCATCTTATTTGTAATGTAAAGACAATTTGGTAGGGCTCCTTCTTTGCCTATTTTCCCAGATAGTTTTTTATAGTGTTGGGATTAATTTTTTTTTAATGTTTGATAGAATTCACTTGGGAATTCATCTGGACCTGGGGATTTTTTTCTTAGGGAGTTCATTAATGGTTTGTTTAATTTCTTTTTCTGAGATGATATTATTTATGTATTCTATTTCCTCTTTTATTAAACTGGGCAAATTAAACTTTTGTAAATATTCATCCATTTCACTTAGATTGTCAGATTTTTTTATATAAAGTTGAGCAAAATAACTCCTAATGATTGCTTTAATTTCCTCTTCCTTGTTGGTAACTTCACCCTTTTAATTTTTGATACTGCCAATCTGACTTTTCCTTTTCTTTTTTTAATAAAATTAACCAGCAATCTATCTATTTTATTCATTTTTTTCATAAAGCCAATTCCTAGTCTTATTCAATGGTTCTCTTACTTTCAATTTTATTACTTTTTCCCTTGATTTTTAGGATTTTCAATGTAATCTTTATTGGGGAGCTTTTAATTTGTCCTCTTTTTTTTCCCTTGGTTATATGCCCAATTCATTGATCTGCTTTTTCCCCCTATTTTATTTATTTAAATATTTAGAGATATAAAAATTCCCCTAAGTATTCCTTTGGCTGTATGATATAAATTTTGATATGTTGTCTCCTTATTGTCATTCTCTTTACTAAAATTATTGATTATTTCTATTGCTTGTTCTTTGACACATATCCTTTTTAGAATTAGCTTTGAAAGAATAACTTACCTGGAAAATAAATCCAAGAGATTTTGAGTATTTTTAAAGAATTTGAGGATTATTAGACTATCTGAAAGCCATGATCAATAAAATCAATAATAAATCCTTTCATATTACCAATGAGGAAACAGAGATTAAGTAATTTGCCCAGGCTCACACAGGTGGCAAAGGTTAGATTTGAACAGATAACCTTCTAGTCCCAAGTCTACCACTCACTCTTCACTCTACCATGTTGTATAGGAGAGAACTAGTGTGAATGAAGGGAATAAGTGATGGAACATTAAGTTTGGGGAAACAGATTATGATTCACTTTGGAATGCAAGAAAAAGAATAATAGAAAATAAACCTAGAAAGGTATGCTGAAGTCAGATTGTGCCAGATTTAAATTTTAGGCTGTTGATTTTGTATTTTATTCAAGAGGTAATAAGGTGTGTAAATGGAATTAATATCTGCCGATTCATAGTCAAAACCCTACTCATCCTAGGCATAGAAATGACGCAATCCTCACCTTCTTTAGTGGGGAGGGGAGATGAGTTACCCACACGTGACAATAAGTAACAAATCAAGAACAAGGGACTGCCCTTTGGGCAGTCCAAAATCAATGTAGAGACTGCCATTTGTCCATTTGAATTAGAGGTGGACCCACGGGAAGTGACGAAAGACACTCTCTTTAAGTGTGTTGGTTACTTCCTGTGGAGGAGTTCCTGCCTTGAACTTGGTGCTGAAGGATCTCCTGAGACCTCAGGCAGCTTCTACTCTGTATTGTCACGTGGGTAAGTTAGGCTGACTTCCTTGGCCTACCTAGGACGCTTCCAAACTCTGCCTTAAGTAGGCACTAGCCTATCTGGTTGCTAAGTCTTGTGGCTTGTAGCCTCATTTATTTAGCCTTTTAACCTTCTCTCTCCATCCAGGCCTGGACTAGCCTCTCCCTTTTTCTTTATTCCTATACCTTTACCTTCCTGCTTATAAATAAAGTGCCTTAACCTGATGCTGACTTAGGTCTGATTTAATTACGGAATCAACCTGAATTGTTGATTCCTGGTGGCCACACTTTAAATACATATCTATAAAATACCTAAATTTCCCTCTTACAAAGGTAAAGAGGAAAGGTTTTTATGTCCTCACATGTATCATGATTATCATATTGCTTGCCTTCTCAGTGTTTGGAGAAAGCTAGGGGTAAGAATTTGGAACTCTAAATTTAAAAATAGATGTCAAACACAATTTTTTTAAAGTAGGGAGGGTAAAGGCAATGGTAGCTTTGTGTAAAGGTGGAGGTGGATTTACTTAATCAATGACCCCACAGCATTACAAGTAATTACCTTAATCAATTAAGAACACCTCTTTTTAAATCAGTCATTCAAAATCATTAAATCAAGTATGAAAAATCTTTCTTGAGTTTGGAGGAAGTAAATGGGCATTGAATAAAATGAAATAATACCACATATAAAGAGCATTGGAATTGCTTCTGAAGCCCTAATCTCACCTTATAGGACTTGCATAAAATTGAAGTCACCCAAATAGGAATCCAAGCATTCCAATTCTTGGCCAACTCACTAGTGGAAGCAGTTCTAGCCAAGCTGTTGAAAGAAAATAAATTTGTGTGAGTTGAGCAAACGGGTGGAAGGAGGAAAGAAAATCCTTTTAATCAGAAACAATTAGAGGCAGTCCATAGTAAAATTTTCATCATGGGCATTTATGCCTTGGAAATTGGCAAGTGCCACAAATGAGGGCTTACTTAATTTTGTTATTGTTATTGATTATCTAGTCTTAAGAAAATTATGGAGAAAATATTAATAATATAGATTAAACCTAAAAATCTGTTCTACCTACATTTTGAGGGAGAGAACTGTTTGTTAAACTTTTACCACCTCATCCTTGCTTTTCATCCCTCCTCTTGACCAGTGGGTGGCTTTGGGAACTTGAAAGGTCAGAAGATTTTTGCACTTCTCATGAAAATCCTAGAACAAGAGCACTTGATAGCAGTGATTAAATTTGAAACCATAGACAGTTGAGGTACATTGAGGAAAGATAATTTTAGGACTCTAAAAGAAGCCTCATAGAATACAATATCATACCTAGGAAAAGTTTTGTGGGGATATCATGAAGAAGAAGAAAAAGATTCCACCCAAAGGACTTCCAGGGACTGGAAATTACTTCCTTTGCTATATATGTGCTCTGATATTGAGCACCTTTTCCCTTAAAATTTGTATGTAACTGGAGGTGAATATCCTTTCAAACTATCTAGTTAATTGAGATCAACTGATAATCAAAAGAAGAAACACAAGGGTGTGGTTCATTGCCTATGGTACTAGAAAATCACTAACACCTTAAGCAGGGGTCGGCAACATATGGCTCTTTCTGCAGGAGCCATAAAGTCCATTTTTTTCAGGCGCTGTTACAGGAGCCACACTATGAGTACTGTACAGCTCTCACAAAATTACATTTTAAAAAATGTGGCATTTATGGCTCTCACAGCCAAAAAGGTTGCCGACCCCTGACCTAAAGGTTACCTCTAAAATCCTGAGGGGAAAGGAAAGACAACTTACTCTCTGGAGAACTGACCTACCAGTGTTCACTGAGGTTGGAAGAATAAACCCAGAGCATCTATAACTTACCTCCAGGAATTGATGCAGAGTGAAAAGAGCAGAACCAGGAGAACATTGTACACAGAGACTGATACACTGTGGTACAATCAAAAATAATGGACTTCTCTTCTAGCAGCAATGCAAGGATCCAGAGCAAGGCTGAGGGACTTATGAGAAAAAAAAAACTACCCACACTCAGAGGAAGAACTGTGGGAAGAGAAACACAGAGGAAAAACAAGTACTTGAACACATGGGCTGATGGGGATATTATTGGGGATGAAGACACTAAATGATAACTCTAGTCCAACTATCAATAATTTGGAATTAGGTCTTAATCAATGATACATGTAAAACCTAGTGGAAATGTGTGTTGGCTAAAGGGGGTAGTGGAGTTTGGGGAGAGGGAAAGAACATAAAACATGTAACTATGGGAAAATATTAAAAACAAAATAATAATAAAAATAAAAAAAGATGCTAAAAGAGCAAAAAGCACTTCACAAAATAAACCAAAATAGTTACAATATCTACTAGTATATGTAATATGCCACACCCATAGTTTCCCACCTCTGCAATGCAAGGAGGTAGAAAAGCTTTCCTTATCAATAAATAGAACACCTTTCGCAGTGTTTTGAAGAAGGAATTTACTTCACCAAATCCCGTATTTCAACTTTTGGTTCAGAAAATCTGTGCATTGTATTTGAGGGGTCTTGACATTCTATAGAAATGCAATTTAATATCCTAGAAGCAAGCAGCACATTTGTTAGTAATGATCACCATTGAGCAGAGTATATCTGTCTGCACATAGCTTTTTAAATATTCCTTCATGTCACTGTTTGTATGAACTATTTCTTCTTCCCTATCCATCAGTTCTTTCCATATTGTATAATTTGTTTTATCACTAAAAATGCATGTCTTGCCTTGTAGTGAGAATGTGTTAAGTATGACATTTTAGAGGACTGATTTAGAATAATTATGAATACTTTGAGATTGCTTTAAAAAAAAACTTATTTCTAGCTTAGTAACAGCTCTAAAACAGAAGGACAAGGGCTCCACAAAAAAAAGGGGTTTATTGACTTGTCTAGGGTCACATAGCTAGGAGTTGTCTGAGGCCAGATTTAAATCTAGGTCCTCCCGACTCCAAGCTTGGAGCTCTAACCACCATGTTCTAGCTGCCTCTGAGATTGCTTTTTGATTTCCTTGGTTGCAATTAAAGTCTATTTCTAGCCTCAGTAGATGAGTCTTTCCCTATCTACTTGTTGTTACTCAGTTGTTTTAAGTCATGCCCAATCCTTCATGTCCCCATTTGGGATTTTCTTGGCAAAGATATTAGAATGGTTTGCCATTTCCTTCTCTAGCTTATTTTACACATAACTGAGACAAGCAAGGTTAAGTGGTTTGCCCACAGCTAGTAAGGGTCTGAGGTCAGATTTGAACTTGGATCTTCCTGACTCAAGTTCCTGCATTCTATCTATTGCTCCACCTAGCTGCCCTATCACCTATTCACAGTGGAAACCTAACATTCACCAGACTCCATTCCTGATTTTCTGAAAGTTTTCATAGTGCCATAGTGGGCTTCTCACCCTGCAAGTATTCTGCCTCTGTGACCCTTTCTCTGATTTATCAGAAACTCCCAGAACCTCAGTTTTAAGCCAAATGCCCAAACCAGTGTCTTCTTTCCTCTCTAGGCACCACTCCTGACTCTCCCTACTTTCTCCATCATGCCCCTGAAGAGATATGCTCTTACCCTACCATCCAAATTCATCCTCCTTTTATGTATTAGCTTCTCCTATTAGAAGATAAGCTTCTTGAGGGTAGGTGCTATTTTCCTTTCGGCTTGTTTTCATATCTCCATTGCTTAGCATATTTCCTGGCAAATAGTGTAAATGTTTAATAAATGTTTATTGACAACATAACTTGTATAGCTGAGCACTGGTCTTGATGACGTCTTGGGAAGAATACTGACACTGTTTTAAAATATTTCTAGCAGCACTCTTTGTGGTGGCAAAAAAATGGAAGTGGGGGGATATGAAGACTGGAATGAGAAGAAACAAGAAAACATTATACATAGCAACAGAATATTGTTTGAAGAATTGCTTGCTTATGTCCATCTCCAAAGGAAGAACCAATAAATAGAAATAAGCAAGATATATATGTGTATGTGTGTGTGAGTGTGTGTGTGTGTGTGTGTGTGTGTGTATCTTTTTGTTAAATGTTGCAGTCTCTAGTTCAGAGAGGCGAGTGGAAGAAAGCAGATACCTGGAAATTTTTATGTAACAAAATTAATTAATTTTAAAAAGGAAATGATGGAGGGGGCAGCTGGGTAGCTCAGTGGAGTGAGAGTCAGGCCTAGAGACAGGAGGTCCTAGGTTCAAACCCGGCCTCAGCCACTTCCCAGCTGTGTGACCCTGGGCAAGTCACTTGACCCCATTGCCCACCCTTACCAATCTTCCACCTATGAGACAATACACCGAAGTACAAGGGTTAAAAAAAAAAAAAAACTTAAAAAAATAAAAAATAAAAAGGAAATGATGGAATTGGAGATCATCATTTGAATCCTGGCTATACTGCTTGCTTTCTGTGCAGTCATAGTTAAATTATTGATCCTTTCTGGACCCCACTTTACTCACCTTATAAAATAAGAACATTGGGCTAGATGATTCCTCAATGTACCTTCCAGTTCTAACTGGATCAGGATCCTTTGGTCCATGATGCCAATATTTCCTGCTCTAGCCCTGAAGAAATATTCCAAAATTGCTGAGGATGAACTAAAAGTCAGTTGGTAGAGCTTGGAACCACTTTAGTAGGACTGGGTGAACAGTGTAAATCAGAGTACCTCCTTCCATGGAAGTCAAAGAGTCCTGGATGTGGAGTTGAAAGATGTGAGTTCAAATCCAACCTCCATTACTTATTGTCTCTGTAGCCTTGGAGAAATCACTTAAGCCTCTAGACCTTGACCCCTCACTTGGAAAAGAAGAAAGTTTGTTGAAATGACTTCTCAGTTCCATTCCATCTCTAAATCTATTGTCATAGGGTAGCTAGACCAGTAGCGTCAAACTCAAATAGAAACTGATTTCTACAACAATATTAACTTAGAAAACCAGAAATGAATTTCATAATCAGGGCTTGTTTTATTGATCTAGACTTAATAAAGTAATGGAGAAAATGCTAATATTGCAGGCTAAACTTATGGGTACTTTTTTTTTTACCAATACACCCCTGCTTTGTTGACAGGAGGTAACTCTGCTGCTTTGCTCACTTCTCCCTAGACTTGGATATTCCTGATAATGTTTCTGGTTGTCAGTGGAACCTCTGATGAGTTGGAGAGATTTCTTGGTCTCCATAGTTGCTCTGGTTTTGGCTAAGTTGAAAGTAGGGTAAAGTGACCTACACTTCCCTTTACCACCAGCAGTTCAAAGCAATTATCATTCAAAAACTTTCAGGGAAGATAGAGACTTTGGGAGATCTTTGATTTTTCACCACAACCCTGTATCTGCTACCTCCCCCTCCTACTTCCCAGTTTCCTTTGCAGCATTGTCTTCTTCCATTAGATTACAAACTCCTTGAAGCCAGGGATTGTCTTGATTTATTTACTTATTTTTGTGGGTATTTGTTCCCCAGTGTTTAGTATGCTGTCTAGCATATGGGACACATTTAATAAATTTTTATTGGCTATTAATCATTGAGAGATCATCTGCTCAGAACTTCTTAGTGCACTTTCCATTTCACATCATCCTCTCCCAAGTCATTAGTCCTTCTGGATCTTCAATCATTTAGTAGATTCTTTACCCCCAAACCCAGAATTATCTGGATAGTCACTCAAGGACAGAAGGGAGCTTACCATGTCCCAAGGTGCTAGATTGCAAAGATGTCGTGAATATTGCTCACTTTCTATAGAACCCACCAGGAGGGGAGAATCCAAGCATAATCCAAAGACTGGGCTCTCACTGGCCAGTTCCATGGTTTATACTTGTAGGGTCACAGGATCATATATCTAGAGGTGAACAGGATCTTAGAGATCATTGAGTCCAACCGCATTGCTTTATAGGTGAGGAAACCCAAACCCAGTGATTATAAAAGACCTGCCCAAGGCCAAATAGCTAGTGTTTAAGGCAGGTCTTGAACCCAGGTCTTGCTGACTTCAAGTCCAGTGTCCCATCAAATATACCACCACACTGTAGCTACTTAACCATATTCACTTTGTCTCTCCCCTTTTAGAATCCAAGCTTCTTCAAGGCAGGGATTGTTTCAATCATTGTTTTGTATCTCCATTACATGTTATGTTGACTGGCACATAGTGGACTCAATAAATGCTTGTTGATTGTCTATTTGTTATGATTCCTTAGTTAATAATAGACTTAAAAAAGCAATATTTTGATAATCAACACTAGTTTGATGATATAATTTGAGAAACTGCCAATAAGCCCAGTCCTTATGAGATGTATAGAATACTAAATTAATGCAATTTCCACATGGGATTTGGAGTAAGTGAAGATAATCCATAATGGTTCTAGGACTGCCAACCATGTAACGAGGACTGTTGGCTAGATGGCTCTTTCACCAAAATTGGAGACCATTTGAAAAAGGAACTATGGAGCACAGCTAGTCCATTTGCATAACTCTCTCTACACTTGCTGGCACTAAAGAAATAGGACAAGTTGCTGAGAGCTTCCAAATAGGGGAGGGACCTCAAGCCCTCTCTTACATAGAGCTGGCATAAGGCTAAAAATGTAGAGTCCTGCAGTTGCTTCTGAATCTGCTGAGGCCAGTCTTTCAGGCAAAGGGCATGGAAGATGGCAAGAACCTTTTGAATATTGAAAGGAATAGAGAAAAGATTAGCTACTGGGAGGTTCAGAAGTGGAGTCTATGCCCCATGTTGTGACCAGCCAGTTCAATATCAAGGCCCCAATAATTCCTCTGATGTGCTAATTCCTCATATGTCTAGTTGTTACGATTCCTTATTTAATAACAGACTTAGAATGCTGGGCATCCTTGCATTTCAGGTCTAGTTTAAAGCTCTAGCTGTTGAGTCTAGGCTCTGCCCCTTCTGAGAGATTCCTAGTTATTGGATGTGGCCCGGATCCATCCCCTTTCTGCTGGCTTACCTTAGAGGTCTAAGCACTGTCCATTGATCCCAGTTCAAACTGCTGGCCTTACCTACATTGTGAGGTGGGACAGATTAGCTCTGGGCTAGACTAAATCAGAAGTTTGGGCACCAACTCTGGGCCTTGATATCATTTTTAAGAGTGGTGAAAACATAAAAGCAACCTTGATATTGATAGATCATAGCTACAGAATCAAAGGCACCAAGAACATCACTGATGTGAGAAATAACTAAGAAGATGCTTTCTTGAGGCCACCCATTATTTACCTCAGCTCACCTTATTTAAAATATATTACATAGAGGGCCAGCTGGGTAGCTCAAAGGACTGAGAGCCAGGCCTAGAGATGAGAGATCCTAGGTTCAAATCTGGCCTCAGACACTTCTCAGCTATGTGACCCTGGGCAAGTCACTTGACCCCCATTACCTAGCCCTTACTACTCTTCTGCCTTGGAACCAATACACAGTATTGATTCCAAGATGAAAAGTAAGGGTTTTTAATTAAAAAAAAAAATATATATATATAGTTATATATATATAGTTATATTGAAGCTCTGGGAGCTGAGAGGCCCACCTTGATTGACAGGTGAAGACCATTGGACCTCAGAATGTTCCCAGAGGCCATGAGGACGGGGGGAGAAAGCGGTTGGCCAGGGGGGTATAAATACCCTGGCAGCCCCTGACAAGAAGTTCTTTCCTTTCTTTTGAACCTTGGATCTGTGGACCCTGGTCTATTAGGATCTGAGGCTTGCTTGGCTAAGTCTTGCAAGAACTCCTGTCTAAACCTCACTGACATTGACCAACCTGTATCCAGACTGTGAATCCTCTGATTCTTCTGTTCCCTAGATATTTAGGCACCCAAACCATCCTTAGATTTCTAGGTATCCTGGGGCCCAGGAGGGATCCAGGAAGTGGGCAGGAGAAGAAGAAGAGGGTAGAAAGGGTGGTTCTAAAGGGCTGTAGAAAGACATAACATCTGGCAAGAAGAAGAAGCTGAGAGACATCATCCAACAGCTTGCTTGCTCTGGTTTGGCTGTGGCCAGGCTAAGCCAGAGGAGCTGAAGAACAAGCCAGAATCATTAACCAGCCTACAGTCCTGAGGGATTAGTATTGTCAAAGATTAGTGTTAGGGTTTCCTATTCCTCTTCCCATTTCCTAAACATTCCTTCCTTGCCAAATATATATATATATATATATATATATATACTCATCAAGTACCTTCCTGGAGTGGTTGTTTCATCACTTGTCTGGGAAGGGAGCAAATGCAGTCAGATAAACATGTCCAAGGCTAACAGAGCCCAATACCCACTATTGATCAACCCAGGTGGGACCTGAAAGGATACCCATCTACAGTCCTGAGGGATCCTGCCTGGGCACTGTTATATAGAAGGGAGTTGTTACAACATCCAGCTAGGTGGCAAGACTCAGGTGATCTTGTACTAACCAAATATCTAAACTACCACTACTGTCCCAAATTAATAGTGGTAGTATCGAGTTTACCCTCCTATTTTATAACTATATATATATAGATAGATAGATAGATAGATAGATAGATAGATAGATAGATAGATAGATATAGATATCTATATCTATCTATCTATCTATCTATATATATATATATATATATATATATATATAGAGAGAGAGAGAGAGAGAGAGAGAGATATTACATGACACCTTCACCTACACCTTCAGTTTCTGCTGCCAGCTGGAGAAGATCTGGCCTCAGGGCTCATTAATACTCCATCAGCCTAATCTAGTCAATCAGCAGAGCAGAGAAGAAGCCCTTCAGGACAGAATAGCTCAAACCCACAGATCCAGCAAATAAACAGAGGAGCAAGATTACAGCCAATGACATGGGAGAAAGAAGGAAAAAATATGAGTAAACAACAGAAAAAGAAAACATATATTGCAATCAACAGCTTCTATCCAGGTACTGAACAAATAACAAATAGAACAGAGGAGGACCAAGGAACGCAAAGCAAAAATGCAAAAACTTTGAATTTGGATTCAGGCTTTGGAAGAACTCAAAACACAATTCAAAAACAATTAAGAGAGGCTGAAGAAAATTGGGAAAAGAAGTTAAAAAGCAAAAATAAGTCATCTGGAAACAGAGGCACATGAAATAAAAAAGGAAAATAGTGTCCTGAAAGCCAGAATTGACCTGCTTGAAAATGAGGCAAAGAAAGTAGAAGATGAAGTACAAAGAAAAACTGACCAGAAGAAGGATGACCAAAAAACCAGGGATGAAATTCAGTCTTAAAAATTAGAATCCAACAACTAGAAGCAAATGACTTCACAAGGCATCTGGAGTCTATAAAAACAAAATCAAAAGAATGTAAAAATTGAGGAAAATATGAAACACCTCATTGATAAAATAATAGACCTGGAAAATAGATCCAGAAGAGATAATTTAAGAATTATTGGACTGTGGAGGTTCCCTACTTTTCCTTTTCATTTCTGCCTCTACTGAAGCACTTGTTTCATGATCATACTTGCTCTTCTCTGGAGTAAGAAGGGCTAGAAATCCTTGTGCCAAAAGTACTGTTATGGAAAGTTTTCATTTCTTGTTATTATATGAAACAATGGTCATTTTAAAAAAAATCAACCATACTGTTAAAAATCACTGGAAAAAAATCACTAAGAGACAATAGTATTAGCTATTTTAATATTTTTTTATTGAAGTCTGTAAAAATAACCAGAAAGATAAATAAATGTTGATTCAGTGAAAAAAAAAAGAATTATTGGACTAATGGAAAATTGTGGCAGAAGAAAAAACCTGGACATCATTCTACAGGGAATTATCCAAGAAAACTTCCCTGACATATTGGAACAAGAGGGAAAAGTGGAGATTGAAAGAATCCACTGATCACCTCCTGCATTTACTCCCCAATTGACAACACCCAGGAATGTTATAGCCAAATTCAAGAATGACCAGACCAAGGAGAAAATACTGCACACTGCTAAGGAGAAACCATTCAGATATCATGAAATCACAGTTAGGATAACACAGGATCTGGCTGCGTCCACACTGAAGGACCAGAATGCATGGAATATGATATTCTGGAAAGCAAGGGAACTGTGTCTACAACCAAGAATCAACTACCTAGCAAAATTGACTATACTCTTGCAGGGGAAAGTATGGCCATTTAATAAAATAGAAGACTTGTAAGAATTCCTAAAGAAAAGACCTGTTTTAAACAGAAAAAGTGATGCCCAAACACAGAATTCAAAAGAGTCACCAAAAGGTAATTAAGAAAGGGGAAAAAACAAACAAAAAACTTTTTTTAAAGGACCCAATAAGTTCAAATGATTTGTATTCCTATAAGAAAAGATGATATTGGTAACTCTTAAAAATTGTTATCATCAGGGTAGTTAGAAGAAGTATCCTTAGAGGGAACAGTGACAAACTGTCTAGGATGAAATGTCCCAAAAAAATAAATAAATTATACACACACACAGGCAGCTGGGTAGCTCAGTGGATTGAGAGCCAGGCCTAGAGACAGGAGGTCCTAGGTTCAAATCTGGCCTCAGACACTTCCCAGCTGTGTGACCCTGGGCAAGTCACTTGACCCCCATTGCCTACCCTTTCCACTCTTCCACCTATAAGTCAATACACAGAAGTTAAGGGTTTAAAATAAAAAAAATATATACACACACATGTATGTATATATCTGTGTATATATATAAACTAGAGGTTTAAAAAGAGGATAATATTAAGAGAAATGGGAAAAGAAATAAAATGGGGTAATTTCATATTTCATAAAGAAGCACATGGGGGGAGGAGCTAGAAGACCAATATAATGGAAGGGTAAAAGAGATTAGAGACAGTCTCCAAGAAAATTTTAATCATTTCAGAGAGAAGAGTCAGAAAGGTTCAAATGGAAGGAAAACCTCCAACTCCAAAATCATCATCAACAACAACATCATCATCATCATCATCATCAACATCATCACCAACATCATCAACAACACCATCATCAAGGATTCTGGGAAGATGGCGGCTTAGATGGAGCAAAACTTCAGACCTCCATAACCTTCCACTCCAAGATAAAAAAGAAAGTGCTTTGAGGGGAAAGAAAACCAAATCTAACAACAGGACAGCACTAAGGGATCCTTCTGCTCAACTCAGCTCAAGAGGTACACCAAGAAAAAGCCCTGAATTCTTGAACTGTTGGGTTTGAAGGTAAAGAAGAAGGGGAATCCCAGGACCCCTCTCCTACATGCTGTGCTGAGTCTTCAGTGGCTCCTGGAATCTCTGGGCAGGCAAACACACTAGTCCAGAGAGAGGACCTTGCTGGCACAGTTGAGCCAGACTCAGAGCATTGAACACAGACAGTAGGGAGATGGCTAGAGGAGTAACACAGAGTGGGCAACCTAGACACAGTGAAAACCCTCCATCTTGCCCCTCTACCCCCATTGTCTCTAAGTTTTACCCTCAGGGCACATCAAAGCTCTACAGATCAACCCCACCCTGGCTTAATCCCATCAATAGGACAGATAAGAAATCTTCAGAGATCCAGGAAACTCTCAACACCCCTCCCCCATAGACTACAGAGAAAGTAGCTGCAAACTTCTGTTGCCAGCTGGGGAAGATCTTATATCAGAGCTCATTAAAACCATCTTCTTAATGTAATCAACCAGCAGAGCAGAGAAAGTGCCCATTCTGGACAAAATAGCCCAAACACAAAGATTCAGCAAATAATCAAAGAAGCAAGATTACAGCCAATTACAGGAGGGAAAGAAGGAAAAAATATGAGTAAACAACAGAAAAAGAAAAAAGAAATTACAATTGACAGCTTCTTTCTAGGAAGTGAACAAATAGCAAATGAAACAGAAGATCAAGGAACTCCAAGAAAAAGCATAGAAACCCCAACAAATTGGACACAGACTTTGGAAGAACTCAAAATACTATTCAAAAAACAATTAAGAGAGGCTGAAGACAATTGGGAAAAGAAAATGCATGAACTAAAAACAAGAAAATAGTGTCTTGAAAGCCAAAATTGACCAGCTTGAAAACAAGGGAAAGAAGGTAAAAGATGACTGACCTACAAAGAAAATAAGACCAGAAGGTGAAGGATGACCAAAAAGCCAGGGATGAAATTTGGTCTTTAAAGATTAGAATTCAACAACTAGAAGCAAATGACTTCACAAGATAGCAAGAATCTATAAAACAAGGGGGAACCTGGGTAGCTCAGTAGATTGAGAACCAGGCCTAAAGATGGGAGGTCCTAGGTTCAAATCTGGCCTCAGATACTTCCCAGCTGTGTGACCCTGGGCAAGTCACTTGACCCCCATTGCCTAGCCCTTACCACTCTTCTGCCTTGGAACCAATACACAATATAGATTCCAAGATGGAAGGTAAGGGTTTTAAAAAAAGAATCTATAAAAAAATCAAAAGAACAAAAAATTTGAGGAAAATATGAAACACCTCATTGGCAGAACCTCAGATCTGGAAAACAGACTGCAGAGAGACAATTTAAGAAGTACAGGGCTACTGGAACATCATGACAAAAGAAAATGCCTGGACATCATCCTACAGGAAACTCTCCAAGAAAACTGCCCTGACATTCTCAAACAAGAGGGAAAAGTAGAGATTGAAAGAATCCACAGATCACCTACTACATTTAATCTACAACCAACATCAGCAGCAGCAGCAGCATCAACATCAACATCTAACAATCCATATTTTCCTGGCCCAGGAAAGATTTTTGCTAAGTGGCCTAACCTAATAGCATACTATGCAGAGTACTGAATGAGAGCTAAAAGACTTAAACTATAGGCTTGAGTACCACTATGTGTCCTTTGGGGGTAAATACAGGAAGAAATACAGGAAAACACAGCTCCCCTGCCTTAATTCCTTTGTAGAAGGTCTGTATGTAGATAATTGCATATATTTTAAGATTTGTAAATATATGATGATTGATCTTGTGGATTTCCCCCTCTTCTTTTTTTTTCTATTTACTTAAAAATTTCTTTTTTAGGGGATAACTATTTAGGTTGGGCAGCAAGTGGGATATAGGGGAAATTTTAAGTCATTAAAAGTTTTATCAATAAAATTATTTTTAAAAAATCTTACATGTCTCTTTTCTTTTTTTTAAACCCTTACCTTCCATTTTGGAATCTACACTGTGTATTGGTTCCAAGGCAGAAGAGTGGTAAGGTCTAGGCAATGGGAGTTATGACTCGCCCAGGGTCACACAGCTGGGAAGTGTCTGAGGCCAGATTTGAACCTAGGACCTTCTGTCTTTAGGCCTGGCTCTCAATCCACTGAGCTACCCAGCTGCCCCCGCGTGTGTCTCTTTTCAAGATGACTGGATGTAATGATTAGCTTGAAATAAATACTGCTCAGACTTTCTGCTTGTGAGACTCAACCCTCAAAGATAGACTCTTCAGTTCATGGGACCATATATTGAGATTTGGAAAAAACTTTAGAAGCCCTGAGTGGAGCCCCTTCATTTAACAGTTAGCTGAAGCCCAAAGAGCTCACACAGCTAGCAAGTGTCTGAAGGGGGAATTCTTGACTTCAAGTCCAGTATTCTATGACTGTTCTCTGAGTTTAATTAGTCATCCATAACAAGAGTGGGAAGTAGTCATAAGTATCTTCAATGAAAGTCTAAAATCTGATGTTAGGCAAATGTGATTTATAAAAAATCATCTTAAAAGCATTTCCAAATTTTAATATCCAGGGCAGCCAATATTATTGAAACTTTCCTCTTTGTATGAGAAAAGAATAATTTTTAAATGTATTAATGGAGAACATGAATGAATTGATAAGCATATATGTAGATATTTTGTTGCTCAGTCATATCAGTCTTGTTTGTCTCTTTGTGATACCCTTTAGGATTCCTTTGGCAAAATTACTGGGATGATTTGCCATTTCCTTTTCCAATTCATTTTATAGATGGGAAACTGAGGCAAACAGGGTTATGTGATTTGGCAAGTGTTTGAGGTCAGATTTGAACTCAGGAAAATGAGTCTTCTTGACTCCAAACCCGGCACTCTATCTACTGTGCCACCTCGCTGCCCCACTTGCAGATATATCTCAGGCTAAAAGACTCTGATAGTTGTCTAGGCTTTAAAGGTCTTCATGTCCCTCGCTTTGAGAGCACTGGGTAACAGCAAAATTGTTAACACTTCATTGTGCACTTTATGCCCTTTTGATTCTGCTAAGATACCCTTTCCTTTAATTCAAGCCCCTTTGCTTCTCAACAATTCTAAATTCTACCCAAAACAATGTCTCCCTGGAAGACACATGTGCCAAGGGTTGCTGGCAGGACAGAAAAATCAGCATGGGTTTGTTTGATAATTGTATTTTCTCCAAGGCAATGCCATTAAATCATGACCACATTTTAGCATAAAATATTCCACATGTTTTGCAGCAGCAGCCTTCTGGGAAGGGTGCTCTGTAACTTAATATTGTGTTTTTGAGATGTATAGAAGACCTTGGATTTAGAATTCCAAAAATGTATGCACAGCGGTACTCAATATATTTTGCGGCTTGACTACATATACTGTCATATGCTGAAAAAAACCCACTCATCTACATGTTTGCTTTGGAAAATGGAAATGACATGTGGACTTTCCCTCACAGCTTAAGACCCACATAAACATTCTCACTTTATTTTTCTCTTAAGTGAAACTTACTCTGAAAAGTTAAACAAATGTAATGTCCATCATTCTCAAATTGCTGCATCGGCAACTTAGAGGCTCTGTGAGAAAGTGGAAATTATTCAGCTTTGCAGGGTGTCAGTTCCTAAGTAGATTCCCATGTGCCCCAGAAGGGCTTCCCCACCATTTTTAGAATCAGGTCATCAAGTCAATAGGAGGATTGCTAATTATAGAATAACTGTACATGGTTCTTTGAACCCAAAGCCAGTGGGGTTGGAGAATACATTCAATAAAGTGGTTATTTCCCTTTCTCTGTCAAAGCAAATGTGGAATTTAGAAATGGTGATGTTTGGGCAGGGGTGTCAACTCCTTAGCACCCATGGCAATAGAGGAGAGGAAATGTTAAGGTTATTGAAACTGACAGATAATCCCACAATCCCATTGTAGCCCTTATTTACATCTTCCCTGCCAGACCTTCAACCAGAGCTAATGACAAGCAGATACGGTAATTCATTTAAGTTTCATGTCTTTTGATTTCATCTGTCTGGCCTTAGTGGGATGGGTGCCTATGGTGATGAACTGGCAAAAAGTCAAATTGTCAGAGAAGAAGGGGGAAGAGAATTAGGATCAATGAATGGGAACAAATGTATAGAATCTAGCCAATAAATTGATACATGCTAGCCAATAGCAAACAGAAGTCAGACAATTAGGGGAAAGAGAAAGAGAAAAGAGTGTGAGGGGAAAAAGAGAGAAGTGGAAGGAGAAAGGAGAAAGAAGGAAGAGGGAAAGAGAGATAGAGAGAGATAGAAAGAGACTGCCTTTGAATGAGGAAAAGTTCCATGAAGAGACAAATTCAAATTTAATGTTAAGTGTGGGGTGTATTTTGCTCAGGTAGATTATATGTATTTCCACATGTGTCTAGACATCTAAATGGAGCTCACAGAGAGGTATAAATAACCATCTCTGACATTTTGCCCACACCTTTCCAGGGGAGATTTTTATTCTTGCCAGGAGAGGAGTGAGAGATTGGGGTAATGAGGCTGACCTGCTCTACCTCCTGTAGCAAAGGGCCACTGAATTAGACTTATGCCTATTGATCCCCCTAAATATCATCAAGTCAATATAGTGGATAAATTGGAAACAATTTCAGAAGGAAGGTATAAATATTAAGGAAGTCCTAGAGAGGCATCTTGCAGAAGGTGGGAACTGATTATGAGCAAGACTTCCAACTGTGGGGAAAAGTTAGTAAAAATGCCCAAAGTCTGGAGATGTAATTGTCTTGTATGAGAAAGAGTAAGGATGCTTGTGTCTCTGGATTACAGAATAGGTAGAAGGGAATAAGAAGAAGATTAGAAAGGTAGGAAGGAGCTAAGTTTTGAATAACTTTACAAACTAGGTAGAGGTAGATAATTTTATATTTGAACCTGGAGGTAATAGGGAACCACCAGATACTACTGAATAGGTGAGGGACATGGTTAGACCTGTGCTTCAAGTGACAACAGAGGGGAGGATGGATTGGAATTGGGATGAAGTTAGGGACACCAACCAACAGACTATTTTAATAGTCCAGGGATGAGATGAAGAAGGCAAGGTCTAAGGTGGTCATAGTATCAGAGGAGAGAAGACAACATATACAAGAGATGTTATGAAGGTAAAGTTGACAGGCAATAAATTGGATACAAGGGATGGGTGAGAGGAAGGCACCAAGGATAACACCTAGGTTTTAAGTCTGGGTGGCTAGAAAGATATTGGTGCCCTCCAAAGTAACAGGGAAATTCAGATGAGAGGTTTTTGGGCAAAGGTTAATGATTTCAGTGCTAGACGTATTTGTTGACTGACTGACATATTGAGTTTAAGATATCTATGACATATCCATTTCCACATGTTCAATATGCAATTGAAGGTATGAGATTGGAAGTCAGTAGAGAGGTGAGGGTTGGACAAATAGACCTAAGAATTATCTGCCTAGAAATGATCATTAGATCTGTGAGAAGTGATGAGATTACCAAGCAAACTAGGATGAAGAGAAATTGTCTAGGAAAGAATCATGGGGCATACCCACAGTTAGCAAATGTCCCCAGGATGAAGATCAGGCAAGGGAGACTGAGGAGTGGTCAGACACGTAGGAGAGAGAGAAGAACCCAAAGAGAGCAGTGTCAGAAACACCTAGAGAAGAGAATACATATCAAGGAGAGGAAGATGATGAGTGTTAAAAGCTACAAAGATGTTCAAGAAGGATGAGTTTTAAGAAGGCCATTGGATTTCACGCTCAAAAAACTATTGGTAACTGAAGAGATCAGTTTTAGTCTGGAGAAATAATTTTTAGGTTCAAACCACTTTTCCTGGTTGCTGTGATTTGATGGGAGGAGGCATACCCTAAGCCATATCAGAAGGGTTGACTCATTTTGTATCATATACCAGTTACACAAAGACAATCACAAATATTGAAGAGCAACCAAATTTATATGTCCTAGACAATAGCAAATAGAAATCATACAATACACAGAATGAATGAGTTTTCCTATTTGAGGAAAGAAGCTGGGAGGAAAGGAGGGAGGGAGAAGAAGAAAAAAGAGGGAGAAAAAGAGAGGGAAAGGAGAAAGAAAGGAGGGGGAAAAGAGACAGAAACAGATTGATCTTGACCAAGAGAAAATTTCCTGAAGCCTTTCAAGTTCTGACCAGCTCTGTGCAATGCAGATGGTGAACCTGAGTAATTATTCTCTCAACCAATGAGGAGAGGTGTTCAAATACATAGGCTTGAGATCCAGGTTATATTAAGAAACACATTAATGATCAGCACAATCTCAGTGTAGAATGGGCTGGTTCTGGGAGGTAGTGGATTCCTTTTTCTTTTTAAACCCTTGCCTTCCATCTTAGAATCAATATTGTGTATTGGTTCTAAGGCAAAAGAGCAGTGAGGATTAGGCAATGGGGGTTAAGGGACTTGGTCAGGGTCACCCAGCTAGGAAATGTCTGAGGCCAGATTTGAACCTGGGAGCTCCCATCTCTAGGACTGGGTCTCAATCCACCGAGCTACCCAGCTGCCCTCCATCACCGGAGATTTTTCAAGCAAAGGCTCGATGCCCATTTGTCAGATATGTTGTGGAGGGAATTCCTTTTCATTGAAATCAGAGACTATATTTTCTCCTTTTTTTTTGGTATTCACAGTATATCCGACATAATAAGATCTTAATAATGCTTAATGACTGACTGAGATATAGCTTGAATGAAATACCACCTGGGATCCCTTTCCAAGTCATAAAGTCTATAATTCTGTGAAGACAAGCAAAAGACTGTGATAGTCCAACAGATGAATGCTTAGCTTCCCAAAAATCAAGAGATACCTACTTTCCTAGAAAGAGACTGTTCTTAATAAGATAGTCACAGTATTGTATATACAAGTCAAATTAACCATTTTCCAGAATCTCACTGCTTCCTATCCTGAATTCATCTCTTTTCCCTTTCCATAATTAAAAGAACTCCTTCACAACTAACCTAAAGATTCTAAGACTCTCTAAGATTCTGACTTTTTATTCCCTAGTCAAAACAGTCATATTTTGATGAAAAATCACCATGGGGACAGGAGGATTTTGTGCATGTGTGTGTGTTTGTGTGCACGTGTAATCATATGTATATGTTTGTTTAATCATTACTATTTTTCTGCCATCAGACTAAGACCAGCTGTAATCAGCCACTTTAATTCACCTTACTAAAACTACTCATTTTACACAGTCTATTAAGTATCAGCAATTTCCTTTATTGACATGAGTCCTGCTGCTGGGGCACTTAAAGCACATTACAGAAAATATCACTTCACCTAAGAATGTCTAGACTTAGCAACCTGGCCTGATTCGAAGAGAGTTGTAAAGTTCCAGTTTATTAAGTTTCATTTCCATGTAATGTAAATGGAACAAAGTAGAAAAGTGGCTTGGATCTGAGGAGGTCAATACTCAGAATCACATACCTAGAGCTGGAAGGGATTTAGAGGCTCTCTAGTCTAATTATCTCCATTTCCAGATGAGGAAACTGAGGTGTAGAAAAAATAAGTGATTTGCCAGTGGTCATGAGGGTCTGGTCATAGGACCGACTGTCCTCAAGTTAGCCTTCAGAATTCAAAGCCAATATTTTCCCTCTAAGTCAAAGGCCATCAGTGGAAAAGAGATTTGACATTTAGTTTCGCTTCCAAAGTAAAAACTAGAAGCAAGACTTGGTGGGAGGAAATGGCAAAAATGTAGATTTGGGCTTGATAAGAGGAAAACCTTCCTAAAAACTATCATGATTCCAAAGTTGAGTGGGTTGCACATTGGTGGGCTCTTTATCATCCAAAGTCTTCACGAAAAGGCTGACAAGCTGTGTGACCCTGGGCAAGTCACTTAACCCCCATTGCCTAGCCCTTACCACTCTTCTGCCTTGGAACCAATACACAGTATTGATTCCAAGACAGAAGGTAAAGGTTTTAATAAGAAAGAAAGAAAGAAAGAAAGAAAGAAAGAAAGAAAGAAAGAAAGAAAGAAAGAAAGAAAGAAAGAA
>NC_058132.1:639196935-639240015 GCF_016433145.1 Gracilinanus agilis
GAAGGAAGGAAGGAAGGAAGGAAGGAAGGAAGGAAGGAAGGAAGGAAGGAAGGAAGGAAGGGCTGGACAACCACATTTGTTTGGATAAAGAATGGACTAGTCAATCTCTGAGATCCTGCCACCTCTGAAAGACTATGATTATGCCATGACCATAAATAACTTTATGGCTCTTATATTGCTCTATAAATGTAAGCCATCATTAGTAGAGTACACACACACACACACACACACACACACACACACACACACACACCACACTTTTCATTAATGAGGTTGTGTGACCTGGAGCAAGTCATTGAAACTTTGCACTGGGGGATATAGTGAGTGCCTCAGTTTTCTCATCTGGTAAGCAAAGACGATAATTTTGAGAAGGATGTTCGAGGCATAGGGGAAAGCCTGGGATAATGTGGGAGTATCTTGTATGAGGAAAATCAAGGAGGCCAGTGTACAATAGTACCATTTAGCTGACCTGTACCCTTTGAAAACAGTGTAAATGTTCCAGGTGTTCTGGACCAGTCAGCTTAGAATTTTTGTTTTACACAATGTAATTGTATAGATAGCTGTATGAAAAAAAAAAGTTCCTCAGTCACTATTGATTGGAGAAATGCAAATCAAAACACCTCTGAGATATCATCTCCCACCTATCAGATTAGGTAAAATGATAAAAGGGGGAAATGATGGATGCTGGAGGGGAATGTGAAAAAAATAGGACAATTGGGGGATTTCCCCCCTCCCTGCTTCCCTGAAGGTTTAATTAAATTGCTTCTTTCTGCAAGAAGCCTCTTTCATATCTCCTTAATGCTAGAGCCTTCTCTCCCATTTACTCTGAAGAGATCTTGCTTGTACATAGTTGTTTGCATGTCATCTCCCCTATCAGACTGGGAGTTCCTTAGAGCAGGGACTGGTTCTGGCTTTCTTTGTATCTCTAGCATTTGGCACCATGCTTAATAAATACTTGTTGACTTTCACCTTGATACAAATGAGTTTCTCGAGGAGGCAGGGTAATACTCTAAATCAGTGATTCCCAAAGTGGGCGCCACCGCCCCCTGGTGGGTGCGGCAGTGATCCAGAGGAGCGGTGATGGCCATAGGTGCATTTATCTTTCCTATTAATTGCTATTAAAATTTTTTTAAAATTAATTTCCAGGGGCGCTAAGTAATATTTTTCCTGGAAAGGGGGCGGTAGGCCAAAAAAGTTTAGGAACCACTGCTCTAAATAAATGAAAAGCTATTTCAGACCTGACACTAAGGGAAAAAAAACTTATAAAATGAAGGTTAAACATTTTATGTTAATAAATTGGATTAGATTGTGAGTTCTTGGAGGACAAGGATTATCTCAATATTTTCTCTATAGTTTAGCTATGAGATGTTTATCTGAGAAACTGTCTATAATTTTTTTTCCCAACTTACTGCTTTCCTTCTAATTTTTCTTTTTTATTCATTGTATTCCCAGTGCTTAATACTGGAAAAAAATAAATGTGTGGGCTTGGTAATAAGTATTGATAGATATTAATAGGTTGGTGGTATAGAGATTGAATGATGTTAACTGAGTTCTCTAGGTTCTTAACAGTCCTTGGGCCAGTAACTTAAATCCTATAGATCTGGGTAGGGATTTCAGAGAGAGACTGTCAAGGTAACAACATGAGGGTTTATTAAATTAACTGGGATAGATAAGGGAAGGTATTGGAATGAACAAACTAGGACAGATCTGGATTCCCTCCCACCAAGATCCAACAGGTTTTCTATACTGATCTCTCTAAATTACCCAGCTGCCTAACGCTATCCTATCCAGAATTTCCCCTTTGATAGTATTTTAAAAGTAAGGGAAAGCTGGAAGGTAAAACAGGTCCACTAGGCTGGTTGGGAGATCTCACATCTGTTGTCCTTCAAGGGTCTGTCAGGAATCCAGTAAGGTCACAGCTCTTAAATCCAAAGGAGAAGGAGTAAGGTTCTTGACCACACCATCCAACAGTTTGTGTCTCTCCAAACTCAACCTCTTCCCAGCCAGTGAAGTCTTGATAGATGATCCACAGAGACAGGATACTCACAGAGAAGAATAGCTGGTACCTTCAAGGTGAAAGTCCAGGGACCAACTGCCAACTCAGCCAGTCACTCACCCAGTGTTCTACAATCTTTACTCTGCCTTTTGCCTGTCACCTCCACTTTCCCTAATTTCACTACAATACACTGCCTGGCATATAGTGGGTGCTTAGCAAATGTTTCTGGGATTGGATTGAAAAAAAGATTTTGAATAAAATAAATTAGTTCTCAAAAAAAAAAAACAAGCAAACAACAGCAACCCCAAATCAATAAGCTCTCACGTAAAACAAAAATTCAAAGCTGAATGGTCCAAGGCACATGCAACATTTACACAGCTTTAAAAAAAGTCTAGGTCAGCTGAATATTGTGAAAGAGATAAAATGAGAACTTACTTTTAGTGAATAAAAATGTTATTGCCCCCTCAAAGAAATAGGATCTCTTTTTAATTGAACTGATGTGCTGAATGAAGTGGACCACAGATTTTCTGGTACTGATCATGGAAACTTCTTTGGGTTCACCAATCTCTCTCTTTGCCCTATTAGCCTTGATTACTTCTGGAACTGAGTGGACCATTTTAAAATGTTTGACTAGTGGCCTTTATTTTCACACCATTATCATTTTGGGAATCCTTTCCCCTAGACTAAATTTTATCTTGAAACAAAAGTAATTTAGCAAAAATATCTGAAACAGTGACTGTATCTGATGAAATATATGACATTCTGCCCTAGTAATTACCTGACTATTTTTAAAATTATTATTGTTGATGTTCATCCTTCTTTAGGAAGAGGACCGTTAACATCAAGAGGGGGATATCTTGATTTGTGTGTGAGATGGATTTAAGTGAGGCAGAGCTGTGAAAACTCAACAGGTTCATTACAGAGTCTTTGAAGTTCATTGAAGTGGCAAGACAAAAGTGAGAATGATTGCTAACAGCCTGGGATGCAGTGGATGCCTTTGGCTTCTTTGATGTCTCACCAAGCTCTAAGTGCTCCACAGCTACTTGCTTCAACACCTTCATGGCCATTGGAACAAATTGTTCTTGTCTGTCTACCTGAAGAAGTCTTAACATGTTAGGTTGGATATCTTGCTTACATATCTGTGGGTCTGAAGCTTGTCAGATACCCTCAAAACAGTTCAACCCATTGGCCAAGATGGTTTTACCAGAGAATGACCACTGTACATCCTACAGCTTCTTGGAGCCATAAGTGAGAGTTGGGTGACGGGTGGACACCAAAGATAGGTAAGCAGCTCAGAAAAGGGTTTGGCAAGCCCTCTTCACCAGAAATGTCCATCCTCCCTGAACATGCTATGCATAATAGATCAGTTGTGAAACGCATTCAGATTTGGGGTTGAACCTTCTATCAACAAAACCATTCCTTCCAGATAAATAAAGGTAAAAAAATTATGAAATCCTTTTAAATATATGATCCTCTCCATGAATGAACTTTTTACAGTAGACAAAAAGAAAAATACTTTTTTCTCTTTTTGTGGAAAATTAATTTTGGATTGGAATTTTTTTTTTGTGAAATAATTTTCTCTTTATCTCCTCCTCCCCCAAAAAGCCAGCTAATGATCCTAAGCTGAAGCTACAAACAGAAGCTACAAAAGGTTTCTCCCCAGGGCTATGAAACTAGTTGGGTACTCCCAATTGTTGAAATCTTTGTTGAGTATAACAGGATTTGGGGTAAGACTAAGTAGCCACTTGACCCACTTGAAAGATTAAATTAAGTCAACTGGCCTCAGCAACCATGTGCTAGGCAGCCATGTTGACCCAGCCACACAGCAAGGGTTTCTTGGCATTCTTAAGACCGGCTTCTTTTGCCTCTTCTTGTAATGAAATAATGAGGGAGGAGTTAGAGTCTCTAGGTTCACCTTTTCAGTGACAATTTTCCAATTGGAAATGTCTTGGGGAAAGACTAAGTAGTGGCATCACAATGGGTATATATTTATATATATTGGGCTGTGCCACAGAACTCAGTCTCCTTTTGCCCTGCTCCAGCTCCTTGGAGTCCACTCAGATTATGGAGGAGACTATTGGGTAGTTTAGATTTTCTCGAGTGACTGATTAATTAACTTAACAATTAAGAATTAAACATCTCAACTTTCCCCATCACAGTATCAATATATCACAGATCAGCCTAAGAAATTAAATTTTTGGAGAGTATGGCAGAAGCCACAGACAACACAATAAAGTTTAGAAATTCAGAAATACATAAAATACACATATATTTTATCATATTATCATTTCATAAATATATATAATCTCTTTTTTAAAGTTAAAATAAGTAAAGAGTTTAAAGTTTGTCAGAAAAAAATTTGAGATAAGCAAAGACTGTTTGAGGAAGCTGTTCATAATCCAAACTCCAGTGAGGATGATGTCCTTGATATGGGTACTTGATTCAGTGCCCTATGTGCCAGGCACTGTGCTAGGCACTGGGGATAAAGACAAATACAAAAAAAAATAGTTTCTAGCTCCAAGGATCTTTACATTCTAATGGAAGGGAACAGTATGTGCACATACATAACAAAAACAAAGTAATTTGAAAAGCAAGGTCACAGGTCTAATAGGAAAAGAAATTCTATTTGTGAATAATAGACCAGAGGATTCCGGAGGCACAATGAAAGGCAGAGAAGACTGGGATAGGGACATTGGAGATTGAATATGGCCATCATGAATGGATATAAAGGAAAATGGAGCAGTGGTCAGGGAAGGAAGCTTTAGTCTTTCTAACCTACATCTCAGAAGCATAGTGATTCTGAGGGGAGCTAAAAAGCACTAGATTGTCAGAACCTTCACATTAGCAAGGGTAATGTTGATTAGATTGTCAATGTTGAGTACTGCCTCTTTGCGCAGACTAATTTAATACCTAAGGAAGAAAGTTGTATGTATGTGATGAGAAGTGAGGGATAGAGGAAGAGGCAAATATCTATGCATGAGCAGCAGCAAAATTGATATCCACTCCCTAGTCCTGCCTGATGTGTCCAAGCTTGTGATATTCTAGGATGGGTATGGACAGATGAGTCATTTTTGAATTATTTAACTTCCACTCGTTGCCTAGCCCTGCCAACACTAAGAGTCTCTTGAGAGGTATAGGTTACCTCCCATCCAAGACTCCTCACCCTGTGCAATTTCCACTTCTTTCTTCTTACAAACACTTCCCAACATGAAAGATTCCTTCTTCTAGTTTTCTTGACATTAAGTGAATTCTAATCCAGAACATGGATGATCTTGTGGCTACCAGTGATTTCTATCTCATGAATAGTCTGTCTTTTTCTTGTCATGCATATATTTAATAATATGTATGGTTTTTGTTACTTCTTGTGTGCATTGCTCCATTGCCAATACGTTACAATCTACTCATGCCTACCATATGTCTTTCCATTGCCCTTTGGGTGATCTGCATTTTGATTGCTTGAGGATTGTGGTATTCCATGTTTCACAAGTATATAGCATCACCAGAGAAATATTGATGTTATAAAACTGAGATTTCTTTCAGGAAAAAGTTTGGGATCATTAAAAACACAGCACAGTTTCCCAAATGCAATCCATCTGGCTCATTTTCTCCTACTCAATCCTGGGTCCAGTTCAATGGCCATGGATGATGCAAATGGGCGAGAGGTCTCTCCTGTCCACTCCACCCTGTCCCTCTGCCTCTTCTCTTCCCCCATTCCTGAACTGAATGTAGTTCCTTAGAATAGTCAGTTTTCTTGAGTTTTCATGGATGAGATAAATAAATGGGCTCTTCTCCCTGACAACCCTTCCCCTTCCCACACACAGGTACTTCTGTCCAAATTGTCCCTTCAATCTCTGGAGTGGATGATTTTCAGAAAGGCTATTATTTAGTACTTATTACTACTTTGGTAATGAGCATGAACTTCCTGATTATTTAAACCATTTCCACCTTCCAAAACAGTGGTCAAAGGTCATCCAACTGACTGTTATCGAGCCAAAATGGCAACCTCAGCATACATTGCTTTAGTTTTCCATAGTATTGAGTTTGGAGAGAATAGTCGTCTGGGAATGTTCACTCTTCATTCCCAAGCATGCTAAAGAGCCCTATAGAATTCCATTAAAATTGAAAGTGGTAGCAAAATGAGAGCCTTCTAGCTCTGTGCACGCTCTTCTACACATCTGCAGATAATTAGTTAAAGGTTTGTTCATAGGGAGAGAAAATACACAATTCTTTTGGCTATGCCTTTCACTGGAACCATTAATCTTGCTGGAAGAGTCTGGCAGCCTAAGTATTTTTCGGGAAATGATCCTTTCATTTTCTTTGACTGTATATGAGGGGTGCCAGGATTTTCAGAAGATCATTTCTTTCAAAGGTGATGATGACAGGAAATTCAACGATGGCCTCCACTGGGAATATGCCATTTAGGGACATGCCTAGCAGTGAATGAGAACCTTGGGCATCATTTTCCACATTAAAAAAGGTGTGGTCATTAAAGCAAATCTATCATAGAATTAAGGGAGCTACATCTTACTTCCCTCCTCTTAGCTGGATTATTTTTGCTGGAGATGATGACATCAGGTTTTTTGGTTCAATTCAAGAAACATTTATTAAGTATTTACTAAGGGCCAGATGCTCCCCTAAGATTTTCTCTGGTGCCTGAGCATTGCATGGAAGAGACTCTTGTTTCCCAAACTGTATCAGATCCTATCAAGCTGGAAAGAATAAGAGTCTTCTATGGACCAACCTAAACCTGAAGAGGCTCACCAGAAGGCTGGCCATAAGTGATTATCATTATCATTATTATTGGCTAAAATGATTCATTAAGCAATCATTTTAGGTATGGAGAAATCTAGGCTCTGCATATGAAGAAGCAGGCACCTGGGTAAAGTCATGGATCCTTAAAGTATCCACAAATTGGTAAAGGACTGGACTAGACTTCTATTCAAAAAACAACTTTCCAACCTCCTCCAAAACAGTAAAAATGCTGAAACTTCTATTTAACTTGCTTAGAAACCAATTTTACACATGTAGCCACTTAAGAAACAATAAAAGTAGAAATAACAACAGTTATTAAAGTTGGCTTCAAATGATACTTAAAGGTTTCCAAAATGTTACATACATATTATATATAAAATCTTATTTGGGCCTAGACTATAGGGGTGCCATAGGTATTCACCTATACTCCATTTTACAGATGAGGAAATTGAGGTTAATGGAGACAAAGTAAATGGTCAACATAGTGATTTACACAAGTAGTAAGAATAATGAGGACTAGGTGATGGCAGCTCCCTCCTTGTGCTTAAGGGCAAGGATAATCTCACTTTTTATTTGTACCTCTAGTGCTTAGCTCAATAGTTTTTCATTCATGCATGCATACATACATGCATATATGTATGTATTCATACACCACTGATGAGTTTCTTCTTCTCGTTTTCCTCCTCCTCCTCCTCCTTCTTCCTCTTCCTCTTCTCTCTGTTTCTCCTAGCATCTGGAAAATGTCTTCTATTTACATCAATGTTTCCTGTTAAGTCTAGGGGCTTAGGTAGACTCCATTCCCCCCCTTGATTGTACTTTTTTCTTGGCTTCTCTTTGGGCTGGATCATTTACATTTCCTAGACAAGCATCTAGAAAAGGAAAAGTTATGGTGGATCTTCAAAGCTGTCTTCTCTTGGTTGGAACTTGGACAATGAAAGGAAGACTTGCAGTCCATGATAGCAGATTTGTAAATGGAAATTTCCAATTATAAAGGAGGTTGATTTAGCTAATAAAGTCTGAGGGACAAGACCTCTACTTGTCGATCCTTAGTTAACAACAGAACTAAATGAAAGTACTTGCCCATAAGGAATTTCTAGTCTAATGAGGAAGACAATCTGCAAACAAATGTAAAAAGCAAGTTATGTCAACATAAAGAGAAAATAATTAACAGAGGAAAGGCACTGGAATTAAGAGAGGTTGAGGAAGGTTTCTTATAGACATGGAATTTTAGCTGGGACTTAGTAAGAGCAGAGAAAGGAGAGCATTTCAGACATGAGAGAAAGCTCAAAAAAATGCCTAAAGTTAAGAGAATGTTCTGTTCGTGGAGCAGACAAGAGGCCAGTGATGCTGGATTGAAGAATACATGTCAAGAAGTAAAGTTACAAAGACTGGAAAGGTAAGATGGGAAATGCCAAAGACCATTTTGTATTTGTTCCTGGAGGCAATAGGAAGACACTAAAGTTTATCAAATAGAGGAGTAACTCCTAAAACTCTGCTTTAGGAAAATCTGTGACTAAATGGAGAATGGATTGGAGTGGGAGGGACTTGAGGCAAGCAGACCCTATTGCAATAATCCAGGCAGATATAAATTGATAAAGGTCTACGCTAGTGTGATAGGGATGTCAGAGGAGAAAAGAGTGCCTATTTAGGAGAACTGGTAAAGGTGAAGTTGATAGACTTTGGCAAAAATTTGGGTATAGGGTGGGGTATAAGTTAGTAAGGAATTCAGGATGACTCCCAGGGATGCATTGTGGAAAGATGGCAGAATAGGATCTAAAGCTTTCTTGACTTCTAAAAACCCCCACAAACATCCAAAAATAACTCCATAAAATCAACACTAAACATGGTAAAAATAGAAAGGAGTCCAGAGTGAAGGTGAACAACTAAAAACAAGTAGAAAGAAAGGTTTCTAACTTCCCAGGCCTTAGTCCCACCACCACAGCCTCTGGAGGTAGGAACAGAACAAACAGAGGGAATCCACAAAGCAGCCCTGGAGGGCAGGATTAGCCACCTCACCTTTAATGCTGAACCTAGGAAGCCTTCACTCTACAGGATATACTGGAATCTGAATCCTTAGGCATAGGGCACTGGAATCTGCCAGGGCCTCAGCCTCTACTTAGGAGTCCTCTTGCTAGCCCACCTCTGGGGACTGAGGAAAGGGACACCTCCTGGTCAGTGGGTGCCAGACCCTGAGGGCAAAAACTCAAGCCTCATTGCTAATGGGAGAGGGACTTTGAAGGCCTTGACACCTGCTCTGTCTGGGGCTGTAGTGGTAGGTGAGGAGGAGCAAGGAAGGAGTCCAAACTGGTGAATGTGGTTGTAGAGGGACCAGGGCATGTCAGCTGGGGTCACTCCCAAGAGAGTGGATTCCCTGGTTGTGGCCACAAGGAGAGGTAGACTGGCTACTTGAAGTAGCAGTGGCAGAAACTGGCTCTGGCCGGAGTACCTAAAGTCAGTCAGGGACTGGTATTTGAGCTAGAGGCCAAGAGTACATCTGGCTGATAAAACTGTAATAATTAAATAGGGCCAAGAAAAAACAAGCACACACAAAAAATTCCTAAAACCTAAAATAATATACATCAACATAATGAGAACCCCTGGATTCCAGAAAAAAAAAGCCAGTAATTGAGCTTTTGGCCTGGCCACTAAAATGAAAATAAATAAATCAAAAAGAGCAGGCAAAGGGGAAAATATCCAACTATTGACAGCTGTTATGGGAACAGAGAAGACCTCAGCTCAAACTCAGGACAGTAAAGCTAAAAATGCAGCTTCAAAAACTTCAAAAATAGCAAAGAAATACAATAAATGACCACAAAGTTGAGTTTTTGAAAGAGCTTAATAAAGACCTCAACTACCAAATGAGAGAGGTTGAGGAAAAATTAGAAAAAAACACAAGAAAAATATAAGAAAATCAAGAAAATGAATAAAGAAAGATCAGAATGACTCCCAGGTTGTAAATCTGAAGGACTAGGGGATTGCCCTCTACAATAATAAGGAAGGTAAGAGGTTAGAAAGGTTTTAGAAGGAAAGTTAGAGTTCTGTTTTTGATATATTGAATTTAGGATGTCTCCTGAACTTCCAATTCAAGATGTCTGAATGGCAATTGGAGATGTAAGACTCACGATCAGCAGAGAATTGGGACAGGAAAGGTACATTTGAGAATCATCAGCATAAAGACGGTCACTAAATCCATGGGAGCAAAAGAGATAGCCAAATGAAGAAGTCTAGAGAGAGAGGAAAAAGGAGGGCCCAACACAGAACTTGGAGGGACATCTAAGGCTAGAGGAGCCTCCTGCAAAGGTGATTGAGAAGGAGCAGCCAGAGAGGTAGGAGAGGTAGGAGACAGTGGTGTCACAAAAGCCGAGAGAGGGAGAATATCTGGGAGGAAAAAGTGACCAACAGGGTCAAAAGCTATAGAGAGATCAAGGAGAATGAGGAGTGAGAAAAGGCCTCTGAATTCAACAACTAAGAAATCATTAGTAACTGTGAGAGAATGATAGGGTCAGATAGCAGATTGTAGGGGTTTCAGTAGAGAGTGAGAGGAAAGAAAATGGAGGCATCCATTGTAGAGGTCTTTCTTAAGGAGTTTAGCTACAAAAGACAGAAGAAATAATGGATATTAGTCAACAGTGTTGGAAGGATGCCATCTCTAATATTCATTTACCTAAGATCAGGAAAGAATAACCACAACAGGGATGGAAGAAATAGCAAGCCCATGTGTCCACAGCCACGTGGCACACCTGGGTAATATCAGTACTCAACTGACTCAGTGTCCACAACCATCCCTAAATCCTAACCTAGAATTTTCCAGCTGTTATTGCTTCCCTTCCTACTAAGGAAGAAAGAGCCTCACCTGATTTTGGTTTTTGTAGGTTCACTTTTTTTTTTTCTGGCTAAGCAACCAAATTAAAAAATTGATCATCGCCACAAAGACAGGGTAACAATAATAATAGCTATAACATTTATATGGCACTCACCAGATGCTAAACACTGTGCTAAATGCTTTACAATTATTATCTCATTCGATCCTCACAATAACTCCGAGAGATGAGGAAACTGAGGCATGCAACAATTCATTTGCTTTCCCAGGTTCACATACTTATGACGTACCTGAGGCTGGATTTGAACTGAGGTCTTACTGATGTCAGGCTCAGCATGCTGTCCACTATGCCACCTACCTGTCAATAGGAAATAGTCAAAGGATGCTGCCCCTCCATCATATAATTCTAGAAGCAACTCACCAAGCCTCCATGAAGGCTGATAATAGGTAGGTAGAACTTACTATGAATGCTTG
Organism: Gracilinanus agilis; assembly: GCF_016433145.1. Lineage (NCBI taxonomy): Eukaryota > Metazoa > Chordata > Mammalia > Didelphimorphia > Didelphidae > Gracilinanus > Gracilinanus agilis. The sequence goes on from NC_058132.1 coordinate 639,207,978, forward strand.
AAGATCTAAATCAGTGGTTCCCAAACTTTTTTGGCCTATCACCCCCTTTCCAGAAAAAATATTACTTAGCCCCCTGGAAATTAATTTTTTTTAATTTTAATAGCAATTAATAGGAAAGATAAATGCACTTTGGCCATCACCGCTTCCCTGGATTGCTGCAGCACCCACCAGGGGGCAGTGGCATCCACTTTGGGAATCACTGATCTAGACTTTCATTGGCCTATCTCCTCTCCCATTCCACTTCCCAATGGGAAACATTTATGTTTTGGTTAAAAAAAAATAAATATTTTGAGGGCAACTAGAGAATTTAATGGATTAAGAGCCCAGCCTAAAGATGGGAGGTCCTGAGTCCAAATTTAACCTCAGACACTTCCTAACTATGTGTCCCTGGGTAAGTCACTTAACCCCCATTGCCTAGCTCTTACCTATCTTCTGCCTCAGAACTAATGCACAGTATTGATTCTAAGACAGAAGGTAAGGGCTTAAAAATTAATTAAATTAATTTTGACTTGAGCAAAATCTCTTCTGTCAAACACAAAAAAGGCCACTATATATGACAATCAAGCTTACTTATAGCAATTTAAAGTTTCCTGAGTATTTTATACTCATTATCTCATTTGAGCCTCACAACCTAAGTATATCCGAACCAGTTCAAACCAGCTGGTGAGTTAAATTATCATTATGAGCATTTTTACTTTGAAAATTGACAAAGCTGCAAGTTAAGGTTTAAGTCATTATTTTGGTGATTGTCTAGTGTTAAGAAAGTAATGGGGGAATGTTAATAATGCAAATTTGACTTAAAAATCTGTCTTAACTACATTTTTTTTGGATGGCTGGTTGTTAAACATTTGCCAGCATGCCCCTGCTCATAGTAAAACTTGAAAGAAACAAATTATTATTATTTATTTCTTAAAGATGAGGAAATGGAGACTCAGAGAGGACAACTGACTTGACTATTAGTCACACAGCCAGGAAGTGTAATTGAATTTAGTTCTTCCTAATTCGAAATCTATATCCACTATACCATACCACGAAGGGCAGCATATTATAGACACAGGAGCTCTTAGATGTTTGGGCCATCAAGGCAATCTTTTGATCACAAAGACTTCTTTACTTTTGGTCACTATAAAATAAATTTTCTGAGCATCCTCCTTCCTGGACTCCATAAGACAAGGGCTCTTGGAACATTATTCAAAATCGGAACAAGAAAGAAGCAGCTGGCAAGACCTGGCTCTTTGTCTCTTGCTCCCTTGATTTCCTTTATCTTTTGTGTGTTCACCAAATACATTGGAGTCCCAGAATGAGACTAGGATGCTGATTCATTTGTTTGCCAGCAGGTAGGCTTCCCCTCTAAGTGAGAGGGTTTGGATGATGTGTGAGTGTGTGTAAGTGCACCTCCTCAGAACTGGGTGGAGAGACCTCTGAAAACCCCAAACAAGAGCTGTTCTGCCCCATGCAGGACTGTGAGGATGGGCCAGCCAGTGCCCTCCGTGCTTCAACCTGAAACCTCCTAAGAGCCCTGGAAGACTTGTCAGAAGAGAATGTGTAAAAAGGATTGCTTACCCAAAAAGCTTGTTTTTCTTTCATCTTTTCCCCCTACCCCCTGAGTTTACACTGTTTATAAAATTGCAACATTGTTTTTTGGTTGAAAAAAATAGAAAACAGCTGTGTTGATGCCTCTCTCATTCCCCACACGCAGTGGGATTTAATAATGTTATTTCTAAATAAAGCAAAACCTTAATCAACTATGGGCTCTTTCTCCCATTAGTGAGTCCTGCCCTTCCCAGAAATTCTATCTTGAGGAAAGACTTCGGACCAATCATCCCAGGATCGCCAAAAACCTTGCCCCAACCTGAGTCCCTCCTTCTCCACTCCCTTTTTCAGCTCTCCTTTTACCTGATGTTTTCCGCATCAGAATATAAGCTCCAGGAGGGCAAGGACTCTTTTTTTTTTCTTGATTTGGTATCCTCAGTGTTTGGTACAGTACATGGTGCATAATAAGTGCTTAATCAATGTGTGCTTTCTGATGGAATTCAAAGGCAAAGGTTGGGCTTTGAGGGTCACTAAATTTTTTGGTTAAAAATCTTTTTTTTTTTCCTTTTGTCCTGATACTCAGAGTTGAACCTCACTCTAAAAAGTATGAGTTTACTTTCTGTGAGTAATCCAAATGGACTAGACTTACAGATTCTCTTTGGTAGTGATTTCATAAAGCCTTAGGGCATTGTGATGAATGAATGAATAAATGAATGAATGAATGAATGAATGAATGAATGAATGAATGAATAAAGTGAAGTATACAAATACAAAAGTGAAAAAGGGGATAAAGGAACTCATATTCTAAAAAGGAGAGGCAATATACATAAAAGCCTAGGGAGGAAGGATTTTAGTTTGGAAAGCTATTGGGATGGTTAGTGAAGGATGTGTGAGAGTAAAAATGAATAAAACACTCAAAGTATTTATTACATAGGATTTAATAATAATAAAGTGAGAGAGAGAAAAAAGGATTCTTTCAGCCGAGTGAGCAGAGCACAGTCAGAGACCCACACCTGCAGCGCTTTACCAAAAGCAAAGCCCAATAAAGAGCCAGCAGCATCGGGCTCAGCAAAATTTATCTCCCAAGCCTCCGTATGTAAAATGAGGATGTAACTTAAAAGGATGCTGGGTAAATGTCGTTCAGATGTTTTCTATTTTCACAGATGGCACCCTTTCCAGTAGGAAAATATTGATTTATGATTCCACAACTTGAAAAGGTGATAAAGAGGTCCAGAGTGGACTGGATTAAAATAGGGTGAGGCATTTAGGAAGAAGATAGCTAAGGAGTAAAATAAAATAGTTGGAGCTACCTAATTCTTGGGGGCAACTAGGTGGTACAGAGGTAAAGGACTAGGTCTGGAGTCAGTAAGACTCATCCTCTTGAGTTCAAATCTGGTCTCAGACACTTACTAGCTGGGTCACTTAACCCCGTTTGTCGCTGTTTCCTCATCTAAAAAATGAGCTGCAGGAGGACTCGCATGGCAAACCACTCCAATCTTTGCCACGAAAACCCCAAATGGGGTCATGAAGAGTCAGACAGGACTGAATCTAATTCCTATGAAGAAGATTCTTGGGCAAGAAAACTGACCTGGAGATACAAATACGAAAGCAAAAACTGTACCTGCACTGAAAGTCTCTGGATTCTAATGGGGGAGATAATAAACAAAGGGGAGAGATGGCCTCCAAGGAAAAGAAACACTATTAAATGTGGTTCTGAAAGTTAGAGAGGTAGAGAGCTGATCAAACATTTTTAAATGGCCCTCTAAACTCAAGAAGTAAGCAAGGCTAATAGGGCAAAGGGAGAGAGTGGGGAACCCAAAGAAGTTTCTATGATCAGTACCAGAAGGTGGCAATATCTGTAGTCCCTGTATATCACCAGAGCTTAGCACAGTGTTTGGCACATAATAAGAGATTAATAAATGTTTATTAACTTGACTATGACCTACGAAATCCTCATGGCAGACTCTCATTTTGTCCAACTGGTTTAAGTTACAGCTTTCAGGCTACTCCCAATATACCTCTTCTTCCCCTTCCCTCGCCATCCCCAAGTAAATCTGAGGATAGCCAGGAATTCGCCGTACAAATGAGAAGAGCTGTTCTACCACACCAACTGCGATAGATTTCTGAATGTTCAAATCTCAGCAGATTATTGACTATCCATCCCAAAACCTTTGCTCTACTTGGTAATCTCCAGAATGTTATTTAGAGAAAAATGTGAAAGCAATCTAATTGTTATGTTTAGACATTCCAAAAAAAAGGCCTCCAAAGAATTAATGCTTTTCCTTGCAGAAAAGAACTAGGAAGCACTAGGTTTGGGGTTTTGTTTTGTGATTTTTTTTTTTTTTTGCTGATATCTCCATTTGAATGACTCAGTGTTAAAGATCAAAGGACCCAGAGGGTAGCACATGTTTGTTACCAGACCGAGTGGATGGAATTCAACAGCTCAAGAAAGAATTTAATTGCTCAATCTGGTCTATGTCAAGGACAGTGATATACAAACTGCCAGAAAATGGAGTGGGGAGGCGGAGGGGGCAGGGAACACTTCAAGATTAAACCCAAATCTAACAAATCTGCATGGAGACAAACCTTTGTGATGGAACTTCTTGAATATAGCTTTTAAATGGGTCATAATTATAAAGCTCTTTGAGATCTGTAAAATTGTTTTTTATTGTTGATTATCTCATTTGACCCTCATGCCAACCATGTAAGGGAGATATTATTATTCTCACTTAACAGATGAGGAATCTGAAGTTCAGCAATGACTTGTCCAGTGTCAAGCAGCTAGTAAATGTCTCAGAGAGACTAGAACCTAGATTTTTCCCAAGTTCAAATCATCTTAAGGTAAAATATAAGGTTATAGTTGTCTACTACTACTATGATGGTGGCAAAAGTCTCAGAATAATGCCAGGCCAGTATTATTAATATGACTTGATATAAAAGCCATCATCCTGGGCAAATCTGATTGGAAGGGATGGATAGTGAGCTGATCATGACAGGAGATGAGAGATTACTGATGGATAGTCCCAAGACTACACTGGTACATATGAAATGGCAAGAAGAAATTCCTCTGGTGAGTAGAGTGGAAGATAAGAGATATATAGGGTGAGAAGGCAAGAATAGCTCGTGATCTGCACTCTGGGAAGGAATTCCCACATCAGTGAGATGATGGCTTCATGGAAGTCTCATGGTCTACGAGTAAAAGGATCCTGAAGAAAGCTCCTTAGTCAGTCGACTAGCATTTATTTAGTGCCTACTTGTGCTAGCTACTGAATTAAGTTGTGGGAATACAAGGAAATGCAAAAATCAGTCCCAGCTCTCAAGGAGTTTAAAGTCTAATGGGGAGGACAACATGCCAACTCTATATGAGATAAATTGGGAGAAGGGCTAGTCTCATAGGAAAGGAACTAAAATTAAGGAAGACTGAGAAAGGCTTCTTGCAGAAAGTGGGACTTTAGCTGAGATTTGAAGGAGACCATGTGATCCTTTTCTCATTTTGATGAAAGACTCAAGGCCCAGACAAGAAATTAAGGCTAGTTCAGCTGAAGGCCAGTGCTAGGATAAATCACCCTAGGACCATGGCTAAGTTTCTTCGTATTTCTAGTAGGGGTGAGAAAACAATGATTGTTTTGCTTCTGTGCAGCATATAACTGCTCTAGCAAGGGGACAACTTGGCATTAGGTACCTGCACCACACTATTGTCAGTAGTCAAAGGATTGCAGATTTTGAGCTGAAGGGGGCCTCAGAGATGATTTAGTACAAATCTCTCATTTTACAGTGAAAGTAATTAAAGCCAAGAGGAGGTCAGTGACTGCCTGTTGTCACATAAGGAGTAAGTAGCAAAGTTAAAATTCAAATACATATTCTTTGATTGCAAATACCTTTGTGCAGAACTTTATTGCTATGTTGCATATGTGTGTGTGTGGGGAGGGGGCTTCTAAAAACGCTTCACATTAAGGGATTATGTTTCATTTACGAGATTCTGAAAAAAAATCCAGTGGCTTTCCTCTTTCTGTTTGACTCTTGCTCTCTCCTTCTCTTTTACTAACTATGAAGTAACAGTATAGTGTCATGGAGAGAGGACTAATCTTGGGGTCAGGAAAGAACTGAATTCAAATCTTGCCCCTAAAACATAATAAATACATGACAGTAGACAAGTCATATAACCCCCTTGATAATCAGTTTCTTGATATATAACATAAGAATGAAATAAATCTTTTATTTTTTATCTTCAATTAAAAAAAAGATGATCACCATTAACATCTCCTAAGGTAACTAAAACATGAGATGGATTTCACTGTTCCCTCTAAGCCCTTAAGGGACCATTCATTTGTTCTAAGAATACAAATTCCAATATAAATGATATGAATTCCATAGTTAGTGAATTCTCTGCTAGATTATAAACCCTCTGATATTTGGAATTCTTCCCTTTTTTCTACCACCTCTACCACCTGGTAAAATATTTTAAATAATATAGATGATTGATGAAAGTTTGATGAATGAGCAAATTTCAACAAAGAAACAAAATAATGACAAAGTAATTTTATTCCTTGTTTTCTGATGACTTTTTAACAGGGCCTTAATGTGACCAAATTACCTAAGATGGAAGCATCAACTTGAAAGATCCCAGGGAGTTGACTGGAAGAAGAAATTGTTTTGGTCTACTGCAAAAATGGGAGCAACTTCTTTTCATTAGCTAAATGGACAGAACTTGCTACATCTTTAAAGCCATCAGAGAGGCACAATTTTTCTCTTTCTTTCTGTCTTTGTCTCTGTCTTTGTTTCTCCATCTCTGTCTGTCTTTGTCTTTCTGTTTGTGTGTCTTTCCCACCTTCATTTCCCCCTCAACAGTGTCTAGCGATGAAGGACTCATTCATGGATGGCATAATGCAGTAACTGGGGAAGGGTCTGAGCCTGCTTTCCCCTTCCTCTTAGTCCCCGTGGCTCCAAAAATCTCCCTTTGAGGTCTTGGTCTTGTTTTGTTTGTGCTTTTTCAGTTCTAGATGTAAGTCTTGGACCTAGGAGCTCGAGTCTCAATCTTGAAGCCAAGATTTCAAGCTAAATATTGATACTAGCCTAGCAGGGAAGTGTCAAGAAAGCAGTGTCCAGGGCTGTGCCTGGGGGGGCTTTGGACTTGGAAGTGGAGGAGGCTAAAATTCTTTAGGAACTGAGTTAAGTTGTGATTAATTCCCCTCTGATCCCCAGGGACCAAGGGGATGTTGGAGGTAAGATTATGCCTTCAGATGTTGGAAAGATGGATTGTATGTTTGTTCTTGCTATACCTTTCAAGTAAATAATCCTTGGTAAAAGTCAATCTTTTTGTTAAGTGATTAAATGGAACTTGAGTGCTTGTGGACCCAATTGGGAAAGCACAGTTGAGGCTTGAGTCAAACTAAGAGACAAAAGACACTCCCTCCCTATCTCCCAAAGGATACCAGAGACCCTCTGGGAAAGGTGGAAATGTAACCCATCTGGTCTTCTTCAGGCTATAGGGGCCAGAATAGTCACTATAATAGATAAACAAAGTTACTATATTTATTTAGTTGTTATTTAAACACAGTGAAATTTCTTTATAAAGCGAATCTGAGGGGCCCTTGCTTAGCAACCACTTTCCATCAGATTCTGGGAGGTAGAGAGTTATGTTTCAGGTGCTAGGGTTTATACACAACTGGATGTAATCAATTAACAAGCATTTATTAAATAATCTACTAAAGGACCAGATACTGTGCCAGGCAATAAGAATACAAATTCAAAAATCAGAGTCATAGAGTCATGGGTCTAGTGTTGGAAAGAATCTTAAAGACTATCAAATCCAAGCCTCTCATTTTACAAAAGAGGAAATTGAGACAGAGAGTCTTGGAGTCAGGAAGACCATGGCTGGTATTCTGCCTCTAACATTTAGCAGTGTGCAACCTCTGGGCTAGACTTTCTCTAAAAAAAAAAAAAATTCTCTAGAATGATGCTAATAATACACACCTCACAGATCTTGGGCAGCTAGGTGGCACAGTGGATAGAGCTTTGCACTTGGAATCAGGAAGACTTCTCTTCCAGAGTTCAAATCCAGCCTCAGACACGTCCTACCTGGGCAAACCACTTAGCCCTGTTGGCCTCAGTTTCCTCATCTGTAAAATGAACTGGAGAAGAAAATGGCAAAGCACACCAGTATCTTTGCAAGAAAACCCTGGATGGGGTCATGAGGACAGAACAGCAGCAATAGAATTCTTGATCATAAGAATGAGAACATGTGCAAAGAACTTTACACACATAAACTTGGGGAACTCCCGGTGTAGAAACTCTCTCCAGGCAAGGCAGATTGCAACCAGTCTTATAGAGGGTTACATATCCGGTGCCCGAGGTCATGCTGACTCTGAGCACCCCTACCCACATGCCATACTGCCTGCTATCAGTCAACTGTCAACTCTGCTTTGTTGTTATTATTATTATTACATGATAAAACCTGATAGACTGGGGCTCTCTCGTATATTTAACTGTAACCTACTGGAGTCTCTCTGACTTATGATATAATCACTGCCATTTCTTTCATTGTTGTTTGATTGGGGCAAATAGAGGAGCTCCATTTCCCTACACTAGCCCAGCTGCAGACACAAACATTACACCTCTTTGCCACCTCTGAGACTTCAAGAGACATGAGGTGCATGGAGAGTCAAGACCCCTTTTGGCATGATGGGGGAGCCCCTTCTGGGAGCCTTTTCTCCCACCCTTAAGCCCATCAAGTCTGTGGAAGCAACTAGGCATTGGGAAATGGAGGAGAAATTAAGGAAAACAAAAGACAAATGTTCTTGGTGGGAAGTTAGAGAAACCATGCTCTCCTACGCTGTCCCTCCTTGGACTCTGGGTTTTGTTGGGGCAAATGGAAATGTGATGCAGCATTTATGCTGCTGGAAAGGTGCCACTCATGTGCATTGAAATGTGAGTTAGATAGCCCTAGAAAGGGTCTAGCTCCTTTTCTCTAGACACCTCTGGGAACCTAGGATATAAATGACATAGCAAATTTTTAGGTATGTCTGCCAAAGTTTTGTTACCCAGAGGTTGCTCCATGTGTTTGCAGTGCTGAAGAACGATTGCAAAGCTGTGCTTCTTTGAACACTACCAGTAGCATGAAAATCGTGGCCATTCATTATGGCTAATTTGGTGGTAAATAACATATGGGGAAAGCACAGAATCACTAATCACTATGATTTACAGCCTTAAGAAGCCAGGTGCCCTTTGAAGCATGGGAAGGAAATGAATTGTTTTTCATTACGTCTCCATTTAAGTAGACTAATAAATCTTCACTCAGTTTACAATGGAGAGATCACCCCTATGACTTAATAACATCAGATGGAACACAAGATCTCAGCCCAAGGAAACTGTGGAGAAACAGCTAAACCATCAGCCGAATAATATGCATTGAATCTGAGAACTGAGAGGGTCGTACCTTGCTGCTGATATCAGACAAACCCAGGCACCAGGCCTGCAACAATGGGAATGTTCTTAAAAATCCAAGTGTGAGATGGGTTCTCATGAACAAATATCATAAAGAATTTCAAAGCTATGGGCATTAACTTTCAAGTTCCTATGATAAAGGATAGAAACTGGAGGCTGAATGTTGGGTACCATTGAGGTTAAAATACTACAAGCATGAAATAAAGGAAAAGCAAGGAGAAAAAAAAATGCATTTCTTAGAACTAAACAGACATCGGAGCAGCTAGGTAGTTCAGGAGATAGAGGACCAGACTTGGAGATGGGAAGCCCTGGGTTCAAATCTGGCCTCAGATACTTCCTAGCTGTGTGATCCTGGGCAAGTCACTTAACCCAATTGCCTAGCAGTTTCTGTTCTTCTGCCTTAAAACCAATACTTAGTATCCATTCCAAAGCAGAAGTTAAGGGTTAAAAAAAAAAAAAAAAAGAACTAAACGATATAGTTTGGGAATCATGGTTCAACCAAGTCAGCAGTTTTCTTTAGTTTTGAAGTAATTGGTGGTATTGTGGATAGTTAGCTATTAACTGAACACACACATACATGAGTTTCAATATTTACATAACGTATAAGCCCTTGGAAGTACAGAAATTCACCACTAGCATTTCAGTTAAAATGGATGACTGGATTCAGCAAAAAGATCATCTCTTCCTTTCTGGCTGAAGATATATGTAGAATTTGTTTTTTTCACATTTGTTTTGTTAGAACCAGCGTAGCACTTAATTTGGGCCATGTAGTTTCAGGGTGATTGAATGAATTCTGGTAAAGAAATCTTTTACTGATATGGCTACCATCATTACAATCACTGTTCGTGACCATCCATCCTTGACCATCAATATCCATTTTCCACTGTACGGTAACAGCAAACATTTACCAAGTGATGATTATATTTTAAAAAATAGGCTGTACCAAGGGATGGAGAAGAGGAAGAAGTTCATAATACATGGACTTTTCTTTCAAGAAACTTAGAGTGTAGATGAAGAGAAGAAGAAACCTTCTAGAAAAGTCTGTTTGGCTTTTAAAGTCCTTCCTAGTCTGGCCCCTTCGGACCTTTCTATTATTCTTTTCTTTTACCTCCTTCCCTAAATTCTATGATTTAGCAACATCATGCCTTCATATGGGTCATTACATATCCATATGTAATGGATAAAGTGTTGGACTTGGAATCAGAAATAGCTGCATTCCAATCTTATCTCTGGCATAACAGTGTGAACTCTAGGGCAAGCCACTGAACTTTTCTCATCCTCAATTTCCTCATCTGTAAAATGGGGGTAATGAAAGCAGTAGGATTGTTATGAGGAGAAGATGAAGTAGCATGTCAACCTTGAAAGTGATATGTAAATACCAACTATTAGTAGTAGTATGATGAAATATATCTGAAATTAGCATTATAGATAGATAAACTGGGTCCAGAATTTAAGCATCAGTCAGTCAACAAGTATTCATTACATACCTGACCCATGCCAGACATCTTGCTAAGCACTGGAGAACATTGATTTGGATCATATTTAGGGAAATTTTTTGGCATTCTCATTGGTGCTTGCTGCTGCAAAAGAATAATTTTTTTTAATATTTTCAGATACCGATAAGTTTGTAGTGAAGCAAAAATTCCTAAACAAAACAAAACAAAAAATACCCAACCCTTTCAAGTAATGCAAAACCAAGATCTCAGAAGAATCAGACTTTCTTGTGACCAAATGAACAATAGAAGAACATGTATAAGTGGTAAGTATGCCAGAGCAGGATATCTGGGAGAAGAGAAATAACAAGATGGCGGCATTGAAGCCTGAATATGTGGAGAAGAGAGAGAAGGCAGAGGCTTGAAGTAGGTTGAGTCAGTCAGTCAATCAGCAGGTATTAAGTGCCTACTGTGTCCTCTATTAAGAATTCCATATCCCAACTGTGGACATTTTTCTCAGCTGTCTCTCGTGCCTGAAATTCTCTCCCTCCACATCAACTCCTCCAGGCTTCTCTGGCTTTCTTCAAGACCCAGCTAAAATCCCACCTCCTACAAGAAGCCTTTCCTGATTTCCTCATAACTCTAGTGCCTTCCTTCTAGTGATTATCCTCAATTTATGACCTATGTGTATCTTGTTTGTAGCATAATCGTTTTCATGTTGTCTCCCCTATTAGACTAATCTCTTTGAGGCACGGATTGTCTTTTACCTTTGTCCCCAGTGCTTAGCACCATAGCTGGAAAATAGTAGGCATTTAATAAATGTTTATTAACTGGATTTTTGGTTTTCAGGAAGATCCTAGACCACAAATTTATTTGTCAATACTAACTTACTAAATTGATATTCTTACCCTTAAATTAAGAAAAAACTATTTGTTGATTGGTTGCTAGCCACTGCTCCAAGTTTGGGGAGATAAGAAGAATGAACAATTCCTACTTGGCAAAGAATTTACATTCTTATGGAAGCTGATTTCTACATAAGACCTCCTAGAAAACATCTGAGAATAACCCCTGTTTGCATTAGGACTTGGGCAGGAAAGTTATGGGATCATAGCTCAAGAGCTAGAAGGAACTTTAGAAGCCAGCTCATCCAACCCCCTCATTTCACAGATGAGGAAACTGAATCTCAAGGATGGAACAGGTCTTTTTTAAGGTTACATGTGTGGTATTGGGGGCAGGATTTGATAAAAAATGGGGATAATAACACCATAGACCTACCTCTGAGAATTAGTGTGAGAATAAAATGAGGTGATATTTGTAAACTGCTTTGCAAACCCTAAGGTGCTATATAAATGCTAGTTATGATGAGGAGGAGGTAAGGCATGACTGGAAGATATCCAGAGGCATAAACCTGACTTTGAAAAAGTTTGGTTTGGTTTTGCTATAGCAGAGGGGGAAAGAATAGAATAATATGCTAACAAGATTTATTTATGTGCGGAAATCCAAGAACTGGAGAGGGGGAAGTATGATGGAGAGCTTTTGGGTGAGGTTCAGTGGAAAGAAAAACAGAAGCAATATTGTCATGGGAACATATTATGGATAACCTGTCCAGAAAAAGGAAATAGATGAGTCTAGGAAGCAAATGACAAATGACAGAACTGTCAGAGGCATGATGTAGTAATTAAGGGTGGACCTTAATAATGCAAAGAGCTACTGGAATTTCTGTGTGTGTGTGTGTGTGTGTGTGTGTGTGTGTGTGTGTGTGTGTGTGTGTGTCTTGGCTTATACCTCTCCCCTCAGCACCCAGCCCCATGCCTTCTCTCTATTTGTTATTAAACACCTGAAGGCTGGATTAAATGAGACATTTAAATGACTCTGTAATGGGGGGGAAGGAGTTAAACCAGTTTTAGACCAAAGCAAACACTAATAAGACTAGCATTACATAGAGATAAAGGCTTATACAAAGGAAGGAACCATTTCTCTAATTAATCTTCTTAAATGTTTCAGAACATGAAAGTAAGAATGTTAATATGATGTAAATATCAAGGCTTATATCCATCTCTCAAAAGGTTATTTTCTCCCCTGTTGAGGAGCTTCATCAAATTATCTACTCTATTTTTATTTGGGGGCTTTGGTTTTATATGATTATTCTCTCACAATAATGACTAATATGGAAGTGTGTTTTGCATGATAATACATGTATTACCCAGATTAAATTTGCTTGCCATCTCCAAGAGGAAGGAGGGAAGAGAGGGAGGAGACAATTTGGATCTTATAATTTTGGAAAACATGTTAAAAATTGTTATTTCATGTAACTGAGAAATTAAAAATATCTTTGAATAATGATTTTTCAAATTATATGCCCTGTTACAAGAAGCATGTCATAGGGGCAACTGGGTGTCTCAGTGGATTGAGAGCCAGGCTTAGAGTTAGGAAGATAAGGGGTTCAAATCTAGCCTCAGACACTTCCTAGCTGTGTGACCCTGGGTAAGTCAACTTCAAGTCAACTAAGCAAGATAACTTCATCTGCCTAGCTCTTACCACTCTTCTGTCTTGAAATTGATACCTGTATTGATTCTAAAACAGAAGGTATGGGGCGGGGGGGGGGGTTGAAGCAGGAGAAGTAGGAAGTGGGAGGGAGGGAGGAAGGAAGGAAGGAAAGAAGGAAGGAAGGAAGGAAGGAAGGAAGGAAGGAAGGGAAGGAGGGAGGAAGGAAGGAAAGGAAGGGAATGGAAGGAGGGAGGAAAATGTCAGAGTAAGTAAAGAATATTGAGTTCTAGTCCTAGCTTTGCTATTAGGATGTCCCTGGATGTTACCTCATCTCCTTGAGTCTCAATTCCCTCAGCAGTAAAACACCAACACTGAACAAGATGGTCTTAAAAGTCCCTTCCAACTCTAATGGTCTTATGGCTCTGAAATTGCTCCTTTATATTTTGAAAAATACTTTCCCATCCATTCTAATTACTAACCCCTCTTGGGTCTGGGAACAATTGTCATCCTGTCATTAAAATGTGTTTACTGATTTGCAAAAAAGTTATAGAGAGATTGGAAGGAAAAAGAAAAAAATTAGTGGAAATCCTTCAAGTTCCATTAGCTAGTCCAGAAAGTCCTCTCAACAGGTACTTTCCAAGGTAAACTGATTCCTTCTCAGGGGCTGTTGAATTTTGTGTCCCATGCATTTTGCCTAATTTACCTTATTTGTCATTAAGAATTTATTCTGATGACTCACATGATGAGCTTTCCACAGTGCGTGCAGCTACAGACCAAACACTAGTACTGGTATTTGGAACTGGCCACGAGGCTCCAGTGGGAAACTTTCTGCTTTCAGACATGTGCCTAAGTTTGCCATATGTTGTTGGGAGCAGATTTATTATTTTTTTATCCCTTAATTATCTTTCTTGCCTATGATCCAAGGCCTCCTGCAACTCCACTGTCAGGTTTAGGTAATTAAACACGCAGCACTTAGCAGGTGAGCTACGAGAAATGAATGCCTTTTCACACTGAAGGAAAAAGCCTTCTATAACCAAACAGTGGAGGTCTTTTTCAGATGGCTCTACCTTTAAATAAAGCTCAATCAGCTTTGACTCCACATCACATTCCTAAAATTAACAAGGTGAAAAACATATGTTTCCACTTAGACTCTGAACTTGAAAGATGTTTTCAATATACCAGGGTTCACCAAGACTCCTGGTTATAAGCCAATCTTGTTCCAGTGATTTTAAGTATATCCTCTATGCCTAGCACAGAGCCTAGCATATAGTAGATGTTTAATAAATCCTTGTTTGATGAGTGAATAAATAAAATGGCTCATTTGGCAAAAAGGCTCTGGTCAGGATGGCAAATCTTTTTTCTATAAAAATCATAGTATGAGGGGTTAACTGGGTAGCTCAATGGATTGGCCATAGGGATTGGCCATAGGAGGTAAGTGACTTTCCCAGGGTCACCCAGCTAGGAAGTGTCTGAGGTCAAATTTGAACCTAGGACCTCCCATTTCCAGGCATGAATCTCCATCTTCTTAGCCATCTCTGAGCCTGGAAATTCAAACTAGAACCTCTTAATTACTGAATTCCACACTAATAGTATGAGGTGATTTGAGATCACCTCACTTAGAAGCATGATGGAGCCCTTTGGCAGTGGAGCTTTAATCAGAATAATGAAGATAATGGGTATCCAGGTGGAACTTTTTATATCATCACATGTAGCAAATCCAGAGTAGGATTCAGGGGAGAAGTCATTGGTGATTACACATTTTAAAAATTAATTTTTAGAATAATTTATGAAAATGTATTAGAATTGTTTTTAAAAATCAAAATTAGATTTGCTTCAATGACTTTGGAATGGTGCCTTCAGAGGTTCCCTCCTTCCCTGCAGAATGTAGCCCCCTTGAGGACAGAGTCTCTGTTTTGTTATTTATTGTCTTTGGGTTCCATATTCTGGAGTGGGGTCTTCCTTGTTCAGCGCCAATACTTCATAAATGTTTCTTAGCTGCCCTTTTTCTTTTCTACTTTAAATCTCATGGAGCTTGGCTTTGAATATTGGAGTCTGGACAAGAGTGTTTAGAATATAAATTCTTAATTCAGGATTCCTTTAAAAATGGCCCAGCTAGGAACTTTCATAGCATTTCATCATGTTCAGTTCTGGGCAAACTGATTAAAAAAAGACTAGCTAGTTGACAGGATGGAATGCACCATGAAAAGCTGTATCCTCACTTCCACTGAGATCTTAGTGAAGAAGTCAAAATGAAATATAAGTGTGGTTTCAGGGCTACTTAGAGAGAGCTGGCTTCCACACGAGTCAGGGAAGAGAGTAGCACTTTGGCAACATGGCAACACGGTGCTAGATTTGGAATTGGGGGATCTGAGTTCATATCCTGTTTCTGCCACTTGTTACCTGCAAATAACCATGGACAAGTTACTTTACTCCTGTTGCCTATCCTTTACCACTCTTCTGCCTTGGAACCAATACTTAGTTGTTACTAAAACAGAAAGTAAAAGTTAAAAAAAAAAAAAAAGATGGATTGGGAAAAATCTACCTGTAGAAGAAGGGATTTTAGTTAAGACTTAAAGGAAATGGGACAGCTGTGTGGTTCAGTAGATAGAAAGCCAAGACTAGAGATGGAAGGACCTGGCTTCCAATTTCTCCTCAAACACTTCCTAGTTGTGTGACCCTGTGTAAGTCACTTAACCCTGTTTGCATAGCCCTTCCCCTTCTGTGTTACAGTTGTTACTATAATAGAAAGTAAAGGTTAAAAAAAGACAGATTAGGAAAAGCTACCTATAGAAGAAGATATTTTCATTAAAACTTAAAGGAAACAGGGCAGCTACATAGTTCAGTGGATAGAAAGCCAAGACTGGAGATGGAAGATCCTGGTTTCAAGTCTCTCCTCAGACACTTCCTAGATTTGTGATCCTAGGCAAGTCACTTAACCCCCATTACCTATCCATACCACTCTTCTGCCTTGGAACCAATACTTAGTATTGATACTAAGATGGTAGGTAAGAATTAAAAAAAAAAAAAAGATTTAAAGAAAGCCGGTATGCAGAGATGAGGAGGGAGCATATTCGAGGTATGAGGGACAGCCAGAGAAAATGCCTGGAGATGAGAGATGGAGAGTTTTATTTGTGGGAAAAGCCAGGAGGTTAATGTCACTGCCTCAAAGAATGTGTAGAGAGGGCTAAAGTACAGGAAGACTGGAAAGATAGAAGGAGGCTAGTTTATGAAGTGCCTTGAATGCCAAATAGAGGATTTTGTATTTGCTCCTGGAAGGTATAGGGAGCCATTAGAGTTTATTAAGTTGAAGAAGGGGATGTATGTACGACATCATCAGATCTGCGCTTCAGAAATTCACTTTAGTGACAATAGAGGATAAACTGAAGCAAGGAGAGGCTTGAATAAGGCAGGACCACCCACAACTATTGCTACAGTCCAGGCATGACATGATGAGAGCCTACAACAGGGTGATGGCCATGTCAGAGGAAAGAAGGGGGAATATTGGAGAGATGCTACAAAGGTGAAATCTTGGGTCTTGACAACAGCTTGAATATGGCAGGTAGGAAATAGTGAAGTCAAAGATGAAAGGTAGGTTAGGAGCTGGGGGTCTCGGGGCATGGTAGTGCCCTCAACAGTCACAGGGAAGGTAGGAAGGAGGGAAGGAATGTTCAGGGGAAAAGTTGTGAACGGTGAGATAAGGTAGGTACTACAGGTAATATTTTATAGTCTAAAAGGTAATAAATGTTATAAGTAGTATTTGAACTTTGATCCTTTAAACCCTTAAAAAGGGGACCTTCCACTAAAGATTGATCCAGCCATACCACTGCTGGGTTTGTACCTCAAAGAGATAATAAGGAAAAAGACTTGTACAAACATATTTATAGCCATGCTCTTTGTGGTGGCAAAAAATTGGAAAACGAGGGGATGTCCCTGAATTGGGGAATGGCTAAACAAATAGTGGTATCTGTTGGTGATGGAATACTACTGTACTCAAAGGAATAATGAACTGAAGGAATTCCAGGTGAACTGGAAAGACCTCCGGGAATTGATGCAGAGTGAAAGGAGAAGAACCAGGAGACAATTTTACACAGAGACTGATACACTGTGGCACCATCGAATATAATGGACTTTTCTACTAGTAGCAATGCTATGACCCAGGACAATCCAGAGGAACTTGTGAGAAAGATGCTATTCACGTCCAGAGAAAGAACTGTGGGAGCAGAAATGCACAAGAAAAACATGTGATCAATCATGTAGTTTGATGGGGATATGATTAGGGTTTTGATGTTAAAAGATCTCTATTGCAAATATGAATAACATGGAAATAGGTTTTGAACAATGATACACGTATAACTCAGTGGAATTGCTTGTCAGCTGGGGGGAGGAGGAAGGGGAGAGGGAAAATTCATGGATCATGTAACCATGGAAAGATATTCTAAAATTTAAAAACAACTGCTAATAAATAGCTAGCATTTACAGAACCCTTTAAAGTTAGTAAAGTACTTTACATTCTTTAGTCTGATCTTCACAGCAATCTGCTGAGGAAGTTGCCATTATTATCCCCATTTTACAGATGAGGAAACTAAAATTAAGTGATTTCCCAGGGTCACACAGCTAATGTCCAAGACAGGATTTGAATTCATTCTGTCCATTGTGCCACCTAGCTGCCATTTTGGGTAAGAGGGAAAATGTAATACAAAATTTTCCCGGTAGCAATGCAAGTCATTCCTTTCCATTGACTTATTAGGAAATGATATCTATTTTTCTGGATTTTTTTATTTTTATTTTTTAAAAATAGAGTAGAAGAAAGTCCAGCAAAATATAAGTGTAGGTCTCCCAAAGTCAAGAATCTCAAGGACACAGATAAAGAAGAATTATTTGTCTCAGAATGCCTAGTTGTTGCCACATGGATAATATGGGGAAATGGGCTTATTCTGAATCTTTTTTGTTTTTTTAATTATTTTATTTTATGTATTTTTCCATGGTTACATAATTCTTTTTCTTTCCCTCTCCTTTTCCCTCCCCTCTCCCAGAGCTGGCAAGCATTTCCACTGGGTCTGTACACCTTTTTTGCCCCAGCAATGACACCCCTCTCTCTCTCCTTCATGTGCCAGAAATCTAGTCTTTTCTCATAAAAAGCAACTGTTAAGAGTCTGAATCTCATTCTGCACACTGTTAGGAGACTATTGCAATTGTCCAGTCCCTTAAGATACTGGGGTACAAAGAAGGAAAGTCAAACTTCTGTTGGCAATGTCCTTGAAGACCCCCATCAAGGCTTATACATTACAAAATGGGAAAGGACATGGGTTACCCAGGAGTTGAAAACATCAGATCATATGCTGCCTCCACTGATCTATATTATATTAGCTTGAACTTTTAATGTTGGTTCTGGTCTACTAATTAAAAAATAACACCAGCAGGGTTATCTCAAAAGACCCTCTTTTTTTTTTAAAAGGAAATCACTGACACTGCAGGATTACCAAAAAGGTTCATTTAGGTAATGAATAGTATTTGGTATGAGCAAGAACATGTTAGCATATAAAGTCTACTACTCGAATCACAGCATGTCTGGAATCAGCTCAAATATGATGGAATCTGTTAAATAAAAACCAATGTTTAGCTTTTTAATAGGAGCTTACTACTTTCTTCCTCTGTAAAATGGAGAGATTGGTCTAGTTTTCCTAATGTCTTGCCCAGATCTAAGATAAGTGTCATAATGTAACCCATGATTCCATATCCCTAGGTTTATTTGAACTAAGAGCTTCTCACATGTCAGCTTTTCTTGTTCTTTTGTGCCTTCAGCCAGGGCTTCCCCCTGTGAATATTAAAATATGACCAATGTCAAGCATCTCTACAGAAAAGATCCAAAAGTTTTCACTTTTCTGACTAGAAAACATTTCAGATGTATTGTGGATTCTTCGGGGGGAACATATCTGTGAAAAGGACCTTGTGTCTCTCCTGAATGTCCACATTCTTACTTCCTGTTCTTCCTATAGATCAGTGATTCCCAGAGTGGGTGCTACCACCCCCTGGTGGGTGCTGCAGCTATCCAGGGAAGCGGTGATGGCCACACTTTTTTTGTATTACATTCCATTCTGAGTTCAATAAATAGTTTCGTAATTTCCAGAGGGCACTAAGTAATATTTTTTTCTGGAAAGGGGGCTGTAGGCCAAAAAAATTTGGGAACCACTGCTATAGATCAAAGCTGGCACTGAGGACAAGAGCCCCTATCACATATGATGATTTAGCTGGTCACACTCATCTATGTTCTTTTAATTAAGCTGGATTTATTACCCAACCATTGATTAGAAAGCTTATCTACTATGTGTCTTTATTGTTTTTCCTCTCATTATTTTGTGTTACTATTTCTAGATTTGATCAGTTTCCACTTCAAAACAGCTAAACTTCAGTTGGCAATAGTTTAGCATCTGAATTCTTTTCATTTCATCCATCATCATCTTCATCTGTTTCTTGTCAAGAAGATGGTTTGCCACACTATTTTTAATACTATCAAATTTTTAAAAGCCCACTGTGAAAGCCAAATGGTTTCTAGTTAACTAAATGACATTATATAAATTATTTAACCTCTTTATGCCTCAGAATTTCATTGGGAAAATGACAGGATGGATTTGATGAAGCCTGTCCAATTGGGAGAATATGGTTCCCTTGGCATTAATAGTGAATTTCAGAAAAGGGGAGGATTTCACTGGGAAGATAATGAGTTCTGTTTTGGACATGTTGATTTTGAGATGTCCAACAGGCAGTTGTTGATGTGAGACTTAGAGCTCAGTAGAGGTCTGAGCTGGAAATTTGGACTTGAGAATCATCAGCATTTAAATAATGAACCCGTGGGAGCAGATGAAGGCCCGCCATGAGAGAATATGGAGGGAGAAGAAAGAGGCTTCAAAACAGACCAAAAGGGAGTGGTAACAAGAATGAAGAAGGTAATAGTCCAGTTATACTCTAGCCTGCCCATGCTAAAGCTGAAGTATTCTGTTTGGTTTCTAGATGTTACATTTTTGGGACACTGACAAACAGGGGAGAGGAACATCTAGGAGAGAGTGAACCAATGAATGACTGAGGAGACCAAAAACAATATCATATAAGGACTGGATGAAGAAACTGAAGTTGTTTAATAATTCAGTAAGCATTTTTAAGCATTTACCATTCACTAAGCACAGTACCAAACACAAAAAAATATTTTAAAACATTTGCTACATTAAAGGAGTTCAAACTTTAATGAGGGTGGGGGGAGACAACACAGAGGTACAGAAAATTAACTTTAGAGGTGAAGATACTAGTAGGTGGGAGAACCATAAAGAACTCTTGGAGGAAGAGGCAACTGAAGCTGACTCATTTCTCTCTTTTTTTAGTAATATTTTCTTTTCCCCTAATTATATGTTGTAAAAATTTTTTTGCAAAAAATTTTTTTAACATTTATTTTTAAAATTTTTGAGCTCTAAATTTTCTTCCTCATTCCCAACTTCTTTCTCTCATTCCTTCCTCCCTGTTGCCCCTTCCTGAAATGGTGAATAATATGATATAGATTTTACATGTGCAATCATGTAAAACATTTTCCCATATTAGTCATTTTATGCAAAAGAACTCACTAAAAAATGAAGAAATTGGAAATATAGTATTTTTCAATTTGCATTCAGACTCCATCAATTCTTTCTCAGAGGAGAGATGGCATTTTTCATCATGAATCTTGAGAGTGTCATACAGCATTGCTGAGAATAACTAGGTCATACATATTATATCGTTCATCAAAAATATTGTTGTCGCTTTGTACAGTGTTCTGGTTCTGCTCACTTCACTTTGTTTCAGTTCATTTAATTCTTTCTAAATTTTTCTGAAGTCATCCTAATCATCATTTCTTAGAGCACGATAGTGTTCTATCACAATCATATACCACAACTTATTCAGCCATTTCCCAATTGTTAGACAACTCCTCAATTTCCAATTCTTTGCTACCACAAAAAGAGCTACAATAAATATTTTTGTACAAATACATTCCCTCCCCACTTTTTTATCTATTTGGGATACAGACCTAGTGGTACTACTGGATCAAAGGGTATGCACGATTTTAGAGCCCCTTGGGCATAGTTCCAAATTGCTCTCCAGAATGGCTGGATCAGATCACAACTCTACCAACAACAGTGCATTAATGTCTCAATTTTCCTACATCTCCTCCAATATTTATCATTTTCCTTTTCTGTCATATTGGTCAATCTGATAAGTGTGAGGTGGTACTTCAAAGCTGTTTTTATTTGCATTTTTCCAATCAAGAGTGTTTAGAGCATTTTTTTCATATGACTACAGATGATTAAGTTGACTCTTAGAGGAAACCAGGGACTCTACCAGCCAGGTAGAAGACAAAATATTTTGAGGCATGAGAGAGGATGTTAAGTAGTTGAAAGTTTATCCTGTGGGAAAGAAATTGGACTTGTTCTGCTTGATCCCCAAGAGTTAGACTTGGAGCATTGCATGGAAGCAGCAAAGAGACAGATGTCAGCTCAATTTAAGGAAAAGCTTTTGAACAATTAGAGCTATCCAAAAGAGAAATGGGCTGATTTGGGCAATACTGGACACTTTTGAGCACATTATTAGTGATCGCTTATTGGGTGTTAGTAGGAAAAAAATTTGTTCAGATATAAACTGAAGAGATAATCTCTTAGATCATGAACCCAAGAGATCCTATGATTCCATATAGTTCCTACATGACAGATTTGGGCTCAACGCAAAGAGAAAATTTCCAGCAAATATAATTGTCCTCAAATGGCAGTCCCTACCTTTTGTGATAGCACACTGTGATAAAACCAACATCTGGGAAATCATGATGCAATGCAAAATAGCAGTACAAAGTCATGGAGTGAGAGGATGCAGAGTGGAGAGAGCTCACGAACAATTAAGGGGCAATACCCTAAGTCTTGGTTTATTTACTGGAAAGTTACGTTGAAGATTAACAAAGCTATTCTCCAAAACACACAGCATTAGAAGAATCCTGTTTTCTTGTCCAAATGAGCCAAAGTATTTAACTGTAGATTGTCTGAGGGATAGGCATTCTTTCAAAAAGCCTAGTTGCCATATGAAGGGATCTGTCCACACTGTTTCTTGTCCAGTACTAGTGTAATAAGGACATTTTGTCTGGAATAGCCAACCGCTAACAGATTCAATCAGAGCACCCAGCTGCTTCCTTGAGAGTCCTGGACCTGCCTGGTGACCCGAAGAGGACTGCTTTCAAAGGTGATTATTTTTGTAAAGATCTCTTTTCTGACTAAATCCAAGTAAACCAAACCCTAAAGATTCCAAGTCCCAGGGGTTCACAGAAAAACCAGCTTCCAACTGACAGAATCAAACAGAATTGAGGAGTTTCTTGAACAAAATAATGTATCATTGTTCCTCTTTGACCCAATCTGCCAGAGAGTAAGAACTTCCAGCTGGGAGGACAGCACCTCTGACCTAGTCTTAATCAGGAACAAATTCTGCCTGAAAGAGTCGAACTCTTCCTCTAGCTAAAAACACATATCTGTCTGAAAGGCAGAGAGTGAGTGAGCTGCCTTTTAGTTGAGATAAGAGGCCACTTTGGTGTAGCCTTCTCATGAAGGCTATCTCACTAACTCTGAATTCTACAGTTCTTGGCATTACTTTCCTCCAAAGCTGTAAGCTCGACCATTTTTGTGTCATGAACCTCTCTGGCTGTCTGAGAAAGCTTATGGACCCCTTCTCAGAATGATCTATTCCAGTGCATAGATATCCACGTATTTCAATGAATAAAATCAAACATAAAGGAAATATATTTTAAAAAGGAAACACCGTATTGGAATAGTTATCAAAATATTTTTTAGAAGTTCGAAGATCCCAGATTAAGAATCTCTGTTTAAGCCTGTCTTTCTTGGACCTATTTCCTAACACTGACCCATTTTCTGACTAATGATACCTGGCAGACCATCCTCTATAAGAGGAACTATGCAATGGAAAGAAAATATGGAAGGCAGCAGACTGGAGAGGTGTCTGCCCACAATTTTTTCTTGTAACTGGCTACATCATCCCTTTTCTCTCTCTTCTCTCTTTCTCTCTCTGTCTCTTTCTCCCGCCATGCCTCTTCTATCTCCCTCTTTTCCTTCTCCTCCTACAGTCTCCTCCATTTGCCCTCCTCCTTCCCTCTCACAGAATTACCCTGCCTAGTCTTTTCGTCTTTTCCTGTTTACCCTCTCAATCTCTCTCCTTAGAGCTAGGAAACCTATATAGTAGGTCCAAACAGGCTCAGGAAAGAGAAATTAATTATACCCATTTGTAGAAATGTATGTTTCTTTTCATTTATTCTTAAGAATTGATTCTTCATTTATAGAAATTATATTTGCAGGGGCAGTTGGATAGCTCAGGATAACCTGGATTGAGAGCCAGGCCTAGAGATGGGAGGTTCTGGGTTCGAATCTAGCCTCAGACACTTCCCAGCTGTGTGACTCTGGGCAAGTCCCTTGATCCCCCATTGACAGAAGGTTAGGTTAAAAAAAAAAAAGAAAAGAAATTATATTTGGAGTCAGAGGGCTTGGATTTGAAATCCAGCTCTCCAAGCTATTACCTATAAAGTTATGATTACAGAGCATTTCTATAGTACTTTACATTTTACAAATACACACACACACACACACACACACACACACACACACACATTGTAACTTTCCCCATTGCAGTATCAATATATTGTGTCAGCATCAGAAATTAAATGGGAATTTGGGGGGGACATTTGTGCAAGCTGAAGATGACACATGAAGATGACAGAAAAATTTTAGCATCTCTATAACCTATGACCAAATACTTAAACCAAATTTTATAATAGATTACTAGAAACACCCTTAAAAGAAAAAAAATTCAAACTTCTTCTCTGGTACAAAGGGAGGGCAAAAAAATGTTACACAGACTTTCTAGAGCCCCATCATGTGAAAGGGATACCTGTATATGTAGATATAGATATAGATGCACATGCCAGATTTATTTCTTATATATATATGCTACATATCCATATTTTAAACCTTTGTGTTATATAAATATTAAGTAATCATTATTTTATGGGTAGTAAATGGAAAAGCTGGAGATATGTGTTCATGTAATTTGTTCCTCAAAATGACTCTTTAAATTAAATTAAATTAAAAATAAATTTAAATTAAATAAATCAAATTATTTAAATTACATGCTGTTATAGATGAAGAAATTAAGGTTAAAAAAAGGTTAAATGACTTACCCAAGGTCACACAGTTGAGAATGAAGGCAGGATTTAAACTCAGATCTTCCTGACTCATCCACCATGGCATTTAATAATCACTTCTCTTCTATGTGCTTGTTTCTTCATCTATAAAATGAAGGGGGTGAGGGGAACTAGATGACCTCTAAGGTGGCTTCTAATTCTAGGTCTCTAGGATGTCTTCCAACCTGTCACATGCAAAGAACCTAATGGAGGTGATGATCTTGCCTCTCATGACTGTCTTAACTATTTCAGTCATAAAAAAATTTTGACATCAACAATTAAACTAGTTGATGTAGATCATTTGGGATCAATAAGGTTCAGTCTATTTTGAGCACCTCTATGATGTTTCTTGTTAACTGGTCCTGTTGAATATTTAGGAAAGAAAGGGATCAAGGAAATACCTCACATTAAATCAGGGGGAAGAAAGTTTAGAGAGGAACTTCAGTGGTGGATGAGGAAGAGATTTTCCATGGAAAATCCCATCAGCACACTTTGAAATAAAATATTTAGTTACTACTTTGATTTGGACTTTAGCAGCAAGAGTATAAAGTTATGAAACTGTCCTTTCCCAATTTCTTTTTTGACATTTACGTATCTTAGACTAGTTTGAAGTGTGCCAAATATTTAGATTGGTTTTTTCTTTTTGGACAAATCTGTGTCTGTGTAACTTGAAAAAGATCCAGAAAAAGAACTCTGTTTTTATAGGGTTTTTTTCCCCTTGAAAACACATGCACATGTGGTGTTCAAATTTGTTTTAATTTCTATTTGGTTTTATTTGCCTGGCTTAGGGCAGAAAGAGTTTGATGTATGAAAACATGATAAGAATTTGATTTCTGTCACAGGGAGCAATGAATGATTAAAGAAAAGGATTGTAGCTACCATTTGAGGAATAAGTATCGGAGGTTTTCCTGATACTAATTGCAGACAGAATTGAAATATTTTATATTCAAGATGTTCAGAACAAATATCCTGCCATAATAAGGTATGTTTATGTAGTTTTTTTCCAGTTTTACCTATATAGTAGTCTAATACAGAAAGTAAACAGAAGCAGTGATGGAACCACAGCCCTATAAATGTCAATGCTCTCTTTGTTTTGTACAGATCACAACCTATCCATGTCCTCTCATCTTCCCTTGGGGTCTCCATAGTTTTTTCCATGATGATAATTATTATAGCTCATCATCATTATTGTAGAATCACTAGGAACAATATTGGTGCTGGCAAAAGGAGCTATTATTTTGTGGCATAGTATAATTTGGGTTCAGTGGAAACACAATTTCCCAAATTCAGTTTAGTCTGTTCTCTTCTTACCATTTGAGTTTGAATCCAACATATTTTCTAACTACAGTGCCTATTAGAGATATATATATACACAATGGGCAGCCTGACTAACAATAGATCATATTTGTCCTTCATCCACTTGTGTTTTTTTTTTTGAGTGAATTGTTAAACTGATTTCTTCAGTAGTTGTAGATCTCCTTGAGGGGCCCTGAATTGTCTTCTGCTGAGTACAATTAACATCATGTTGTCTTCAGAGGGCACCTCAAGGACTTTCCCATCTGTTAACAATACCATTTCCATCAAAATTTTGCAAAGGGAATCTTCTATGTCAGTGGTGAATAACTTTAGTGAGTATAATCTATCTGTCTCCCTATTTATTCTTTGCTATAGCAAAGAATAAATAGGGAGACAGATAGGTTTGTGGGTTTTTAAAATTTGTACCCTGGGGACTTCATTTCCCAGAATTCTTTACTCTGCCCAAGGTTCCCTTGTCTTATGTCCTGGTATTGGGCCCTGGCATGGGTTTGTTTATAAATTTGCTGAAACCCACGCTGAAAGGGCTTTTTGGGGGGTTGAGCTTTGGCTTTGGCTCAAACGTGGTAGGCTGCTGGGTCTCTGGCACTTTGTTCTGCTCACTCGCTAAGGGAACCCCTTTGTTCTCTCACCTTATTATTAAATCCTATAAATTTAAATACTTGGAGCATTCATTCATTTTTAGTCTTACAGACGAAAGCCTTCCTGTTCCTTTTGTAGCTCTCCAGACCATGCTATGTTACTCTAGCTCTTCTTCTCCTGCCACCAAAACTGGGAATACAGTCTCTGAGACCCTGGGCTCTGACAGGTAAGCTAGCTTTCCCCTTATGTTGCCTGGAAATAAGCCACTGGTTCCAACTCATGCATAGGCAGCCTTGACGTGACCCTTCCTCCCTTTCCAGTAACTATAGCAAGTTACCCACTCTGTGTCCTCACTTGAAGAACATAAGCTTCCTCAGCACAGAGGCATCTTGCTTGCCCTTGTTTTGGAATCCTGAGCACTTAACACTGTGCCTGGCCCATAGTAAGAGCTTAATGCATTTTTTTCCATTCCTTCATTCATTTGAGGATGCATTCGATATATATGTAGACCATCTCCAGAAAGATGTCACAAGAGATGAGAAAGCAGCCAGTATATGTTGATATGTTTTCAGTTACTTTTTCAATTGGTAATAAAATTATATAGTCAACAGTCAATGACTATGTGCCAGACACCAGCAATGTCTTTTGCCTGTATTTGTGTACCCAATGCTTAGCACAGCAACTGGCACATAGCAAATGCTTAATAAAAATTTATTGATTGAATGATTGAGGGTTTTCTTGGTAGAGATACTAAAGTGGTTTGCCATTTCCTCCTCTAGCTCACTTTGTAGATGAGGGCCCTGAAGCCAACAGGGTTGAATGACTTGCCCAGGATCACACAGCTAGTAAGTGTCTAAAGCCAGATTTGAACTCAGGAAGATGAGTCTTCCTAAATCTAGGCCAGGTACTCTATCCACTGTACCACCTAGCTGCCCCCTTTGATATTTACCAATCGCTTTAAATTTTGCAAAGCAAATAGCATATATAACCTTATTTGAACCTCAAGAAACCCTGTGATCTTGGCCAGGGTCTCACAGCTAGAAGGTGTAAGAGGTGGGATTGGAGCCCAGGTCTTCCCTACTCCAAGTCCACTTTGGCAAGCTTCCTGATCTTAGGCAAGTCACTTGATGGTAAAAATAACAATATAGCCACAAAAACAAGTTATTTCTATCAATGATGTAAAGCTTCCAAAGCATTTTCCCTACATTGTTTCTTGACAATCTTGTGAGATGATACAATAAGAAGTTGCCATGATACTTTTAATACTTTAATGTTAATTGTTATGCACCTTTCTTCCTGAGAATAGTAACAAATGGATTATTTCAAGTATAGGGATATGTAACTAACCTACATACTAGATTAAATAAAAACAAGCAAATGAAAATAAAGTTTAAAGTTATATTTTTCACTCTGGATCTCAATTTCCCATTTGGGAAAATGTAAAGGTAGTACTAGATGATTCCTTTCTTCAAGATCTATGATCATCATTTTGGGAACCACGAATTGTCATCTTACAGTATCGCAGAAGAGTTTTGGTCATTTAAAGGTTCTACTTTCCTGGATTTGGGGTAGATGTGTTGTTGTGACATCAGATTATCAGTGACTGAAGGCTTTTTAAAATGGATATGTCCAACTCTTTAGGGAAAAAGTATATCAACTAGATTGAATCAGATTCAGTGTTCCCAGTGAAAAATCAGTGCACTGCCTTCTTTCTCCTCCCAAGCTTTAATTCCATGTTCTTTGGCCTGGGGTCAGCACGCTTGAAAAGTGGAGTGCTTGGAATCTACCCATTGACAAAATTTTTCCTTTTTTTGAAATCATATTTTTCTTTAAATCTCTTATCATGGGACTAGTACCAATTTTCCATTCATAGGCTCCTTCCCACTGCATTCTTGCAGAGGGAGATGATTCTTAAAAAGCAATCTTGGATCATATTTATTTTCTACAGATTTCTTTCCATAAGGATGACTTGACTCTTTATGATGTTTTCTCAGTTAGACACAACATTGAATTCACTTTTCATCTGGGTTTTGCTTCAGACCAGAGGCAAAATCTGTCTACCACAAAAATGCTGTGGTGCTTAGGAAATATGAATTTGATATGACTGGAAGTGATGTAATTAGACAGATCAAAAATTCCATTCAGCTCTAATGCCATCTGTCTCAACAAAGATCAGCACTTCTCCAAATTTCTCTTCATTCCACAATCTCTCTCAGATTTCTTTTAACCCCCCATGACCTCCATAAAATATAAAAGAGAAGGATCTGGCCAGGCATTCTTTTTGGAGTCAATGCCCCAAGAAAACCAAGCAGTTATCTAGGGCGCCACTGCTCCATTTCCCTTACTAGTGTCTAAAGAAAATGGTTCAACCCTGTGCTGGAAGGAGTCTCAAAATGGAAGAGGATGCCTCATCTTGTTCATAGAGCTCACAGTTTACTATTGCCTCCATTAGACAATTACTTGGAAATATTTAGCCCCAGTTTCCTAAGAGCATTGAAATTAACTCTACCAGTACTTCTAGGTCCACAAACCTACTATAACTTGAGAAATAGTGGCATTGATTTCAAAGGCCAGAGTCCTTCAAAAATTGGATAATTTGCATAATATCTCTGTGCCAAAGTAATTTCCTTCTATTTCTGTGTGCATGTGTATGTAATACACTTAGACCCTTAGACCTTGATCCAAGAATCTCAAAGCATTTGTATCTAAGAATCGATTGCCTTGGATTGAATTCCAGGAAACACTATCAACAGCAGCAAATGATTGTCTTAGATGACACAATGATAACTACATGGTAACAGCTAGCTAATTTTATGATTCTAGACTCTTGGTGACACAAAGAAAATCCCACTGCCTTCAAAGGATATTTTTGTGCATGTGCCAGAGATGAGCCTAACATATTATAATCCCTAAAATCTGAAAGATCTCTTGTTTTTCTCCTTTCTCCCACCATCTTAATATATTTGTAGGGTTTCACTAGATTTTGCTTTTTTTATAGATTTGCTGTTAAACTTTTAAAAGGGTTCTCTAGACACAATTCTTTGCAAATAATTTTGATTATTAACATACATGACAAATCTTCCAAATCTATTAACATATCCCATAAGTTCTGAATTCCTCAGACTATAAATAATAGGAATGATCAACATAGGAACTCAATTGTTTCATTCAAAAATTCTCTAAGTCTTTTCTTCCTTTTTTTAAAGTCCTTACCTTCCATCCTAGAACCAATACTAAGTATTGGGTTCCAAGGCAAATGAGCAATAAGTGCTATGCAGTTTGAGTTAAGGGTCATACTTGTCCAGGGTCAATCATCTAGGTTATGACTGAGATTAGATTTGAATCCAGGGCTTCCCATCTCTAGACCTGACTTTCCACCCACTTAGCTCCAGCTGTTCTTAGTTTTAAGTAATAATTGTAAAAACAATCTCATTTAACCCTTTGTTGAAACAAAAGTGGAACTTAATGTGGTGTTTTGGTCTGAAACCTGGCTCTCTATCCACTTAGTTGCTGCTTCTAGTTATTTTTCAGAAGCATGATTAAGATCACTGAATTTGGAATCAGAAGATCTGAGCTTGAGACCTGCCTCTACCAAGAGCTCCCATTAACTAGCTATGAAATACTTTCAATTCACTTATTTAGTCTGAGCCTCAGTTTCTTTATCCATAAAATAAATTTAATCCTTGTCATTACTTACCTGACAAGGATTTTGTGAGAATTAAAGGAGATCTTCTATAAAACACTTTGTAAACTCTAAGATGCTCTAAAAATATAAGCTAGTATTAGTATGCATTGGGTCATCTACACAGCATAACAATTAAAAAGGGCGAGTAGAGGATGCCTTCTGTAAGGGATAAAAATGGCTTTTGAATGGGTGAATATTAAAAGGTTTGGTTGCCAGGGAATTGAATAATTATCAATCCCCAATTAAAGAATAACCTCAAGTCAAAATGGCTTTTATGGAAGTTTATTTACAAATGAAAAGAGAAGAAGAGGAAATAAGGAAATGAGAAAGAGGATAAGATAAAATAAGTAATCTAACACACTAGGTAATTTGCTCCCCCCTAGTTTAACCCAGGCAGATCTAATTAACCCTCAGCAGAGGGAGGTTCAGCTCCAGGGCAGAAAGTCAGAGGGCCAAAGGGCCGCAGAGGCAAATGAAGCAAAAGCTTCAGTCACAGAATCTCTTTTGAAAAGGAATTTTCTTAAAAGAAGTTCAGGAAGCTTCAGCATTTACACTCAGCACATGTAATTCCAAAGGAAAGATTTAAGAACAGTCTCACCAAGGTCTCAGGGCCCCAGCTCCAGAGCTCCTCTAAGTCCAAGCCATGAGCAAGAAGAAAGAGGCTGAGTTTACTGAACTCTCTTTTAAAGGGGCTTCTTTTGCATCATTTCCTGTGCCTTCCTCTTAGTTTACATGTTAAATCACAACAGACACTTTTCTTAGGACTGCCCAGGTGGCAGTCAGTAAATTCTGATTTGTCACTCTCTCTAGCACAGGTGGGTCACAGACCTCCCAATTTGTGAGTTAAGTGGAGATGTTTTTACCTTTGGTGATTAAATCTAAAGATGGGCAGGGTAGATTTAATCTCATTATCACACTTCTCTGGCTCCTTTTGGTTCCCTCTCCTCTGCACCAAAACCCATGCTTACAACACTCTATAGGGAATCTTTCTTCTATTTGGACTCTATGAAAGGAATCTGACAAACAACTTTACCTAATACACACTCCCATAGTGATCTGTTGTGAGTGTACTTAGATGATAATTCAGGATGTCCCAAAAGTGTTAGTTTCGTTTAAAAACTAGCTTTAAAAGAAGACTTTTAGGAAACCTTGTATTATGTCTGCGATTCCAGTCATTGATCTTCATCCAAATATTTTCTACTAAGATTTCTCCATCACATTCCTAAATCTCTTCACATGACTAGATTTTCCTAATATGCAATACTACTATTCTCCCTTTTTCCTAGTCTATACATTTTGATATTCCAGGCATGCTGCTACATCTTTAAGAAAAATATAAGGTCAAATTTGCTTCCTGTTTTAATACCTCTAACTCACCTTGCTCATCCATACTTTTTATATTTGCGTATAGATATATGAGGCTATGTTTTCAATTTACTCTGTTCTACAATTTTATTTCTCATGAATTTCTGAGCTTTTCAACTTCCTTCCTTATTATTACATTGAAACAACTCTTTATAGTATCTGGTTTGATGGATCCACATTGCTAGTTTTCTCCCTTCTCCTTCTAGATTGAACCTCTTTGACTAGATTTGTAAGACTTCAGGAAAATATATTCTTATTAGCTCTCATTAGGCATACTGCATCCCTCACCAAGAGCCTGTTGTTCCTATATTTTCAACTGTGGAAGATAAATATCAAGATGAGACTCCCAAGAACTCATTGTTTGGTCTTAGTTAAGCTATGGTGACTTTTTAAAAATTTAGTTAACGATAGTTTTTAACCACCTCAAAACCTTCTTAAGAGTTGTGCTATTTATAATTTCATATAATATTTTACTTCTCAGAGTCTTCTAATTCAAAATCTTCACCTGAAAGCATTTTCCCTACAACAACCTAATAAGGTAGGTGGTACATGTATTATTTTTATTATTACTATTCCCATATGATTTTAAAGGAAGCTTGGGGTCAAAGAGGTCAGATGGTAGTTCTGGGACTCAAACACAGGTCTCCTGATCCCATGTCTAGGATTTCTTCCCCTGCACCTTGCTTTTGAATGAGCATTTGTTTTCTAGGTCTGGAAACCAGTTAGCAGGTATTTGTTACAGCTTTTAATGCTTCTATAAACTTGAATATTCTATTTCAAACCAACACCTTATAAGTTATTTTCGTTGTTAATGCTGGTCCTAAACCTTTTACACCAATTTGCTGGCCAAAACAGACTCCATCCAAGTTGTTAGTTTTGAGAGAAAAAGAGAGAGAGAGAGAGAGAGAGAGAGAGAGAGAGAGAGAGAGAGAGAGAGCTGTCTCTTAT